>NC_136518.1:70309826-70482326 GCF_053919585.1 Euprymna scolopes
GCTTTGCCTACTATGGGTGACGTCATTTTTCAGTTAACAGGCCTTGTCTCTCATTGGTGGTGACTATGTCCATCAAACCCTACACTGACAAAACTGCAGAATCACCAATGTGCAGATTGTGTAATGAAATGGGGGAAAACACATTAACGTATATTATATAAGAATGCCCTATGCTAGTTTAATATCAATATGAAAAATCGAGACACGAAAAAGTCGTTCAGGTCTTGTTGGGGACAGGATGGTCTGCTGTGTGATAGACGACCCCGTCCCCATGTGTGTAATGGTGGATGTATTTGATGGTAGAGGAATTGAAAAGACAAAAGGTCGCATAATGAGGACGAAAATATACCGTTATATATCAGCGAAAGAAATGCAATTTATTTACATAAATATACATGAAGAACTGATAGAAAGAATGAGAGTTCATTGAAAGATGTGGAAGGGTACTTGCGAGAGGCTGACGGTAGCCAGGAGCATTGTGGTGGGCCATTGCCACCGGACCGGTGTTTCTTACATCTTGACTGCTTGAAGGTGCGGCGCGAAAGAGGAAGAAATATGGGGAAAAGGAAGTGACGTAGCTAGGTCGCTCTTCTGAGTTAAAGGGCGACAATCGAGTTAGGCTGGGAGTTTTCAACTCCCACAGTTGTTTAAATAAATTATACACTTTTATTTGCCAAACAACCAGATTCTAAACATTTTTTTGTAAAAGTTAAAGAAATTCCAACAGGCTTCCGTCTCCTCTTCCTCATCATCATATATGATTGCATTTTTTGTGTGTAGAAATATTTCTTTCCTTTTTATTTCTTTTTTTTTTTTTTTTTTTTGTAATCTGGCATTTGCCATTAAAGAATATATAGATTCTTTGAGTTCATAGATTTTAAGAAAAAATGTTTTCTTGATTCTTTGTTTAAAAGATTGTAAAATCCACGTATTCGAAACAACTGGAAAAAATAATTTCTCAGATTAAAGAACTCTACAAGGAAGATATTATTCGTTTTTATAAAACTGGTATATGAAGGGGAAAATATAGAAATTGAGGATAAAGTTCAAACGCCGTGTTAAAATCATTTTCAATGAACTTCACGATTGGCATTCGGTTGAACTTCAAAGGAATCTTACATTTCGAATTTCCGTCAACATGGACGTTTACTATAAGTAAGTTGATTACATCTACGATAAACTAAACATGTACGTCTCTATTTACTTGACTACTCACGAGGGCAGAATTCAAAACAAAGTTGGTTTTTAATGTCGTGAAAATCTAGGTTCCCCAATGAAACAGTTTGAGTGGAGCAAACATTAAAATCGCATATGTCTACAAGAATCTCTCCTACATAGATCATAGACAGAAAAAATATCTTAAGCATCAGAACAGGTACTGCACTTTGTTCTTTGTTATAATGCCAAAGTATTATGTACAAGGTCAAACACAAGAAAATGTCGATATCTATTTATCTATCTATTTATCTATCTATCTAACTGGAGAGATAGATGGGAAATGAATGTGAATAATGTTAAAAGGCTGTCAACATATCGTAAATCATATTTTAGACACGTTTACCGGAAGAGCTGGTCAGCTGATCGGATCTACGTGTATTTTGCGTGTGAGTCACGTGATCAGGTTAGCTGGAGATCATAGAAAGTTGAAGTTTGGACGTTGAGCAGAGCAGACGGTTTAACAGATCGTCTACTCTTCACTGGGGAGAGGGCTGATGTGTCTCAGAATGGAGACCTAGAATTGACCAAACCACGTAAGCAAAGATATTCACCTTCCATTCTTCCGCGATCGACACCTGGAAGGTGAATAAAAACTATATAAAACCAATCATCGTTTTGGAGTGAATGAATATTCGTCCAAAACAGGTTTCCAGTCTCCCCTCCAAGGCACAAAATCAATTCCAGGTGGACAATATCAACGACGCATGAAGAAGGTATGTCCAAAATACATGTACCACACACACACACACTCACACACACACACACACACACACACACGCATATGAACATTTAGATATGAATATATCATAAATAGACAGCAACGACATAATGAAGAATCACCAACGATAGACATTTAGTGATACATATACACACCAGGATGAACCCTTCATCCCAAGTACGCATATCAACATTTAAACGATTATACAACATAACACTGTTTTGGTGCCTTTTTTGGTACACAATAATATAACAAAAGAAGTCAGTATCCAGCCGCGTTTTATATCTAAAATTGTTTTTATTGATATTTAATTCCTCTTTCAAAATGTAGAATGTTCAATAGTTACAGATAGAAAACGTGTTCACAAATATCAAACTACGTAAAGACAGGATGGAATTGAAAAATCGGACATTGTAAAGGTTATTTCGTATCCAGCCTATTATTTATTCTTATCAAGGCAACACTGGACAAAATGTCGGTGACATGAATCTTTCGATGAAATTAATGAAACCTATTAAGAATATTTTTTTTAGATCCGGACCCGAAAGACTCCTATTTTTTTCTACGTGAGAGTAACCACTTATCCAGGCCCGAATCCACTCGAGTATAAGGGTTACTTAATGTAAGGTGATAGATTAGTAATCGTTAATGGTGTAAACTAGAACTTGTTTACATTAGATTTAAAAGAAACCATGTTGTATTTAACTATGAATTAGGCCAGCGGAACAGTGTTCCAGAGGCGAGTAGTTCTAAGAAAAAAAGCTTCGTTCATAGAATCTGCGTTTAAGTTTAGGCATAGATAGAGAGTGGGATAAATCGTATATAACGGTTGTAACTAGTCGAGTGGTTTTTGCGAAAGTTAGGCAATAGGGGGCTAAAGATTGGAGTTCAGTCGAGCACTTGCGATGAAAACAACGATAGAGTAGAGATAGGTTCGCAACGTCTCTTCTGTGGCAAAGAGGTTGCAGGGAAGAGAAAAGAACATCATTTATTAGGTTTCGAAGCCGGTTTTGAACTCTATCAAGGCAAGATAGAAAGCGCTAACAAGCTCCTGTTCAGACGTGGCAACATTACTTCATTTTAGGGTGTATCTGGCTTTTATGCAGATAGAGGCGTGCATCGGCAGTGAGATACCTACTGGAGAGATAGAGTGATCCAAACATTTTCTCAGCGACCTTGGCAACAGGTTTGATGCATGTGTTCTTTGTCAGATGCAGAGTAAAGGTCAGTCCCAGAAGCTTATCAGCACATGAAGCTTCACAAAGACGAGAGCAATTAACTTCAATTGGGGCGTGAAGAGGGTCAGATCGTTTATAATGAAAACAGATGGATTGAAATTAACCAGACACCTTTCCCTTCTTCAGATCAGAAAACAGAGAATCAGAAAGATCTTGGTCCTTGCTAGACTTTGAAGTGTTTCCATAACATTTTAACCAAATTGAAGTTATGACATCTTAGTAAATAGGCATTTGTCTTGTAATGTTTTTATTTTCATGCGCGGTGGTAGTAGTGAATGTGGGATTTCTTGTTATGCTGTTCGTAGTATCAGCTATAATAATAACAACAGCACACGTTATTGTTTATAGTCTTTATAATTCTCTTGTAGTTTCATGTTTCAGAATACATTGTGTCAAACTTCACTCGACGTGTGCCATTCAAAACACTTCTGTTTCGTCCGACAAATCAAGTCCAAACAAGTGTATAGTCTTTTCTACTATTACGTGTCACTACCTTCCATCGATTTTGTGAAGAAACTTCCTGTTCGCATTTAGCCACGTTCACTAACTTATTTTCTATATAAAAGCCAAGTACGTCCAAGGGTGGAGTACTGCTGCCACATCTGGACAGGGGCTGCTAAAAACAGCCTATCCTGCCTTGACAGAATACAAAATAGACTTCGTGGCTTAGTCGGGGTGCCCTTTTCTCTTCCCTGCAACCTCTCTCCCACAAAAGAGACGTCGCAAGCCTGTCTTTGTTTTATCGTTACTTCCATGGCAAGTGCTCGTCTGAGCTCCAATCTCTGGTCCCCTCTCGCCAATCTTTCACGAAAAACACCCGTCTAGCTGAAACCAGTCAATAATTTTCCCCATTCTTTATCTGTGCCTAAATCAAAACGAAGATTCCATGAACAAAGCTTCTTTCTTAAAAGTGAACGCCTGTCGAACTCACTTCCGTTTGCCTGTTTCCCATCTGACTACAACTTGGATGTTTTCAAGTCGAATATAAACAAATTCCTGATGAATCGCCCCCTTAAATAAGACACTTTATCAAATCTCGAATACTAACGATTACTACGATAGTATCCCATTGATTACTGTACACGCAATAACCCTTATCCCCGAGTGGCTTCTGGGCCTTGATAAGTGGTGGCTACCATGTAAAAAAAATTTTTTTTCATAACCCTCTCGACATAACAAGAACAGCTGTCTACATCATCATTTTCGTAGTTGTTACGTTCTTATAATTATTATTCTCTCGATTCCCTTTATTATTATTATTATTATTATTATTATTATTATTATTATTATTATTATTATCGTTATTATTATCAGTAGTAGTAGTAGTAGTAGTAGTAGTAGTAGTAGTAGTAGTAAAAATATTTTACTTCTGGTCGAAAATTTTTGCTATGTATATGACGAAAAATAATATATACTACACTGTTCTCCATTAAGCAGGTAATGCCTGGGAGGATAGTATTATAACGAATAAACATATACTACTACACTATTCCATAAAGAGGAAGGTACTCCTGGAATGATACATTTATTACAACAGTACAGGTACTACACTATTCCTCCATGAATTGAGCAATGAAAGATGATGCACTGGTCTGCAATAGTATAGTAAACTGATTTGAGCATTAAAATATGAAATAATAGTACATCAATAGATGTCTGGTTTCGCTTTTAGACAGCTAGATGCCAAATCTCTATTATTAACAGCTTATTATTATTATTATTATTATTATTATTATTATTATTATTATTATTATTATTACTATTATTATTATTATTATCATCATCATCATCATCATCATTATTATTATTAATATTATCTATTGTTATTATTATTTATTATTATTATTATTATTATTTATTATTATTTATTATTATTATTATGATAATATAATTATTTATTAGTATTATCATTATTATCATTATTATTATCATTATTATTATTATTTATTATTATTATTATTATTATTATTATTTACTTCATAATTATTTATTAGTATTATTATTATTATCATTATTATTATTATTATTATTATTCACTAGAAGTTTTCACACAAGCCATCCTCAAAGAATTCTCTTTAAGCACAACCTGTGGTGTTCCCCGGTGTCTGAGTGACAACAAGTCTCACCAGATTTCCAGTACTCACCATCTTTTGCAAGTTAGTTTGCGTTATCGCAACAGCCGTTTACGATTGATTTTTCGTTGGTAGCAACCATTCGTCTTCACTAGAATTTGGGTGGCAATAAGCCTCCACGTAGTCTCAATCTTCTTCGCACTCGTCCAGTGGAGGTCTGGCTAGTGCTTTCTCTCTTTGATCATTCCATGCTCCTTGACCCTCCTCACTTATTTAGTGTGACACCAGTTTATGATGAAGCTAAAAAAATGGGTAGAGGTGGGAAATTGAGGGCGCAAGGGAGTTAACTTACAATTATACAGCTTCAGTTTTCAAGATTTCATGTGGTGTTTCTTTATGTTTTATATCTGTAGCAGTCTCTATATGTATAATAATAATAATATCTATATTATTATTATTATTATTATTATTATTATTATTATTATTATTATTATTATTATTATTATTGTTATTATTATTAATAATATCTATAATAATAATAATAATAATAATAATAATAATAATAATAATAATAATAATAATAATAATAATAATAATAATGCTATTAGTAGACCTCTCTCTACCTGCCCCAAAGATAGTATTTTCATATTCTGAAACATGCCGAGCTTTTAATTGGTTCGAGACTATGTTGACGAAGAGATTCTAAGACTATCTCAAGGCAAGTTTCATCCAAACGATTTTGAACTAACTAACCAGAGATACGTCAGACTTTTGAGTATCTGGCATCCATTTAAGCAAGAAGAAAAAGAAGAAGAAAAAGAAGAAGAAGAAGAAGAAGAAGAAGAAGAATTAATGGCCACGATAAATAACCTTCTGTTTAATGTTTATGATATTATACTCTTAGTATATTAATTATATAGTATAAAAATATTTATTATATGGTATTAAAATATTGCGGTTATTAATAAATTAATATTAGTATATTAATTACATAGTGTTAGTTTATTAATTTTATATTATTAGTATATTAATTTTATATTATTAGTATATTAATTACATAGTATTAGTATATTAATTACATAGTATTAGTATATTAATTACATAGTATTAGTATAATTATTTTATATTATTAGTATATTGATTACATAGTATTAGTATAATTATGTTATATTATTAGTATATTAATTACATAGTATTAGTATATTAATTACATAGTATTAGCATATTAATGTTATATTATTAGTATATTAATTACATAGTATTAGTATATTGATTACATAGTATTAGTATAATTATTTTATATTATTAGTATATTGATTACATAGTATTAGTATAATTATTTTATATTATTAGTATATTGATTACATAGTATTAGTATAATTATTTTATATTATTAGTATATTAATTACATAATATTAGTATATTAATTTATATTATTAGTATATTAATTTCATAGTATTAGTATATTAATTGTATATTATTAGTATATTAATTTCATAGTATTAGTATATTAATTTATATTATTAGTATAATCATTACATAGTATTCGTATATTAATTTTATATTATTAGTATAATAATTATATATTATTAGTATATATTATTATATATTAGATAGTATTAGTATATTGATTATATAGTATTCACGTTCTTGTACAATATATTCTTTCCTAGCAAAACCAGGCGTTAGAAGCTGCTTTATGACCCTTTTTTGCTGAAGCCCCAACAACTGGTCAACAAGCTATTCGAATTGAAAACATGGTATTAAAAGGAGCCACCTTAACAATATTGAGCTTGCGACGAAGTATTTGAACGAGGAAAATTGTGTTCCAAAAATGCTAACAACACATAATTCAGAGATACGGAACCGCAGAACCGGACGTTTTAATGACAAGAAAGCAACTCTGAAAGTTGCGCTGAACTCTACAATATTTTGAAGGATTTTTTTTCTGGAAATATCAAACAAAAAAAAAAAAAGTTATAAATCCAAACTCCGTAAGTTTTTTTTTTTTTTTTTTTTTTGAACTGAAAAGTATTTTTGTTTTGTTTTTTTTGTTTTGTTTTTTTCCTTTGTTTTCTCTCAAAGATAAAAAAGAACTTGATTTTAGCATTCTTTCTGAAATAGGAAAAAAGGAATTTTAATTGAGAGAGAGAGGGGTAATTTTTCTTTAGTTTGACCTTTTGAAGTTTGATCGTTATAAAAAAAAAAAGGCTACGTGTAAAAATGTAAAAAAAAATTCTAAGGAATTTTCATTTTTCCCTCCTCTTTAAATACAAAAATAAGAAACCATTGATGTTAAATCAACTATCGCACAAGTTTTTAAATACCAACTGGAACAACAACAATTAAAAAAATGAAGAAAGTCATGTTGAATTGGTTAAATACTATATGGAATAACCACAGAATATTGCAGAAAGATTTCAAAACTGCTACTGAAACAACAAGAGAAAAGACTTATTACTACAAACGTGAGCAAAAACTAAGTCAAGGAAAATAACATAGCATTCTCCCAAAATACAGTCTGAATTGTTATTAACAATTTTATTTCCGTCCCAGATGAAGACAAGATATTTGTTTCGTATTTTAGAGGGTATAAGTACCTGTATAACATTGATTATGCCGATTGGGCAGTCTGTAAAAATATTGCTGATTTTACCGCGAGTAACATGAGACTTAAATTTTTCTGAAACCGTAAAACTTATAACAGAACTATTCAGTCCGAAAATATCGTTATTTCATAGAATGTTTGAATTCCTCAACTTAACCAAGAAAAGTTAAGCGGAATGTTTAATATTTGCATCAATAAGTAACAAACATAGCGGCGATTTTAAACTAGTTGAACTGAGTGGTGACAGTTTCAATAGTCTGATATTTGTACGGAAAAAGTCTCTGAAATTCGACGCATAGTTTTAACTAAATGATAATGTAAGCCGAATCTGACACTACAAAACTTAACAGAAAACTGACACTGACTGCTTAGCATTAAAATGGACTCAAAGAACATTGAAGAATCCGGTATCGCATACGTAAGGAAATACATGAAAAGTCAAATTCCGATTCTGCAGAAAATAAAAACGAAAGGACTTGAATTGGGAGGCATGTAAAATTTCCGGAGAGTTTCCGGTGGGTAGTTATTCTATACAAGTTCTGTAGATGAGGAATTTTCAGTACAGGTTTTGGAGTTTATAGTTTTGCAGATAAGGAGCAAAAGATTCTTCTGGAATGCTAAAAGATTTCATTTTTATAGAACCATTCTGGTTACATATTGGTTGATAGTAGAACATGGTTCAATTTGATTCGTCAGTTCCTATCGGCAACGTTTATAAATATAATCTCCAAACGTTTTGGAATCATACTCTCATCAGATATCAAAAATATTGCAACCCCCACCCCTATTTTTATATAATGGAAAAGTCCTTAAAATCCATGTTTAATTCTGTTAAAAAATAAAGGAATACAGCATTTAAAATAAAACAGAAAAGTAATTTAGAACTTAAAATTTGAGCATGTAAAAAGAAAGTCGTTTTTAAATAAAAATTATGAGTGTAAATAAGAAAAATAAAAGAAATGTTTTTCTATTTTTACAAGAAAGCCATTATAATTACCGTTATAAAATACACACACACACACACACACACACATACATATATATATATATATATATATATATATATATATATATATATGTCAGGTCATGTTATATGCTACTGGTACCATGTAACCCAGTACTACCTGCCTCATGGTCGGATCACCGGCGACTAAAGTGGTCCCCCAGCAGACTTGTTTGCTGAGGAGGGTGGCTAGCCTCCTTGAAGGATTAAAAACAAGACCTTCCTATGGACGAATGATCCCTTTTTCGGGGTCAACGGCCAACTAGCACCGTGTGTGTTTGTGTGTATGTATGTGTGTTGGGGTGGAGAGGGCTCTCGTAAGTCGTGGTGAAGGCAACCTTTCTAGGAGAAGCAAATCTCTGATTAAAAAACCCATAAAGCGGGAGACCAGTACCCGCATTAAGCTGATCTGCAGTTTAACTTGTTGCTGGCTATCTCACTCTTGCTTGTTGCTGGATCTCAACATTTTCAACCGAGAGAGATACTTAGCTGTCGTACTCTGTAACATCATCTGTGTACAGATACTCCCTCAGGCATTTGTCTATTAAAATGGTCCTGTGGCGATGAAAGTCATTTTTGGGCTCATGGACTTTAAGTGTCTGAGAGAGTTGCACTCGTCTGACAAGACGTTGCAATCAATCATGTATATATATATATATATATATATATATATATATATATATATATATATATATACAGTGCCACGCAAAAGTATTGGGTACATTACATTTTTCTTTATAACTTTAATTAGGGTTCAAGATTTTACCTAAAATTTGGTCATTATATTCCTATTACTATTCTAAATTATATTTGGAGTAGTAATTACAAAATCAAAGTTTAGAAAATTTATATTTAAGGAAAAATATGAATTAACTTTTGCGTGGCACTGTATATATATAAATATATGTGTGTGTGTGTGTGTGTGTGTAAAGATGTCAGTGTGATTGCTTTCATGCCTATATTTTGATATTAGTAAATTTCTATTATATACATATATATATATATATATATAGTCTGTTATACAAACATTATTTAATATGTGCCTACATGTTTCATGGAGTCCCAATTCAGAGACAACACTTCATCAAATCAGAGAAGAGAATCGGGTTTAAAGCGGGTGTCAAGATTACATTGATGTTTGGGTGCGATCTACATTCCAGAGAAAATTATAGCATTTTTTTTTAGGTGGGGAGAGGGAATGGGATAGGGGTTGGGGTGCCGTTTCCCGCGTTTAAACTGTCATTAGTTGGGAAGTGTTTGGCGATTCTTTTGGCTTAGCAATTGTTTATTGCGTTTGATTTAAAATTTCCCCTTTCTTCCGTTGCTTTTATAATTATATATCCTTTACGGCGGCGACTTAAATTTCCATGTGACATATAATATTTTTATTATTATATTTAATTTTTTTATTATTTTTTTTTATTTATTTATACATGTTTGTATAATAAACAGATTATATACCATATATATGAGCACTCTAATAATCACACGAGTTTCATTGGATTTACAACTAGTGAACCAATCGATACAACAATATATATATATATATATATATATATATATATATATATATATATATATATATATACATATATATATATATATATATATATGAGGGCGAAACTCGAGTCTTGGACTTCCGGTTCTTTGACTGTCATGGCTCTTGTGGGATGCGACGTTGTTTGGCTGTGGAATTTATTATATACAATCTCTCACATTCTGAAAATCCTATCATAAGTTGCTCGCTTGGTTAGTATTGCTGGATGGCATCGTCCTTTCGAGTTAAAAACTCCTACTTGTGAGACATCAGCTTGGGGTTATTAGCTGGTTGGATGACCGCGTCCCTTGTTGAGACGAAGTAGGTTCATTACACACTCGGATTTCGGCGCGGTTTGCTTGATCTGTGTTGGTTAATTGAAATTCTTGTGTGTAGGGCGTTTGCTCAGTTGGTAGAGTGCTTGCCTTGCATGCAAGAGGCTCGGGTTTCGAATCCTGAGTTCGGATGTGTCTAACTGATTAGCCCAAATGAGGGCGAAACTCGAGTCTTGGGTTTCTGGTTCTTTGACTGTCATGGCTCTTGTGGGCTGCGACGTTGTTTGGCTGTGGAATTTATTATATACAATCTCTCACATTCTGAATATATATATATATATATATATATGTATGTGTGTGTATGTATGCATATATATATATATATATATATGTTCTGACTTCTTTACCCCTCCCATATTTTTCTTAATCCCTCACAGACTTGTTGCCTTTCTTGAATCTCTTATACCACTCAAAAACCCATGCTCGATTCATGTAAGATGGTCCAAAGGAAGTCTGAAGCATTCAATTTCTGTGACATTCTCCAAGTTTAAAACAGACTTTTATTGCAATCGTTCTTCTAAAGTGTCCTCACGTCTAAACTACATTTTACTAATTCACCAGATGTGACAATCGTGCTTTAGTAGGGTGTATTACAATTTCTTGCTGTAGCTGTTCATTTGAACCTGAAATCTTAAAATTGGTTAGTCATCTCATAAGATGTATTACAATATTATACTGAAATTTCAAACGTCTGCGACAATTTTAAATGCCTGTACAAAAAAAAGTCTGGAAACTTATTGAAGGCATCTCGTATATATATATATATATATATATATATATATATATATATATATATATATATATATATATAGTTTACAGAAAGTTTTTAGATGAGACGAGTCATTGGTAACATGATGAGTATTGGCTGAAGAGAGCTTGATATAGGTTTCTAAAACGGTCCTAATTATCGGGTTTGAAACCGACGGTACCAATGACTCGTCTCATCTAAAATCTTTCTGTAAACAAAATATATATATAAATGCGCTCTTACTTTCGGATTTTTCTTATAATTGAGAACTCTGCTGGATTTCGTTTTCCGAAAAAGCTAATTATATATATATATATATATATATATATATATATATATATATATGTGTGTGTGTGTGTGTGTGTGTGTGTGTGTGTGTGTGTGTGTGAAATAAAATGGAGGTGGAAGGACCTGAATACTCAAAGTTTCGCCCGATTTATGCGGGCTTCTTCAAGAGGAATGGCCATTGACGATATATATATATATATATATATATATATATATATATATATATATATATATAAAATAAGAATTTTAGTTAAGTTTACCAAATCGATCCAAGATGGCAAAACTAACGTAAATTATAAATATTAAAGAATTAATATTTATAAAGTAATCTCAACCAGATGTAAAAGATTTTCCTTAATGCAGCCTTGCCTCGACAGTCGAGCAGTATATTTCTTCCATTCCCTTTTTTACGCACATTTTATCTTTCTTTTAATAATATATTGGAATTCTTTCCCTTTTCCTTGTACCTAATTGTGACTTATTCCACGGATGTCTGCCTTTTGGATTACTATGGGTCCTCTTCCAATTACGCGATTCCCATGGATTTTACTTGTGCGAATGGAAATTTAACTAACTTTCTTGGATTCTGCATCTTTGGATTTTACCATCATTGGATATTTTACCCTTCACCAGACTATCCATTCACGTGAAATCACTTTTTATTCACTCTATTCCCTCTGCTTCACTTTTTGTTATTAAGTAAGATCTATGACTTACTTGCAGTTTCATTTAATACTTTTGCAAGCAAAATCCGATTACGCATTTTGCTAAATCCTACCCTCTGATGAGAAGGAAAGTATTTCTTCAAAACTCCGCGGATTAAGGACTATCCACTTACGTAGTGTTTCCTTTTTAAAATTAAATATGTTTTTAACTCATTTTCAAGGTGTTTTTTACCGTGTTTTATTAACTACTTGTTCTTAAATATATATATATATATATATATATATATATATATATATATATATATATATAGAGAGAGAGAGAGAGAGAGAGAGAGAGAGAGAGAGGGTACAGACAGAATGTAGAGAAACTGTAAGAGTGGGTGTTAGAGTAGAGAACGCAAAAAGCTATAGGAAATTATTCAAGGCTTAGAAAAACATATAAGTTGTAATACCAAACGAGAAATATACAGGGTGATTGGGAGGAGAGAATGAGAGAGAGAGAGGGGGAGAGAGGGGGGAGAGAGAAGAGAGAGAGAGAGAAAGCACTTGAAATGCCATCGTATGTCGTTTAGTGCATGCAAAACCTAAGCTGATGTCTAAAACTTGGAAGCAGTGGGCGGGGCAGGAGTTGCATTGTTTCCATTCAAACATCGACTGCGTTCTTCAGGGACAAGCCGCCTGCATTGCAACGCAATGTCAAATGTGCAACAACAAGAAATGATAAGATACCCTTTCATGGCAAACAACAGATGAAAGAAAAAATAAAGTTAAACAAAAGTTCAAAGTGGAAAAAAAAATAAACATCCGTTTTTATTTGTAATGTTTTTGTTTTTTTGTTTTTTGTTAGCTTCTTCTGGTAAATTTATTATCTCTTTTAATATTTGATAATACTTTGTCTTACTATCTTATATTTTATAATATTTTTTGTATATTTCATTACATTTCATGATATTTAATTGTATTTTATTATATTTTTACATGAAACTTTTGTAGTAAAAGTAAATGCATGCGTCTAGCATCCATCAATTTTCTTTTTCTTTTCTTTCTTACTAGCAAGGCTATCTGACGATGCCCGGAGTCTGGAAATAAGAAAAAATGTGTTTAATATATAAGATATTTTAACCTGTTTGTCTGTCTGTTTGTCTGTTTCTCTCTCTCTCTTTCATTTCTCTCTCTCTCTATTTCTCTCTCTCTTTCATTTCTCTCTATATATATTTTTTCTTTCTCTCTCTCTCTCTCTCTCTCTCTCTCTCTCTCTTTAATTGTGTTACCTTCTGTCTCAATCATTTTTAACACATCTCATCTTCCCCATCATAATTAATTGCGCAAACTTCTGCAAATGTTTAAATATAAAAAGTGATCAACTTGACTCTTATCTATAGTTCCCCTGAAAACCAGAATACGGCATAATCACGTTGAACACGCTGGTTCTTGTCAGATCACCGAAGTTAAGCAACGATGAACCTGGCCAGTACAAGATGGGTGACCATTTACAACTTCCATCGTGCTGTATGTGCTCTCCGCTTATCTCGGCATTGTTTCCAATCGTCCTGGACTTCTCCTTGCCACTGGACTCAAGCAGTGCCGATTCAGGAGAGGTGTGGTTGGTGATTGCGCAACCCTTGTCATACAATTACATGCGCAGCTTCCCCTACAGGGAGTATCCTTTGTCTTTCGAGACAGAACGAGAGCATTCATTCATCCTGCAAACCAGTCCCAGCGAAACTAGCCATATAACAATACTATAAATAACAGTGTGCAACACTCGAAAAAATATAGACCATCTGTGACTATTTTTATAAGCACAGTGACACGGAAAATCCGTTTTTGGCCTCCTTTTTGTCGAATTAGGTACATTTTTTGCAAAATAGACATTTTCGAGAATTTTGCGGAGAATCTTAGTGATGTGACTGATGAACGTAGCGAGAGATTCCATCAGGATATTTCAGTGATGTGGAAACGTTTCAAATGAAAATGTAGCCCTAGGTGGTTAAAAGGGAGGATGAGACACAACACAAGAGGGTTCAGATGGCAAATGTTGGTTAAACTGACAATTGTGAATTTTTCATTCATAATCAATAATAATAACGTATTTATAATACATCAATAATAATAGAGAAATAAAGGACAGATTTAGTTTCAGGATACTCTTTTTACAACGTCACAGGTTTTATATGCATATGCTTTTTTTATTTATTACACACACACACACATATATATATATATTACATGGGGGTCACGACTTATCAATGCCCGAAGCCCACTCAGGGATAAAAGTTATTGCGTGTACAGTAATCAATGAGATAGTATTGTAGTAATCATTAGTATTGGAGGTTTGATAGAGTGTCTTACTTAAGGGGGCGGTTTGTCAGGAGTTTGTTTATGTTGGACTTGAAGACATCCAAGTTGTAGACAGGTGGGAAACAGGCAAGCGGCAGAGAGTTCCACTGGCGTGCAGTTCTAAGAAAGAAGCTTTGCTCTTGGAATCTACGTTTCGATTTAGGCACAGATAAAGAGTGGGGAAGTAGTTTCAGCCAGACGGGTGTTTCTTGTGAAAGATCGGCGAGAGGGGACCAGAGATTGGAGCTCAGACGAGCACCTGCCATGGAAATAACGATAAAACAAAGACAGGCTCGCAACGTCTCTTCTTTGGGAGATATATATATATCTTATTTATTTTATTGCGCATTGTAATTTTACTTTTAAACGGAACTAAAGATGATTGTATAGGTAATTTTTTTTTCATAAAATACGTAAAAAGAGAGTAAATTATGTAGATTTGTCTTCATCATCATCACCATCATCATCATTATAACACCTGAAAGAGGAAACTTCTCTGGTTTCCTATCATGATTTTTTACCCAAGTATGATCCAGTTGTTTGCCGAAGTGGTTCCCCCACTTGGTCCTTGTCCTTCTTCTAAATCTTTTCCATTGCCTCGGGGCCATTCTGTGTTCTCTATATTTCGATAAATAACCTGCCCGTCTGTGTAACCGTGCGCGTATGGACGCGTGTGTGGAAATCAGCTGCAGCATCCGATGGATAGTTGCCTAGCGAAAATAAAAGTAGTAGCAGCCGTTAAAGCACTATGCAAATTCACAGGATTATACAGGTATTATATGGAGTTTGTACTGTACTTTCTGGATTTACAAGAATTGTTGTTACAACATTTTGGAGTTATAATGGAGTATATATTTAAATGCTGCCCACATCAGCATTATGTGGCACAAGGCCGGAAAGTGGGAACCCCGCAGGCTCCCCTAAAGGAGGGGCACTCCTGCAATTTTAAAAATTGCCTTAGTAACCCCGTCGGCATTCCCCGGTCGGGGCGCCTAAAGCAGCAAGCAATAAACTTGCCCCACCGGAAAGCCCGATGGCAAGGCCTGGGAGGGTGGACCTCCTAGGTATTACCCAGGCGGCATTCCTCAGTCCAACAGGTGCTGGGCCGGTTCCAGCTCTTTTAGATTTTTCTTTTGTCTCCCATTTAGGTCATTGACCAGCCCTCGCAATTGAATTGGGTGGGGATCCCATGGAACTCTTTGCGGGATAACCTCATTCTCACCCTGTACTCTCCTGTCATGATGTTCCGGGGGCCCTTCATGGCCTCGATCCCCTCTACCTCTCCGTATTGGGACATGATGGCCCCCAGCTGTTCTTCCATGAGAAAGCATGGCACCCCTGTGACCGTGACCAAGGTTCTCCTTTTCGAGAGGTACTCCGGCCGCACCTTAATGTTCTTCCATGTGATATCCCCTCTTGCCAGCTTCTCCGCATCCTCCTTTGTCGGCAAGAGGACCTCCCACATGGCGTGAAACCTCTTCACGGCATACTGTGCGGGGATCCTCAGTTCCCCCAGCAGCTCCATCATCCGGTCCTTTGGCACCCCCAGAAGGCCCTTTCCGGTGGAATCCAGAGTGAGTAGGGACACTGATCTTTCCCTTATCTTGACCAGCGTCTCCGGACCCACCTCTATCTGATTTCCATTCACCAGGCTTTTATACTTTTCCTCGAATAGCCTTTTGTAGTACTCTGGGGGCCTTGTTGATGATGGTTGCTTCGGGCCCCAACTCTGCCGTTTGTCTCCGGCCTCCTCTCTAGCTGTTACCTCCACTGCTACTGCTGCTGCTGGGGTCCTTTGTGCTGCGGGAATCGGGGAATCCGTGATTGCAAGGGCTGGCCACTTCGCCGGCTCCGCTTTTTCCGAACCCCCCCACCCGGGGAGCACCCATCCACTATAAACACCTCCAAAGATTTCGTCCTCCGCAGACGTTCCTCTGATTTCCACGGGCTGTTTCTCACTGACTGCGATTGCGATGCTGTTGCTGTCTCTTCCTCATCCAGCATCCACCAACGCTTGGCGGGTCGCCTCTTCTCCGCCTTTCCTGGTCCACCTGAGGTTTGTTGCACAAATTTCCTCCAGGCCTTCACTTGCTCCCTGGTTGTTGCTTTTATCGTGGCTAGTGTTATCCAGGGCCATTCTGTCTCTACCAGTGTAGGGGTGTCCTCCTGGGAGTCTATGCTAGCGCTCGAAACCGTACCGGACGCTACTGCACTAGGGGTGCCTTCTGGGATGGCAGGAGCAGCAGCCTGCTCCATCTCCTTTGATGGTCCTGAGCCCAAGTAGAGCCTGCCGATTCGGAAACCAAGGGGACCTTCGCCTAAAAAGGCACGTCGGTTTCCCTTGGCTCTGCTGGCTGCTTAAGCACTAGCTGCACCCCGGACTATCTGCAACAAAAAAGAAAAACGAAAACAATTAGTTAAGTTACCCTAGGGCAATAACAAAAAAAATCACAAAGAAAACAAATAGGTCCCAGCTGGTCCTATCCCCAAAGAAGGGGCTGGTCCTTGCAGTGGCAAGCAAAACAATTCCGGCGCAGATCGCAGCAAGCACTGATGACAGGTAACACACCTTGATCCTAGCCAGAAGCGGCCGTAACAGCGATCTCCATCATACAGGGGTATAATGGGGTATCCATCATAATGAAGTTCTATAATGGGGTAGATATTTATTTGCTGCCCACCTCAGCAAAATGTGGCACAAGGCCGGAAAGTGGGAACCCCGCAGGCTCCCCTAAAGGAGGGGCACTCCTGCAATTTTAAAAATTGCCTGAGTAACCCCGTCGGCATTCCCCGGTCGGGGCGCCTCAGGCAGCAAGCAATAAACTTGCCCCACCGGAAAGCCCGGTGGCATGGCCTGGGAGGGTGGACCTCCTAGGTATTACCCAGGCGGTGTACCTCAGTCCAACAGGTGCTGGGCCGGTTCCCGACCCCTCACCTATTGGGCTGAGTGTCAAGTGACGAATCCTTGACTGGTACTACCCTGTCTCCCAGCAGCCGAAGCCGCTAGGAGACATCCCATCATCTCAAGAGAGTAATGGGGTATCATCCCACACAGTCGGACGATTCTATTTATAAACGATGCTGCTTGGAAGTGACGAATCGAATTAATTCACGTTTTGCTACCAACCAATCAGAAAATGAATTGCTCCATAAATATTAAACCTTTTCCGTAGCAATTACACATGTTTTTTCCGTCTCGACAAGGTAAGAATATTTTGCTCTTTCTACTGCAAACAAGTCACCTCTCAGGACTTGTGTGTATCAGTGAACATCGGGAACTGTTCTGTCTACTGCAAACCAGTCACCTCTCAAAACTTGTTTAGAACAATGAACATTCGGAAACTGTTCTGAAACTAAACATGGCTTACACTTCTAGAATTGTATTAAGACTTGATGCTCCACATTTTTTATTTTTTTTTTTTTACATCTTGTTGGATTTGTAAACAGTTATCATATTCTTCGCTTTCCGGAACCCAAAACTAAAGACTTTACCGAAACTTGTATCATTTTATTTCTTTTTTTTTTTTTTTTCATCTTATTTTATTTTATTTTTGAACTTTTTGTACATTTGTCATCCCATTTTTTTTCACTTTGACATCGTTTTATTTTTATTTTCATCTATTCATACATGTATTTCCGTTTCCCCTATTTTGCTGTTCTTATTTCCTCTCATTCTTTCTCTATTTCCTATCATCCAGATTTTCCTTTCTTCTTTTATTATTGGGTGTTCTTTAACGATCCCCATTATTTCATAGTGTCCTATAATTTTACCGTTACCTACATATATATTTTGTTTACATGGTGGTCACCACTTATCAAGGCCCAGAAGCCACTCGGGGATAAGGGTATACTTATCTTCCGGTTTGCCCTTAAATATTATACCTATTTTTAATTACTATTTGCCATATTATCATATTCCTTCATTCTCATTTCATATCGAAATGTCACTAAGCCAGTTCTTCTTTTGGTTTTTTTATGTTTGTATTTTGTAAAATGTTGTCCCCTTCCTCTTCTGATGAGAAATATTTAGCTTCGAAATGTCATGGCTTAAAATGTTTTTGTTTTTTTAATTTTCTTAGCTTTTCCTTATTGTTATGATATCATAAAGTTATATATAATTTTTATTCTCTCTCTCTCTCTCTCTCTCTCTCTCTCTCTCTCTCTCTCTCTCTCTCTCTCTCTCTCTCTCTTTCTCTCAATATATATATATAATTATAAAACCCAAATCAGTCGGCTTGCTTGCTTGCTTGGGCCTTTAAACCACTCATCCGGTTTGTGACTTCCGGTTTCAAAAAAATATTAAAAGCCACTGCTGCTATTTAAAGCATACACAAGGTCAACAATATTTCTTTGCATTTAACTTTTTAACATGTTTTTCTTAGAAATAAATCTAATTAAATCCCACTGAGTAAAAAAACTGATTTAAATATAAATATACAATATAAAACTATAATCATATTTATAACCATGTTTACTGCGCTCCTGTGGATTCTGACGATTTTTTTTTTTTTTTGCACTTAAAAAATACTTTGGTACTTGTACAGTTTAGTCAAGACATTAAAAATTAAAATATCGAAAAAAGTTTGAATTGTATTTATCCGTTATGGAACGAAGTTCTCTGAAAAAAAAATTCACTTAATTTCATCAAGTGTTTTTTTTTTTACAGCGAAAAAACAATTTGTGATGATACCGAGCAAAATGTTCGATTTAGCTAGTATTAGAGATGGGAAGGAGTGTCAGCGCTTTAACTGGAGTTATCTCCCTTTGTTATTTCTAAAATTCAAACAAAATTTTTTTATAAATCCAAAATGGCCACCTTCAACGCGCTCTCATAAAAACATGTTTTTCCGTTGGAAAAAAAAAACTACTTGATGAAATTAAGTGAAATTTTTTCCGGAGAACTTCGTTCTATAACAGATACATAAAATTTAAACTTTTTTCGATATTTTCCCTTCTTAATGTCTTGATTAAACTGTACCAATACTTTCTTTCTAAGGAGAGGGGAGGTACAAAACTTGGTTTAAGTAGTGCTTTTAGTACGGTCTCCTTAATTTTAATTCGTGCTTGCGGTAGTGCTCTAGAGGCTTCCTGGGTTTTATTTTTTTCACTCATCACTTAAAAAAATGTTTTCTCAAGACAATAAAAGGCAATATAATTTCAAAATCACTTTTTATTTTGAACATTTTTCATCTTACGCTTTAGGAACAAACGGGTAGACTAATATTGAAGACAAGATTCAAGCAAGCAAGCATGCTCCACAGAGTTTTATAAGTATACATATATGCGTGCGTGCGCGTACGTGTGCGCAATGCATTAAAAGGCACATATTTAGATAAGTAGGAACATAATATTTCGTATAAAACATTTGTCCTGGAATTAAAGATAAAAACTTTGATTTGCGTCAAATGGAAAAAGATGAATCCACATATATTTCCAAGGCAAAGATTGGGAAATTCAGCTGGGAAACAGAACGGAGGTTAAACTAAGGAGGATTATGAAAAAAAAATGGAAGAACATTTGTATAAAAAAACGCAGAACAAATTGTTGAGGCGGAAAACACAAAAGAAAAAAGAACGCCATGTTTTTTTGTTTTTGTTTTTTTAGAAAAATAAGAAGACAAACAAGATTCTTACGAAGCACCCATTAAATCTCCGTAATTCACCACGAGAAGAATATTCCTAGTTGCAGCGTGACAGACAGAACGAGAACCGGGCAGCAATAGACAGATTTATCAGTACAACTGAGACAATTTCTGATTGGACAAAAGCTTTAATCAGCAGTTTCTTTCAGCCAATCAGAGACGCCAGAATATTCACTCCGTTTCAGTCTAAAGATTTTTTGTTTGTTTGTTTTTTATTCTTTAAAGTATTTGATTCAGTTTAATATTACGCTAAGTTCTATTTATTTACCTTTACTTATATATAGTTTCTACATTCTGCATAAATGTGTCGTAGAACTTCAAATGAAAGCATTCTAGTGCACCAATATATATATATAGAGAGAGAGAGAAAGAGAGAGAGAAAGAAAGAGAGAGAGTATCTATCTATCTATCTATCTATCTATCTATCTATCCATAGATAGATAGATAGATAGATAGATAGATATTTTTTGGTCTGCGAACGTTTTCATCTTAAATTTTACTGCGTTGAGCATTTTCAGTTGAAATAAAAAGTCGATCAATTTAGCTCATATGACAGATACCCATATAATTATTAGATCACTCTGACAGACTTTCGAAACATTTAAAAATAAATGTTACAATTTCGACAGTATTTCTCGCGGTTAACGGTGGCCGAATGGATTCAGTCCTTGCTAACGGAGTCAGAGATGATTTCTGTTGCCGAGTGCGAATCTATCGACTAGTGTTAATCGTGATACCTTGCACTGATGATTCCCGAAAACATGAAACACTAGTGTCTGTAGGTTTTTAATAATTATTATAGTAAATAATTATATATATATATATATATATATATATATATATATATATATATATATATATATATATATATACATTTTCAACAACTTGGAGACAAGATGCAGCAACATGGCCAAAGATATACTGACTGAACTTAACACAAGACTTACTTATTAAAAAAAAATGCTAGTTTTATTTTAGTGTCTTAAACTCCTTCTCCCCCCTCTCCTATTTTTCTGATGAGATTATAATCAAAGACAAAACCTTTGTCAGTTATTGCCAATAATTATTGTTAATTTTAATAAAATGAATATCGTTTCCTAAACGATCGTACACTCAAGTTGATTTTGTTTGTTTTTCCTTTTGAAACTGATTCATAATTTACAAATATTAATCTTTTTACACTCTCTCTCTCTCTCTCTTTCTTTATATATATATATATATATATATATATATATATATATATATATATATATATAACACGGAAATTACATAATTGTCGATGCAATAATTTATTTCAACCTTATGGTATTTTCAAGCATCTAAACTAGACAATTACATTTTTGATACTGAAATAAAGAAAGAAAAAGAATCGGGCCCCGACCGTCAAAACACCAGAGGGGGTGGTAGTAGCAATCCACTTAATACATTTTATAGAGAGGGTGGGAGGGATTTTTTTCCATACTTTGGGGACCAGGCGCGAACGCAGACCCCACAATTTTAATGAATCATCATTATGCCAGATAAAACATACCTATTCCTGTGCCTCGATACATCTTCTATAATTATATTTGATCAGTTTTCTATAATAGTCAACCATATAGGAGCCTATTCGTGACCAGACACCACACAGACGTTCTGCTTTATATATATATATATATATATATATATATATATATATATATATATATATATATATATATATATATATATATGCGGGAGTTAAAAGAAAAAGAATCAGATCAATTTTTTTAGAGGAGACTTATCGGGATGATGCAAAGCTCAGCAAATTGTTTTGAAGCTTATATAGAAATCAATAAAGAAATAAAAATAACGATATAAAAATATATATACTTACTAGCATACCCGCGTATCGCACGGGACTTTTCTGCACACTTAGGTACGCGATTTGTGGTCACCTTTCCAGTAAGTGGATGTTGTAAGAGGGAAGTAAATTTCAACTCGATGCTTAAATCTTATCTAACACATTGAATACTGAAAACATACCACAATCAGATCAGTTTTTCATCATATCCTTTTGTAGAACTTTTCATTGAAGGGCCTCGTGGTAAACTACATTTCTGCTTCTTTGATTTGGAGCCAGAATGTAGAGATTTTCTGAACTTCCTGTCCTAATTGAGACGTAGAATATACCGTGACTGAAGCAGTTTGATGTCAGGTCTACGCCAATGGTTTTAAACGCCTGACCTTGTCTTTTATTTATACTAATTGCAAAACACACCTACACAGGAAACATTTCTAGATAGTACAATTACAACACCCCAACATCCCCCCGCCCCAATATAAACAAAAAAATGGGGGGGGGTTCAACGTGTGGGTGCTGATGTTAGGTTAAATTATCATAGAAAAGTGATCCCCACTTTATTGAAACTAACATTTCTTCAAAAAGTCCCAGGGTCCAGGAGTTCATACCATGCAAACGGTAAATTTGCGACGGGTTTGATTATCAGATTTGGTGTCAGAAGAAAAAAATCGGTTTGTGTCAAAAAACGAAAATAAATGTCATTTTTTTTATCATAAAAATAATTATTTGTCCAATAATGAGAAAGTGAAACGGTGCCTGGGGTCATTTTTTTGGCTCGTTTGGCTCTTTTTGGTGTTTTTTAGTAAATGCACGGGCGGCCATCTTGCTTGCCAAACTGTAGTGATTACGTTGGATACTAAATGTCTTCAAATATGAATAACTACTTGTTTACGCAAGAAATAAATGCAATATTCGTCTACAGCGTCCCCCAAAATCTACAAAAGTCGACAATTCAAAGGTGAATGTCAAGGGGTCGGTAAACTAAAAAAAACTCCGATTTATGGTAATAATTATACCATAGCGATGTATGTGATATCATATATGGTAAAAAAAATTATATTTTATATTAAATCTATATAATTATAAAACTCAAATGACCTTGTAACGGATATTATAACCCAACATCCGGTTTACGACTTCCGGTTGCGTATGAGTACATAAACATGAACCCATAACAACGTAAACAAATAAACATAAATCGCTACTTTTGCAGAATTTGACACGCACTAAAATATTGACGCTATTATTTAAAAATTATTATTTAACATGGAAAGGGTGGGAATGTTTTGCAACTATTCTGTATTACAACTATACTGTCATAATTTTCTCACAAATAAATCAACTTTAACCCGTTGACAACGTATTGTTTTACTGTGTACGTTTTCAGCGTTCCAATTCTTGTTTTTTGTTTGTTTGTTTGGGTTTTTTTGCGGTTAAATTATCCAAATAAAACATTGTTAATACTTTCTGCATATTTTTTACATCGTTCATTTCCGTATTACGTTTAAGTTATTTTAACGCAATTTTCTTACAAATAAATCTACATTAACCTGTTGACAACCATAAGAGCATTTTACAACGTATTGTTTTACTGTGTACGTTTTCAGCGTCCCAATTGTTTTTTGTTCACGTTTAAATTAAAATATATATCAACATTTGAATTTAAATTTAAGTATTATGCTATCTGTTCGGTGCACATTTACCTATAAGTATGGCAAACAAACCACTTATAGTTCAATGGCTGTAATTTTTTTATCAAAAATAAACAATTATAAACAGAAAGATAAATTATATCGGCGTAAAACTACTAAATACAGTGAAAAAAACGGATAACTCTACAATAACAAATAAAAAAAGTTTGTACTCATGCAGAGAGTGATCCGGACGTAACTCAGTACACGCCCGGCTTTCTCCGGCACATGACGTCAACAGCCGGAGTAAGCCGAGTGTCGCCGAGAAAATTAAGCCATCTGACGAAACATAAAGCTGAACCAATGACAATGTAGCGCGATGGTTTTTAATGCGACGCGCGTTCGCGCGAGTTTAAAATTCAAAACAGCAGACGAGAATTTGGAAGAAGAAGAAAATAAAAGAAATTAGTAAAAAAAAGCACACCATTTCGTACTTTAAGGTCAGAAAAAAACAGGAATTTTACAGCCTTAAGTTAGCAGCTGGAAACACCAACTGGAGTCCTCGACTTTTGTCAAGAAAAAAAATTACTTGCACGGACGAAAACTTGTGCATCATGTGGACAAGGAAAGGTAAGCGATGGCTATGCCTGGGGTGTCAGGCTACCACATGCCAAGTCTAGGCCTACAATTGTCATTGTGGGCGTTTGAGTGAGCAACACAGAAAGACCTCCAGCGCGAATGCGGAATACGATTTACGCACACACACCATTAATAAAACAACGGTCTGAGGAAACAACAATATCTGTTTTAATATGAAAAAAAGAAAAAAAATCTATCCAACCCAGTTTTGTTTCAATGTTTCTAGTTTTCAGGTTTTTCCTTGAGAGAAAAAAATAAAAAATAAAAATAAAACCGCAAAAGGAAAGATAATTTCTTTTCAATTTTTCTTGAAATAAAAAAAAACTTTACAAAAAAAAGTGTTTATTTGACTTACCTTTGAACCTTTAACGAACAAAAAAAAAATCGGTCAATGTCAAGTTTCTTTCCAACTCCTCAAAAAAGGTTTTCGGTGGTGGTGAAAACGAATATCACATTTAAATTTAGGACAGATAAGTAGTTTTCATGATATGAAGAAATTTTTTCAAAAAGTGGGGAATCACTTTCCTATATAAATTTAACGTAAAATGAGCACCCACCTTCTAGCCACGTAGTAATTTCTTCATATCAAAACAAATTTAACTCATGTTCGTTTTCAGCATCTCTGAAAACTGGCGCTGTTTTTTTTTGTTTTTGTTTTTTTTTTTTACTAAGATTCGTTCATTTTTTTCATCTCATAATTTAGGACGCTAATTATGCTGTCAGTAAGTTTACAAAAGCATACTTTTTTTTTCATTATACAACTTGTATAGTTGTTAACAGGTGGTTCAGCAGTTAAATATTTCACAAAAATTCTGGTAACATTAGGGGAGGGGCTGTGGAGCCCCCTAATGTAAACAGAATTCATGTGAAATATTAAACGATTCTGCTTTAATGGTTTAATGGTAAATGTCGGCATGTTACTTACGGAAAAACGGTTAATTCAACTACAGAAACATTGTTAAAAACTATACAAGTTCTATAATTGAATATCCACCTAAAAAATCGCTCACGTAGCTTACTGACGTCATTATAAGCGTCCTAACTTATAAAAAAATGAACGAATCTATTAGTTAAAAAAAAAAAGCGCCGTTTTCAGGGGTGCTAAAAACGAACATCACAGTTAAATTTGTTTTATGATATGAAGAAATTATTAACTGGCCAGAAAGTGGGTGCTCATTTTACGTCAAATTTATATAGGACAGTGATCCCCCACTTTTTGAAAAAGTAATTTCTTCATATCATGCCCCAAATTTAAATGTGATATTCGTTTTCAGCACCACAGGAGAGACGTTGCGAGCCTTTGTTTTATCGTTATTTCCAATTCCAGATGATCGTCTGAGCTCCAATCCCTGGTCTTCCCTCGCCGATCTTTCACGAAAAACGCCCGTCTAGCTGAAACCACTGTCAAAAAATTTCCCCACTCTTTATCTGTGCCAAAACCAAAACTTAGATTCCATGAACAAAACTTCTTTCTTAGGAGTGCACGCCTGTGGAACTCTGTTCCGTCTACCTGTTTCCCACCTGAATACAACTTGGATGTCTTTAAGGCAAACATATACAAATTCCTGATGAACCTCCCCCTTAAGTAGACACTTTATAAAATCTCAACATTAACGTACTGTACACACAATAACCCTTATCCCCAAGTGGCTTCCGGGCCTTGATAAGAGGTGACCACCTTGTAAAAAAAAACAAAAAAAAACATCGCAAACCTATACAAGTCGTCATTTTTGAAGGTTTTTGAGGAGTTGAAAAGAAACTTGACATTGACCAAAAAATTTTTAACATTATTTATCTAAAAAATATATGGTGCTAATGCAGAGAGTGATCCGCACTATTTTTTAAATCGTATGTCCACGTTTAATTAAAGTTTTATGATATATTTTTTATTCAATTGTAAGGTTAAAGTATAGAATAAGTACGAAACACCCTCCCCTAAACACACACTCATATATATATATGTGTGTGTGTGTGTGTGTGTGTGTGTGTGTGTGTGTGTGTGTGTGTTCTCTACAGGTGTGGCTTTTCAACGAACTTGGAATACTCAAGTTATCAGTTTGTATCTGGAGCCACCGTCACATCCTCTGTTTCTATCCGTTAGTTAAACTTTTATACTTTCTAATTCTTCCCTCTCTCCTTCAATCTCTCTCTCCCCCTCTCTCTCTCTCTATCTCTATATATATATATATATTTATGCTAAACTTTCACTTACCACCCAAAATTCTCTCTTTCTCTCCCCTTTCTCTCCCCCCCCTCTCTCTCTCTATCTATCTCCATTTAATGTTTTAGCTTTTATACTCTGGATTAAACCGATCCTCTCTCTCTCTCTCTCTCTCTCTCTCTCTCTCTTTCTCTCTCTCTGTCTTTCTCTCTGTCGTCTGTCTGTCTGTCTGTCTGTCTGTCTCTCTATCTCTCAATCGATATATATATATATATATATATATATATATATATATATATATATACTGGGCCACTCCTGTCTGACAGGTTTGAGAGAACCGGTTTGACAGTTGCTGTCTCCAACTGACAGTACAGGAGCCCTAACTCTTTGGTAACGCTTAGAGCGGCTGCTCTATCATCAGTTGTATTATAGCGGTATGTTTGTAGTGACATATCACGCATGGAAAGAGACACTGCACTTATCTCTGGTGGGTATTTCTGATGCCACATTCCTGTGGATGAGGAGCCGGCTGATGCTCTACTCGTGTTGCATGATGGTGGCTATGCACATCCTTTTTGCCTAACACATCACCCTAGATCTGACAAACTATGAAATAAAATTAAATGACAGCTCAATTCAAAAAAACGTTCAAACCAGACACACACTCAAACAATTCGCTCCTCCCTTGAGGCTTACATTTACAAATATCCGAGGACTTAGAACTAAGATGATGTGGAATCATTTCTCCTAGCAAACTTCCCGAATATATTAGCACTAAGTGAAACTAACTTGTACTCATCCATCCCATCTAACATCTTTAACGTGTCTGGTTATCTTCCACTTTGTTGCAAGGACTCTGTCAGACACATGCACGGACTTGGAGTCTATATTCGTAACACCCTCCCCATGTCTAGGGAATCTAAACTAGAATCAGGTGATCAGCCCTTCATGTGCTTTAAACTAATTCTACAATATAGCGTAAGCTACCTGTATTTTCTTTATCGCTCTCCATCAAGCCAGAATCGTACTACAACCAATCATATCTCTGACAGCATAGATGTGGCACTCTCCCTTGACACTAGCGCCCAAATACATGTATTTGGTGACTTTAACGCTCCCCGCAGAAATTGGCTTGGCTTGGCTTCTCTTACTACACTGACACAGTTGGTAGCATCATCCATAACTTTGCTATATCCCATTTCCTGACACAGAGTTACATTCCCGACCCGTCTCCCAGGTTGCCAGGACCAGCAAGCCTCACTTCTGGATCTATTTCTGATAACTGTTCTTAATGATTGTGTAAAAAATGCCCATTGCCTACTCGGGAATGCTGATCACACTGTAATAATGATAGACATTACTCTAAACTCTCGACCCCAAGTTGAAGAGTCATTGCTCAAAACAATATGGTACTACAATAAGGCTGACTGGGAAGCCATTAGATATTACATCAGTGACGTCCCCTGAGGAAATATCTTTTCTCTTCCAGCGCAAATGAGACTACTGAATGGTTCAAAGCAGCAATTGAAGCATATGTCTCTACACGGAAGTTCTATAGTAAACCCCACTCTCCCCAATGTTTTACTTCTACATGCGCAGCTGCCATTGATCAGAGGCAACATGCATACCGTAGATTTATCCAGCATAAGTCCTGTACAAACAGACAAAGTATATGGAAGCTAGAAATAATTGCAAGAAAAAAGTAGCAACAGCTAAGAGTAAATACACTGAAACCACCAGGAAACGCATTGAATTAGGAACTTGTGATTTCTGGAAAATCTACAACAGTGTATAAATAATGTGCATTCGACAATACCCTCATTATCAAACAATCACGAGGTTGTTTGCACAGCAACTGAGAAAGCTAACATGTTTGCCCGTCAGTTTGCCTCATACTCTACCTTAGACCCAGCAAGCCATTCCTTCCCTGGTTTTCCTCTGCGAATAGAAACCACGCTAGGTGAACTAAAGATCACGCCCTCCCAAGTACATGATATTATAAAAAAAACTAAACACCTCAAAATCATGCGGACCTGACCTCATCCCAGCTGGGCTATCAAAAAATGCTCCGCTGAGGTCGCTCCTGTTCTCTCTAAACTCTTTAACGAATCTTGCTTTACTGGTTGCTGGAAAACTGCTTCTGTGGTACCAGTTTACAAAAACTCTGGCGAAAGAACTGACCTATTAAACTATCGCCCAAATAGCCTTCTCCCTCTTTGCGCCAAAGTATTTGAGTCCTTAATTAATCAAGCTCTAGTCCACCACCTTACAGCTGCTAAACTTCTGTCAGACCACCAATATGGATTTAGGCAAGCCCGTTCTACTGAAGATATTCTAACTGTAATATCTGAACGTTTATACCAAGCACTGAATAGGGCAGGGGAGGGGAGGGCATTAGCCCTAGATATATCTAAGACTTTTGACAGGGTATGGCACGATGGTCTTCTCATGGAAATAAAATCCTATGGTATTACTGTACGAATGCTTGGCATAATTAGATCCTACTTAAATGAGAGAAAAATCCATGTTATCCTCTTGATATAAATGCTGGTGTACCTCAGGGATCGATCCTTGAACCTTTATTATTTCTGATATTCATAAATGACTTACCTGATAAAATTGCCTCTGAGATAGGTATATTTGCCGACGACGCCACGCTCTATAGCAGGCACGTGGGGAAAACTAATGAGCACATATCTAAGATAATGGCCGAAACCCTAGAGGAAGATCTTCAGCCTGTAGTGGAATGGGGTCATAAATGGATGATAACGCTGCTAAGACAAAGCTAGTTTCCTTTAATAATTACATGAAACCTTACTAACCACTAATAGCTATGGCTAGAGATATTTAACCGTAGAGCACTTCGTTCAAACACCTTGGCTTGACGTTCACAGGAAACATGAGTTGGAATAGATACATTGAGATCATTGCTAAGGCTGCTGCAAAGAAGGTGGGCTCTTTCTATCGTGCTAGGAAGTTACTTACGCCTGAAAGTATCCTGTACCTCTACAAAACCACCATTTGCCCATGTATGGAGTACTGCTGTCACATTTGAGCTGGTGCATCTGCTACTAGTCTCTCACTCCTGGACAGGGTCCGAAAGAGAGTCGCCTACCTAATAGGTCCTGAATTATCATCTAAACTTCAGCCCCTGTCCCACTGACGAAATGTTGCATCCTTCTGCCTGTTGTACAAGTATTTTAATGGTGGGTGCTCTGACGAACTACAAGCACGTGTACCCCCTCGACGAAAATACCCCCGACAAACCCGACAAGCAGCAAAGTCCCATCCCTACACAGGTGAGATCCCTAGAAGTAAGAAAGCTTCTTCCCCAGAACGACAGGACTTTAGAATTCTTTTCCGGTTTCCTGCTTCCCAAACTGTACTGACATGCAGAAGTTCAAGAGTAATGTGAACAGATATTTTGCTGCTAAACTCCTTACATAGTACCCCTGGAACTTACGTCCATGATACTAGCCCCCTACATCAGTGGCAATATACCTTATTTGGGGTGAAAATGTAATATATATATATGGGGTGAAAATGTAATATATATATATATATATATATATATATATATATATATATATATATATATATATATATATATTACATTTTCACCCCAAACAAGGCAAATTGCCACATTGGTGTAGGGGGCTACAACTACTGGGGTACTATGTAGGGATTTGGGCAGCAAGATGTCGGTTCACTTTACACTTGAACTTTTGCACGTCAGTACTGTTGGGGAAGCAGGGACCTGGAATGGAATTCCAAAGTCTAGCGGTTCTGGGGAAGAAGCTATTGGAGTAGAAAGATCTTTTACATCTAGGGATCTCTACAGTGTGGGGGTGGGATTTAGCTGCCTGTCGGGTTTGTCGAGGGTGCTCACGTCGTGGGGGCACAAGTGATTGCAGTTCGTCAGAGCATTCGCCACTAAAATACTTGTAGAACAGGCAGAGGGATGCAACATTTCGTCGATGGGACAGAGGCTGAAGCTTATATGACAGTTCAGTGCCTATCAGGTTTGCGACTCTCTTTTGAACCTTGTCAAGGAGCGAGAGACTAGTAGCAGATGCACCAGCCCAAATGTGACAGCAACACTCCATACATGGGCGAATGGTGGCCTTATAGAGGTACAGGATACTTTCGGGTGTTAGTAGTTGTCTAGCACGGTAGAGAGAGACCACCTTTCTTGCAGCGGCCCTGGCAATGCCTTCAATACATTATCTCCTCCCTAACAAGCCTTCTTACTTTCATAGATGTTTACACTGCATGAGCTCCACTCACCCCCTTTATCCATTAACAATTAAATAACAATATCCCTAAATCACTTTGAGGAGTGTAACTAATCAGCAGAGATATAACCTCCATAAACTAACCCAGTAGCACTAACTAACCACGCGGGGTCGCAGAAATACCTGGATTAGAACCTAGGCGCGGAGCAAAACCTCTCAGTCCTGACGGACCCAGTAGATATTCCCAAATCATCCGTCTAGGAGAAGGAAAACTGAAACTAAACCAAATGGGAGGGAGGCCTCTTCAGTCTTGGATGACAACCTTTCTAGGGCTGGTGACTCAAACAAATTACCGGTATATATATATATATATATATATATATATATATATATATATATATATATATATATATATTATTTTTTTAGAATGTAATTATCCACTGACACGTGTTTCGTCGTCTACGACTCATCAGAGTGGCTGTATCTAGCGAGAGACGACGAAACACGTGTCAGTGGATAATTATATTCTAAAAAAAAATAATATATATACCGCTCCCCATGTGGTTAAATTGGTTAAAAGGGAAAATTATTCCCAACTCGCATTTAGGTAAAAATGCACTTTCATAAATGATTGAATTCATTCAAAAACATATCGCTAAAACCAAAAACAACATCTATATATATATATAAATATATATATATATATATATATATATATATATATAAATATATATATATATAAATATATATATATATATATATATATATCCTCTGTACATTTATCTATATTTATCTATGTATAAAATTTGACTAACCACCCATACTTCTGTCTTTTCCACTTTCTCTAATTATATATCTATTACTATTTAATTTCTTTCTTTCTTGACTTCTCTATTTCTCTCTGCTTCTCACCCACACCCACGCTGTATATGTATTTGTTTATCAAGGTTTATCCACCAATAACATCACCACCACCTCTCCTTTTGGCTCTCACTCTCTCTCTCTCTCTCTCTCTCTCTCTCTCTCTCTCTCTCTCTCTCTCTCTCTCTTTTTCATTCTCTCTCTCTCTCTCTTTCTCTCTCTTTCTCTATATCTCCCTACTTTCTCTCTCTCCCTCTCCCTCTCCCTCTCTCTCTCTTTCTCTATCTCTCCCTACTTTCTCTCTCTCCCTCTCCCTCTCTTTTTCTCTCTTTCTCTCTCTCTCTATCTCACTATTTCCCGCGTTTTCGAGACGCACATTTTGCTCTCAGCTTTAATTCATCGTCAAGTTTACTTCGTTTTGCGTTTCATTCAAATTACGTTTTAAAAATTCCTTTCAAAGTAATTTCCATCGCAGTTTTTTAATTTTAATTTTTGTTTTTTCAGCTTTTTAACGTTACATTACATTCCTAATAGATACATCCGTGATTTCCGAGAAGATGCCTTATTGCTACGCAAGTTTGTATGTCACGCACAATTCTGATTGAATAGACGCATCTCATTTTAGGTACGTCCAATCATATCCATTACAGAATCTGTCTGCCGTTCTATCATTCACGCTTAATTTTGTAATAGTACTTTTCGGCATTCCTGTTCGTCTGTCACGCAGACTGAATAAATATATGTTATTTTAAGCTTCTCTATCCGCCAGTGAATCTGTAAAATCCGTTTTTTCGATCTATCACGCGTTGGCTTTAAATAGCAATTCTGGTAATATGTCACACGCAAGTTTTAAATAGCATTACAGTTGTTTTTTACATTTGAATACGCTAGCATTTCAGTTTGTCCGTCACGTTTAAGTGCGAATTACCATTTTGTGCTTTAGTCAAGCCTTTCTGTTTTTTGTTACGTCCAAGTTTCAAACAGAATTCCGCATGTCTGTCACGTCTAAGTTTTAAAGAGAATTGTCTGATAGTCTGTCATGTTAAGACATGACAGACTATAAGAAAATTGTAAAAAAGTATTTTTTGTTCGACTGTCACGCTCAAAAGTAAAATAATGTATATTAGTCTGTCATGTCCAATCTGGGCAAGAGCTGCTCAGAGCATCCTATCCTCTCTTGACAAACTTCAAAACTGACTTTGTAATCTAGTCGGTGGTGCCTTTTTCTCTTCTCTGCAACCTCTTTCCCACAGAAGAGACTTTGCGAGCCTGTTTCTGCTTTATCGTTATTTTCATGACAAGTGTTCGACTGAGCTCTAATCTGTAGTTTCCCCCCTTGCCAATCTTTCACAAAAAAACTCCTCTAACCAAAACCACTATCAATAATTTCCCCCACTCTCTATCGGTGCCTAAACCTAAATGTGGATTCTAACAACAAAACTTATTTCCTAGAACTGCCCGTATGTAGAACTCTGTTCCACTAGACTGCTTTCCAGCTGACTACAATATTGTCGTCTTCAAGTCTAAGGTAAACAAGTTCTTATTGAACAGTCCGCGTAAATAATCTGATTATACTAATTTTCAACCACAAACTATTACTGCACTATTATCCCAATGACTATAATACATACATAAACCCTTATCCTCGAGTGGCCTTTGGGCCTTGATATATGGATACCCATTTGTAAAAAAAATGTAAAGTACCAATATATTTTTGTTCGTTTGTCACACCAATGTTTTGAACCCAATTCCATGTCGCTATTACGCCTAAGTTAAAAATCCTTGTCCGTGAGTCAGTCCGAAGTTTGAAATAGCATTTTCGTCAGATCTGAAAATAACATTTCTTTTGTCTGTCACGCCTAAGTCTGAAATGACATTTCCGTCACTAAACGCGCAGATTGAGTGGATGCATCTCAAGAATATTTATTATTGTATTCTCATGAAAAAAAAACATAAAACATTTTTCTTTTCATGAAAAGTGAAACAAATCCGTCGATATTTGAATCACAGAATAATTGCATCTTTGAAAGCAAGTGCGTACAAAATACATTGTAAAATATAAAATATACATCAATAAAATATTTTAATTTTTATTGAAAATGATTAGTTAAATAGAACAATATTGCATTTAGGACCATCATATTACATACACACACACACACAGAGGCACAGACATATACAGACATACACACACATACAGACATACACACACACACACACATATCATCATATTACATACACACACACAGGCACAGACACATACAGACATACACACACATACAGACATACACACACACACACATATCATCATATTACATACACACACACAGAGGCGCAGACATATACAGATATACACACACATACAGACATACACACACACACGTATCATCATATTACATACACACACACACACAGAGGCACAGACACATACAGACATACACACACAGACACACACACACATACACACACATTTATATATGTGTGTGCGTGTGTGTGCGTGTGTGCGTGTGTGTGTGTGTGTGTGTGTGTGTGTGTGTGTGTGTGTGTGTGTGTGTGTGTGTGTGTGTGTGTGTGTGTGTGTGTGTGTGTGTGTGTGTGTGCCAGTTGACATTATCGGACTGGAAGATCGAAAGTCGTAGAATAGACGTTTTTTGTCTATTGATTCTGGTTTTTTGATTTTTGCCAACTTTTGAATAATTGTATTCATTTCTGGTAGGAACTGACTGACGTAATCGCCATATTTGTTGCAAGTTTGAGTACTTTTCAATCCTTATGGATTTATTTTGTCTGGAATATATTAATCAAACTGGTTTTGAAGAAATTATTTAATTTTACATGTTATAAAAAAATAAATAAAAATTGTGTAAAACCAGTCAGTTCCTGCTAGAAGTGAAAACCGTTATTCGGAAGTAGGAAAATGGATCAGAAATAGAATTAATAGAAAACACGTTTATTTTATTTAATGAAATATGCTTAAGAGAAAAAAATGCGGCTTAAATATACATACATACATACATACATGTATACATATATACATACATACACACATGTATACATACATACACACATTTATACATACATACATATATGTATGTATGTATACATGTGTGTATGTATGTATACATACATACATATATGTATGTATGTATACATGTGTGTATGTATGTATGTACACACATGTATACATACATACATACATACACATGTATACATACACACATATATACATACATACAATCATGTATACATACATACATACACACGTGTATACATACATACATACATAAAAAAGCTTCCTTCAGTCTTGACAGACTATAGATACCCACTGCAATGTTCTGTGGCAACAGTTGCACGATCTCGTACCACACCGCTCCTAAGCCGACTTTGTTAAATATCAGCGGTGAGTGGAGGTTTAGGACGATTGGAAACAATGCCGAGACAAGCGGAGAGCACATACAACGCCTAGAATTCTCAAATGGTCACCCATCTGATACTAGTCAGGCTCAACGTTGCGAGAACTGGTGTGTTAACGTGATTATGTCGTACATTAATTCCTCCACCCTCAACTGGGAACTTTTCTACAAGGAGGGATCGCTTTTTACGCCGATATTTTTAAAAGTCATCCAATCTTTTCGATTGACTAACCTTAATTTAAATCTTCGCCACTTCTGATTTGGCGATGGACGCAATGACATAGACTCACTATTTTTTCACGTTCTTTTCCTCCTTTTGCGGGTTCGAGCATGCCTGCCTTTTACCATTTTTTTCTCGACACATACCTCCAAACACCCGGGCAACGCAGAGCTACCAAGACTAGTCTATAATAAATCTCACCTGTCTGTTTAAATGTATGTATGTATGTATGTATGTCTAAAACTTTCGAGCGTCGCGACCGATTTTCACGAGATCGGTGTCATTTTGAAGTCCGACGTCTCGGGCGAAGAATATCAAAACATTGGCCAAAAACATAAATTTCTTCACCCTGAACTAGGCAGTTTTCTACAAGGAGGGGTAGATTTTTTGCGAGCCATTTTTGCAAGTCATCGTATCGGTTGGATTGACTTTGGTTAATTTTAACGTTCCGAACTGCCGGTCGCGTACATGGAGTAGCGGAAGACGTCAGATTTTCTTTCACTTTCTTTTCCACCTTACCGTCACGGGGTCGAGCCTGCCTGCCAACTACCACTTTTTTTCTTTTTTTCTCAACACACACACTTACAAACAGCCGGGCAATGCCGGGCACTAAGGCGTATATATATATATATATATATATATATATATATATATATATATATATATATATATATATATATATATATATATCGCAAAAATACGTACATACGTACATACATACATACATACATACATCAATAATATAAATCTCACTTGTCTGTTTAAATGTATGTATGTATGTATGTATGTATGCATGTCTAAAACTTTCGAGCATGGTGACGGATTTTCACGAGATCGGTGTCATTTTGAAGTTCGACATCTCGGGCGACGAATATCGAAAAATTAGCCAAAAACATAAATTCCTTTACTCTCAACTGGGCAGTTTTCTACAAGGAGAGGTCGATTTTTTGCGAGCCATTTTTGCAAGTGATCTTATCGGTTGGATTGACTTTGCCTAATTTTTACGTTCCGAACATCCGGTTGCGTCATGGAGTAGCGGTAAGATATCTGATTTTCTTTCAGTTTCTTTTCCACCTTCACCACGGTTTCGAGCCTGCCTACCTACTACCACTTTTGTTTCTTTTTTTTTTTTCTCAATACACGTTTACAAACAGCCGGGCAATACCGAGCACCCATGCTAGCATATATATATATATAAATATATATATATATATATATATATATATATAATATTTTCGCAAAAATCAAGTCAAAAATATAAAATGAGAGCATGTAACGCATATGAAAACACACAATATTATGTTCTCATTTTATATAAAGTGTGAAAAAAATTTTAAAGTCTAATTTGCCAGGTGAAGGTCGAACAACGGCATTACGAATATGCATGCGTAACGTAATAGCTATTGCTTCATGTTTTTATTTTTAGCCTTGCAGCAAACATGTCTTCATGGCTAAGGAATTAATTACAGCGGTGTAACGTAAATTATTCCCCTGTGTTTTTATCTATAAGAGAAGAGCGACTGTTTTTAAGATCGAATTTTTTCAATTTTCGATACTTATAGGATGAATTTCTGTACAAGACATGTCTATAAATACTGTCAGAAACATAAATAACCGTTTCGTGAAATTTTAAAAAGATAGGCTCACTCGATCACTATAGATTGACATATAATAACGTGTATGTTTTTATAGATGTTTATGTATACTTGAATATCATCTCGGTTGATGGTGGCCCTGTGGTTTTGTTCCTTGCAAATTGAAACCACCAGTAATCATAACTTCCTGCACTGATGATTCCAAAAGGATATAACACTAATAATTTATTATAATTATTATATACTAGTATGCCGCATTATACGGTATAATCGCGTTGATACACCGGTTCTCGTCAGATCACCGAAGTTAAGCAACGTTGAGCCTGGTTAGTACTAGATGGGTGAGGATTTAGGAATTCTAGGCTCTGTATGTGCTCTCCGCTTATCTCGGCATTTGTTTCCAGTCGTCTTGTACATACACTTCATTTGCCACTAGTATTTAACAATGTCGACTCAGGAGAGGTGTGGTTGGAGATTGCGCACCTCCTGCCACAAAAATTTCACGCGTAGGCACCCTTTCGTGGGTATCCATAGTTTGTCAAAGACTGAAGGAGCCTGTCTTTTTGTTTGTTTGTTTGTTTGTTTGTTTTAGTATGCTGCATGGTGTTGACCGGTTGTAAATTATGCATAAATTTAATATGTTAATTAATGAAGAATTGATAAAGGAATACTAGGTATTAAATGTAACGTTAAGTTTCGTTTTAAAAAAATGGAAAGAAACTGATACGTGCATGCAAGTATTATGTTTTTTTCTAAAAATTCTACTCCTTGTAAGTAAAAAAAATACTCGAGCTGAGATCGCAATCAAAACTTTAAGACAGTGAGTCAATTACGATAACTTGACACGACTTTGATAAGTGTTTTCGAACCTACTTATTCTGAACATAAGTACTCTATGGTATGAACGACTCACGCTTGCGCATTCGTGAAACAGTTGACAGATAAAAATCCGATGGCCACCAACCCCACGTATCAAATTTTCAATTTTGACTCCTTAGCAGCCCTTTTTTCTTTGAGCCAAACTGGTTAAACAGTTTTACACATGCCTATATACTAAATTTCAAGTCTGAAAGTCAAAAATTCGTTTAGCATACAGGTTGAGAGGTGTCCTCGCACACACACACACACACACACATACATACATACATACATACATACATACATACATACATACATTCTTATTTTTATAGTTATATATATATATATAGATTATATATATTAATATATATGTGTGTGTGTAACGAGAGAAAGAGAGGCAGACGGACAGACAGACAAGAGAGGGGGTAGGCGGTATGCAGACAGATAAACGGCTAACTGGCAGACTGGCAGATATTGGACACGGCCATTTTGTTGTGAACTCTTGGATACGTTTATAAATCTGGTGCGTATTCAAAAAGCTGTCAAATGCGCACCTGGGTCGACATTGACCGCCAACAATCAGTGCGTGTATGACCATCAGTGTTGCGTTCACATTTATCAGAAACGACAAACGTCTTCAAACACATTCTTTCCCGTAGCTTTATCCTCGTTCCTAAAGTCAATAGAGATTAGACCATTCCTGTAATGACCCGGTCCCTCCGGTAGGAGTTTAGTTCTGTGCAGTTCTAGGAAACCCACCCTCCCGGGCCTTGCCTTTTTTTTTTTTTTTTTTTAGAATGGGTTAGGTTATTGCTAATCGGCTGAGGCGCCCTTACTGGGAAACGCTGACGGGGCGGCCCAGGCACTTTTTAACAGGTCAGAGTGCCCTTCCTCTGGGGTGTTAACTTCCCAATCCCATTTTCGAACTCCAGTATGTAAGCACTTGCAGTGGGAGAACACTAAAAACCTTCTCCCGTACCTTTCCACACACCCTGTTACGTCTCTCATACATTCTTTAACTCCTGAAACTGTGGGTGACATCGATACTTTTGTTCTACAGTATAAACATTTTTAGTTCCCCCGACAAAAGGAAGGTGGACCTGTAAATTCACCCTTGTCCGTTCGTTCGTATGTCTGTCCGCACTTTTCTTAATAACTACGCTTTGAAATTTTTGGAAATTTTGCACAAACATTAAACATGATATGAGTTAAAAAAAAAATAACAGAACGGATTTTCCGGGAAAACTCCGGTTACCTCCTAGAAGTGCCTTTCGGATTAAAATCGCTAAAATTGATACGTTTGTGCTTATAAAAAAAATTGATGGGATTGGATTTTTATAAAACTTTCTGAAAAGTTGTAACTAATTGAATTCTATATAATTTTGTTTGTCTATACTTCGCGATAACTCTTGCGTGTGCCCCAGAGTCTCTTTTAGGGCTAATAAAAACACTCCATTTTTGGGACTATTTAACCATATTTGTCCAAAATTTTTGTATATTTCTATTTAGCAGTTTTGAATGGTACATTCAAATATGTTAATTAAACCAGTATTTTTTGTAGTAAGACAGATATTCCTTTTTTCCACTCGCTTTTAAACTTTTCATTATTTCAGTCCATCTATTCTTTGGCATGCTGTTAAAAATAATATATATATATATATATATATATATATATATATATATATATATATATATATATATATATATACTAGTTGCACATACCCAACATTTCCAGGTAAAAACATATTTTCGGCAGGAGGATTTAGTCACATACTATGTAAGATACACAAAATATCATAGGTTCTTACAATTTTCCTGAGAGTTGACCATATTTTGGATTTTTTGGAAGCAGTCATCTTCATCTATAAAATTCAAACAGAAAAAAAAATAACATCTCATAGACTAAAGGGAAATAACTGATGGCATAAATGAAAACTTACGTTTTTAAACGCAGTTGATCTTAGTTATTTTTGTGGAGACGCCCACTAATTAGCATACGTGGGTGAAAAGATATAGATAAAGGTATCAAGTCAGCAAGACCGGGGAGCTGTGTTCGAACGCCGGATAAGCAAGACGCATGTGCCGGTTGCTCCATGAAAGACTTTAACACGCCCTCTGCCGGACAATCTTCCAACTGCAGTACAACTGCACCTTTGTAAATATGTATCATATTTTCGTCTTAATATATTTGTTTTACCTTTACTTTCTGCGTTCGTGTTGTTATTGATACAGACACAAATAAATAAATTAAATTAAAATAGTAATAGTAATTTAAATAGTAATAATTATTGGATATAAATTAAATTAAAAATAAATTTAAAAAATCAACTTTATATAATAAATCGAAATAGAATACTTAAAATAATTCTATTACTAATTTCCATATAAAAAATTCAGAGCTAATTATTGAAATAGATTTTCTTTAATGTAATATGCAAATGAGATAACCTCTTGAATTTTGATTCCTTTTTGAATAAATAGTATATGCAGAAAACATATTATAACAAAAGTATATGTGTCCGTTTACAGTATCCAAGTGTATATATAAAGTCTATATTTAAGTATATATATTAACCAAGTGTATATATATATTTAAGTGCATATATTAACTAAATTGTGAACAAACACACAGAAATACAACTTTATTATAATTAATATATATATATATATATATATATATATATATATATATATATATATATATGCGCATCTGCGATCAAGTGGATGATTAAAAATACCAAAAAAAGATCTTTAAAAGAAATTTTATTTTGCAATTGAATATTTTTTCATGTCTGATTGCGTGGGTGAATTTACGTTTTTCGAAGCCATTGTTATTTGAAATTTTCTTTCTAAAATATTTTCCTTTTATTTCTGTGGATTAATAACATCGTATATCGCAGCAAAATATACAGAAAGAAATCAATATTAAAACACGAAGCGCATATATATATATATATATATATATATATATATATGTGTGTGTGTGTGTGTGTGTGTGTGTGTGTGTGTGTGTGTGTGTGTGTGTGTGTGTGTGTGATGGGGAGTTTAAAACAATATTTATTAAAAATAATTGTTCTGCATTCATGATCGATTAAAGGGCGAGCACTCTCAAGAGAAAGATGAAACACGCTCAATCCAAGCTTTTGTGCTAAATTATTTTTTACACTTAGAAATGCAACACTCTTAGAAAGTCATTATTATCTTAGGGATATAACTATATTGTATTTATGTAATACAGAGAGACCCGACGTTGCCTGGGATTGAATAATGATCAACGAATGTTTCGCCCTCCAATATTTTAACTGTCATCGAAATATGTGAACTCGTCCATTTTTTCAATCAAATTTATTGATTGCCTGCTCTATTTAGGGATCCACCGCGGTGCACTGGGAGAAAGCTTCACGTGCCGCCCCGCAGTGACTTAGTATACAATAACTTCTAGTCTATATTGTGCTGTAGAGAACCTACTGTTGATTTTATCTGCCGAGCCTTACTGCTTGTGTAGTAATAAACCTTCTCAAAGGCATTTCTGATGTTAGGTTGTATAAGGTGTAAACTTCAGTAAAAACTACATGTTCTCCCTTGAATAGGAGTTTTTCATTTATCGATTATCGATACTCGGGCATTCCGATACATAATCTATCTAAGAACACCACTAGATATATAAAACACGTTTGTGTGAAATTTCATAAAAATCGGCACAGCCTTTGCAGAGTCTATAGGGAACGAACTCGCACGCAGACACACGGACACGGACAAAGTTCCTTTTACATAATAGATAGATAGATAGATAGATAGATAGATAGATAGATAGATAGATAGATAGATAGATAGATATCATATTATATTATACTTGCCTGGGTGCCCCGCGTTGCTCTGGTGTTTGGAGGCGTGTGTTGATAAAAAAAAATGGTAGTAGGCAGGCAAGCTCTAACCAATACCGTGAAGAAGGAAAAGAATGTGAAAAATGTTACGTCTTTGCTGTTGCGTTCATCACAAAACCGGAAGTGACGAACGTCAAAATTAACGCTAGTCAATCGAAAAAAGTGGATAACTTTCGAAAATATCTGCGAAAAAAGCGACCCCTCCTTGTAACAAACTGTCCCGTTGAGAATGAAGGAATTAATGTTTTTGGCCAATTTTTCAATGTTTGTCATCCGAAAGTTCGGGGTTTAAAACGATACTGGTTTCGTCACGTTCCAACGGATCTGTCAAAAGTTTTATGCAGACATACATACACACATACATACATACATACATACATACATACATACATACATACAAACGTACATACATACATACATTTAAACAGACAGGTGAAATTTATTTGATAGAAGATTATATTTCTCTAAGTCTGTACATCTGTCGGTCTGTTTTTCCGTTCCACTTTTTCTAGGAAACTACAAGGATGATCTGATTGAAATTTTATATGGACTTGCCTTATTATATGGTGCAGCGAACTAAGTATTATGATATCCGTTCGATACAGACTTAGGGAGTAATAGTAGTCACCACAATGCAACATTTACTCGATAAGTATACTCGGAAAATACAAAGCCGTTCTGGCTGAAATTTCGTATGTACCTTTGTTTTTATCAGATACAGCGAACAAAATATTATGGTATCCGTTCGATGCAGAGTTAGAGAGTAATCGGGATTAAACCTCATCATCATATCGTATGAACCTGAAGATTCTATTGCTGGCATTGGTTTACCCGATATTTTTCTAGCCAGAATCATTTTTAGAAAGATATTAGGTTCTTACGGGAAGGGCCGCGTGAAGGTTGTCAACATCCTAAATGAAAGTTATTTATGTAGAACGAACTAAACTATTTTGCATTTCGGATCAACTTAAGGGGAGTTTCATGCAAGCTGAAATATTATGCGCGGTTTGTTTATATATATATATATATATATATATATATATATATATATATATATATATATATATATATATATAAAGGGAGTAGTCACCAACAATGTGTATTTTTTAACATTATTTTATTTTATTATTCCGTGTCTTGGTTTTTCATTGAGAATTATGTTTGGATCATTGTAATAATGTTTTTAAGTCATTGAAATCGTTTTTACGCGCGTTTCAGACGTTCTGTGATGCGTCCTCGTTAGAAATTATTTTCAAATATATATATATATTACATATCTAACATTTTTGCACTTCTTTATTTGGCAATTTATAACAACAATAAATTGCGGGTTAACTTAATGCCTTAACTAGCAAATTCTAGCATTGCTACAAATATAATTTGCTGATTTCTTTATGTCCTCTGATGAGAAGAATAACAAGAATAGCATTCTTTGAAACTCCACGGAATAAGGACTTTGTAAATTGTTTTCTGGAGTATTCAGTCGAACAATAAATTTTGATTGTAAAGTTCAACTTACAGTTTTAATTTTCTTTCTCTTATAATAAGCTCTACTCTCTATTGCGTATTGAGCTTTTTTAATTCGGTTGGGATTAAATTTTCTATATATAAATACTGTTATTTATATTAGTTTGAAGTTTACCATTGCGTATATCAGGTAAACACTAAATCCCTTTTTTTTCATTATATATATATATATATATATATATATATATATATATATATATATATATATTAATCTGGAGTAATAGTGATGTATATTAATAAGAAGTAAGAGCGAACATGTAAAAACCAGGAATAGTTTTAAGGCACCCAAAATCCATTCTTTAATTTTCCACCATTGTGTCGAAAGGAATAAATTGTTTGGTAAAATTCATTTGTAAGTGATACTTTTCTGGGGGTTGAAGGTTTAATCCTTAGTGCAGATGAAGCTCAAAATTCAATTCCCGTAATTAATAATGCGTACTATTCCAAATGCAGTGCAGATTCAGGAGTTCGACAGAAATTACCAAGTCCAATCAAATACATCTGTAGAAGGTCGGAGGTTACATCGACCGAAACTTTCTAAAATAGCACTGAATATGAGCACAGTAGTAGAATTATCTCTACTATTATATAAAAGGAACTTTTTGTGTCGTCTGTGTGTGTAAGTGAAAGAGAAAGAGAGTTCCGTATGGACTCCTAAATCACTGGGCCTATTTTGGGGGTAGTTCACACAAATGTGCTTTATGTATCTGGCAGTGATTTTAGATAGGAATGTATTTGATAATCGCTAATCGAAAAAATCCTAAGAAAAAAAAAGAACAAACGATTTTGACTAAAGTTAACGTCTTATACAGCCTAAAATCACAAGTTCGTTTGAGAAGTTTTATTACCGCACAAGCGGAAAGGTCTGGCATATAAAATCAACAGTATGCTCTTTGATATGGCAGTGGCGCATTCGAAATTAATGTTTCTGTTTAGAGCACAATTGAACCATGACACTTGACGTTTTCATTTTCAACTTTAATTCAAGTCATTATCACCGCACAAGTAGAAAGGTCCGGTACATAAAGTCAGCAGTATGTTCTTTCATATGACAGGGGTGCCTTCGAAATTAATGTTTGAGTTTAGATCATAATTGAAGCATGATACTTGCTATTTGCATTTAAAACTTTAATTCAAGCCATTATATATAAAAATAATTTTATAAAATCAACAGTAGATTCTCTACAGTGCAATGAAGACTACAATGTATTACGGACTAAGTAACTGCGGGGAAGATTAAAAAATGGGCGAGTTTACTGATTTTGATGACAATAAAATATGGGAGGGTGAAATATTTGTTAATCCTCATTCATTCCTAGGCAACGTCGGGTCTCCCTGCTAGTTACGGATAAATGGGATGTATTTCTTATTCTTAAGGCTGTCCCGGTGGCCGCGTTAGATTTTAACAATCGATGGTGTTTGAATCATGCTACCAGTGCAGCTGTTAACATAGCCACACTAATGAGTCTTAATAAAGATGAAACATATAACTGTGGGTATAAAATAAGATGTATTAGAAATAATAGTATTTAATTATATTTTCGAACCAGTTAGCACACCATGATAATGATAGCAACCAAAATTGTCCGATAGCATGATGGCTAATTGGGTGATACTTCTGTGCACAGTTTTCTGCCCTTATCAGTAAAAGCATCGTCGCGAAACCCTGGACGTGTACAAGCGACATTATAGGACCGCAAGCGATGACAATATGTCGTTATTCCAACCGATTAGCACCGACGCATGGGGTTTCTTCCATCGCCTAGGTCTACTAATTACTTGACGCACAGGAGATCATTGTGAATTTGCTTGACTCTGTGAGCGGCTTTCGAACGCTATTATTCAAAGGAAATGCCTTGGGTCTACTCTCAATCTGTTCAGAAAAAAATTGTAAATTTTTAAATTCAGTCGTTTTAAAAACACACTTTCATTAACTTCAAAATGTTTAATCTAATATTCATATTTTATCGAATGCTGAATTATGTATTTAATGGATAAAAGTGTTCATTAGAGAAAAGAAAGTGTTAATAAGAATTTTTTGGTGACATTTGGATGTTTTAGAAACATACCTAATATTGAATGTATTTATTATGTACTATACTATTAATAATTCTGATTTAAGTTAGCGTTTGTAAAGCCTATGAGTCATTGCATTACATAAAAAAATAGTGACTTGAAATACAAGAAGTTGATGGTTAAAAAAATTCACAGCTTTCTTAATTTTTCATATTTTTATTTTATTTTTTCAGATCATCAAGAGTAACCCTTCCAAGGCCGTAATGAATCGTTACATAACCGAGGAGCGGATATTTATCGTAGAGTCGTATTTTCGGTTGAATGACTCAATGTCAGAATTCAAAGAGAATTTCGACGAAACTTCAACACAAGAAATTCCCAATGCAATAAAAGCTATGGTGGCTCGATTTCATGAGCAAGGGTCTGTATGTGACCTCTCTAAATCTGGTAGACCCCGTACGGCAAGAAATGATGAAAATCGTCAGAGATTAGCAGAGAGTGTGGCCGAGGATCAATCCACATCAGTAAGAAGGAGATGAAGTCAAATTGGGGTCTCTCGATCAATGTGGTTAATTTCTCGTGGCTGTGAGATAAATTGGCCACCCCGCTCTCCAGGTCTCATATGTGCAGATTTCTTCCTTTGGGGTTACTTCAAAGAGCGGGTATACGCAAACAAACCAGCCACAATAAATGCCCTTAAAAACCGCTTATCTCAGCATTTGTTTCCAGTCGTCCTGTACTTCATTTGCCACTAGTATTTAACAATGTCGTCTCAGGAGAGATGTGGTTGGAGATTGCGCACCTCCTGCCACAAAAATTTCACGGGCAGGCACCCGTACAGTGGGTATCCATAGTCTGTTAAAGACTGAAAGAGCCTGTTATGCCTGTCTGCGCACATCAGTAAATCGTGTCTCTAATTTCTTCTTTTGCTGTTTTTCTTCCTTTAATTAAATTTTTTTTAATCAACGTCGGCGTTCAAGTGGTTTTCTAGTAAACGAATAGAAATGGAGTTCCGGACGGGTATAAAACCGTCTATACTCGCATTTGTAATTAAAACCCTAATAGCAACAAGAAACAATGAAACATATAAATAGTACTATACGAGATCTTGCAATATAAAGTTGCTTGCTTCACCGTTTATCATAGTCTGAAAGCCACTCGAGGATAAGGGTTAATGAGTGACAGATGGCCGCTGAGGCAGCACTGTGATGATTCGTAATGGTAGAATTTGTATAGTGTTCGTTTATTTATGAGAACAACTTAATCAGAACTTGTTTACAATAGACTTAAAAATGACCATGTTATAGTCAGCTAAGAAGAAGCCCCGCGGTATTGTATTCCACAGATGAGTAGTTTTAATAAAGAAATTTGATCACAGAATTTACGTTTAGTTTTAGGCCAGTCAATCCTACTATTCCACTTATATCTGGGGGCAATAGATTGATACATATCTTTCGCATGCATTTGAATATAAACATGAATTAGCATGCATCAGCCTCGTACGACTTTTACAACGGTTCGATTTTTTTTGTTGTTTTTTTTTTTTGCATTGGTTTCCTGGTACTTTTGCAAAGAAGGTACTGTGCTGAAATAATCACGTTATTATTTAGAAACCCATTCATTATGTGGGGAGGTGTGGGTGTGACTAATCTGTACTTTCACCTAACAATATAATAAACAAAAGGTACCGTAAAACTTGAATTATCTTGAAAGTATCCTAAAAGAGTAGTGTTGTATGATAGGTTGACGTAGGCAGTTGTTGCTAGTGTAATGTATAGAATTGAGAATTGGACCTCATTTGGGTTTTAGAGTAGAAGTTATTTTGCGAGCATAGTTATAGTTGCTTTGTTTACCAAAAGTGTCATGACAATATTTTTGGGGATCTGGCCTTCGGGCTAAGATTACAGTGTAGTATCTTTTCTGATGCTGCAATTCACTTTTTCTGTCCTCGGTCAGTAGAGGAGAAATCCTTTATGACTGAGACAACTTTTTTTATTATATTTGCTCTTATCCAGAATGCCCTTTTCGGGGGAGGCTGGATTTTCCCCACATTAAAAACCGACCTTGTTTCTAACTCTGCCCTCGTGGAGAGGCAAGTAAATAGGAATACTAGAAACACAGGGAGAGCAGTCGTTGATATGGCGTGATGTCGTTGGATTTCAACGTCACAGAAGGATTTGTGGGACACGATTTGGGGAAAGATTCGAACAAGATCGTGGAGAGTCTGATTCTTAATGGCAGAGAGAGCAGATCGAAAAAAACTGTCTCTAGATCCCAGAGAAAATCGATCGGAGAGAATTCTCGTAGGGGTGACGAGAAGAAAGCAAGTGGCGGATAAAATCATAGCAAAATAAAGACCCACACTCTCCTCTCAAAGGTCCTGGATATGACCTTAAACAATGTCCGATGGTGAGGCCACAGTTTGCGGGATTTGGGGAGTGTGGAGCCACCCTTTAATTGCCATTTCTCCCAGGTCCGCTCTGACCCGGAGTGGTAGTACCTGGTAGGGTCCCAACTATGGGTTAAATAGAAACCGACTTGAAAAAAAGAACAAATATATTTTATTAAAAAAAAAATCTTCAAAATTACTGGATTCGGCATTAAATAACCTGAAAAGGGTAGATGTGCTGTAAAACAAAAACACCTAACAAACCTCGACGAACGACGACACGTGACTTCGACCGGTAGTAAAACCGTTGTGGTTGAATAAAACCCAATTGACCAGAAAAGATAGAGATTTACGTCTGTTACTATATGTTGAGAAAGCTTTTGTTTTCAGGTGCAGTGAATGACGGGACACAAGCAACTCAAAGGCACGGGCAAGGCAACGTGATGAAGAGACTTCAAAAAAAAAAAGGTAAATTCGGTTTCGTTTTTATGAACCTCAGAATTGTTGGTGTGCCATAATCGTGAACACTGATGAAATATAATACTAGCAGACAAGTACGGCTTTCTTCTGCAACCTTAGAAGGTGAAAAATAATCCGACTGCTAGAAACTGATAAAGCCAACCAGAGATGAAAGAAAAATGACGTTCGACAATGGGAACATAATTTAAATATTTATAAACCTCCAAACGTTCGCTGTAAAGTTGAAGTATCAGCACGTACATTTATGAAAGTCAGATCTGATGCCTCAATTCAAGAAAAGAAAACTGGTCAACAAGAACCCATGCTTATACTTCCAGACCAGTATTGCCGAGCACACACACACACACACACACACAATATATATATATATATATATATATATATATATATATATATATATATATATATATATATATATATATATATAAAACAAAAATTACAATTAAATTTACCAAAATGATCCAAGATGGTAAAATTAAAGTATATTATAAATATTAAAGAATTAATATTTATAAAATTATCTCAGCCAGATGTAAAAGCTCGATAAAACCAAACAGGAAATAGAGCTTATAATATGAGCAAATTCCTTTTCAGATTAAATATGTTTTTAACTCATTTCAAAGTGTTTTTTAACATATTTTATTAACTGTTTGCTCATACATAGTAATTTATAAAATATATATGGCGATTAAGCTACACTGAATATTCGGCGTTTCATCCACTATAGGATTCGTCAGGCTTATGCGCGAATTCTGTGGTTGTTTCTCGTTTTTATATATGTTGAGGATTTTAGTTAGCCAATCAGCTTTCTAGTATCCACCGCGCCCCTTCCTATCAGCAAATGGGCATGCATTTTATCGAACAAAGGATCTGTTTTAGAACTAGGTTAGTGGTTTAAGGCAGACGATTTTCCTCATTTCTGCTCTTTTTTTATATATAAATATACATATGTGTACACACATACATGCCCACATACACACACACACACATACATATATATATATATATATATATATATATAGTCGTTTATGTATATTCATGTTTATTTAATTTATTTATTTGTTTGTTTTCTATTGTTTTTATTAGTTTTAAAGCTATTTTGTATCGCTATCCTAGGGTAAGTTTTATTTTGTGAACACAATTGTTTGCTATTTCTCGTCTGCAGTTTAATAGATTTTGGGGTTCTTTAAAGTACAGGATAGCAAATTGTTCCTATATATATATATATTAGTATTGGGACGATTAATTGGAATCGGAAATCGAAACTTTTGGAGGGTATAGGAATAATGTGTGTCCATGTCCGATACCAAAAGTGATTCCTTTATTTATTTATCTATTTTAATTTAATTATGTTTAAAAAAAAATCTTCCACTGCCGGTAGTAAAATCATAAATATTTATTGATTTTAACCTACCAGTAAAACTAAAATCCATAGATCATCCCTTACATGAAAAATTACCAGTTTCCTTTCTTCTAGAATCATGTACTCACACAACGGACCACGTGAATGTTGGTAACATCCATATTTGAACTACAAGTCGTCGATCCAACGCACTCTCGCCGCCTTTTTTATTTTCAATTTTCTCATCAGTTGGTTCCAGTTGGTGATGTTGCAGTCACTCACTATCTCAAATATCCCGATCGAGAGCTCGGTCTAAGATTCTAACCGTCCTTTTAAGTGCAATTGTTTGGATATGTCTTGCACTTGGTTTACCGGGTATATTTGCCATGTTATTTTGTAAATTATTTTTCATGAGTTTAATTGCTTCTATCTTAAATATTCCAACCGAGAGCTCGCTTTAAGATTCTCACCGTCCTTTTAAGTGCACTTATTTGGATTTCTCTTGCACTTGGTTAACCGGGTATATTTGCCAGGTATATTTTAGAATTTCTTTTTCATGAGTTTAATTGCTCCTCTAATTACAGTAAATAAGTGAAAGTGGCGCAGTATCACTGGCAATATGTTCTAGTTTATCAAAAGTGTATCTACGATTTAAAGTCTGTTGCGATTTCTGACTTAACGTTTTATACATTTTTTCGATATTTTATTTTTTTTTTTTTAGTTCTTTACTAAGGCAACGATAAAAACAAAACTTGGTTAGAAAGAAATCAGAGTTCATTTTGGAAGTTTGCCCGGAAAAAAACTCACAAAAATAAGGAAACGTAATCCGAAACGAATACGTAAATACGCAATGGCGGATATTTTTTATGTGATCATTTCAGCATCGCATTTTAAATCTATGCATGATAGGTCAACATAAGTGCTATTTCAGTTTAGGACATTCTCGCTAATTCAAGGGACCGTGTTATACTTGTGGGCAACTCCTTCAAACCAACGGCATAGTGATATTTAGTATCTATTGTAACAAACTCATAAATGTAGGAATCATATAGTCTTTTACAACAAATGAATACGTGCTGCTCTTTTGTTGTTGCCAATAAGCGACCAAGAAACAAATCAAGTAATTAAAATATTTTTACATACGTGCGCGGTCTCTGGTGGGCTTTTCTTTTTCATCGTTACTTTCTCATGCGTGCTGTTCCCAGTTTAGTTCCTTAAAAGTTTTTCGCCGCCATACTTGGACCACACCGGCGCCAGTCAACGCTTCCACGCCCTCGACTTTCACACGTCAATCTCGCCCGGTCTTTGCTCCTCTCTGCCGAGTTGCCTTTTGCCGAGTTAGGACACAAATAATTGTTCAAGAGGAAAGAGAAATTTCGTAAATAAAAACGATTTAAGAGTGAATTTATATATTTATGAATTAGCGATTATAAAAAAAATGTAAAATAAACCTCGAGATATCTTTCAGCCGATACACTGACAAGAGAAAACATCGGCGGTTAAGATTAAAAACAGAGAAAAAGAATATTAAATATCGTTAAAAAATAGATAGTTTTCTTTCTTTACAAACGTGGGGTGGAGAAATAGAAGAATAGACAAAAAATTACTATATATATATATATATATATATATATATATATATATATATATATATATATATATATATATATTAGAGCTCCTTAAATAATTACAACTTGTGTGAGAGCTCTTTCTGCCTACAGAAGGAGGACTTACGCATCGTAACACACAAAGCCTCCAAAATATTCAGCAATGTTTAGAGCGAGCTCTGTGCACGGACGAAAGCGACCATCCGAATAGGCATCTCCTATCTCGTTTTTTGACGTATATATATATATATATATATAAACTGACATAAAAAGCCTAACCTAGATTTAAAACAGGTCAAGAAAACTAGATATCCAGACTAAATAGAGCACACACAAAGGAACAGGTCAACCAGAGGTCAAATAGGCATTTGTCCGGTAAGTGCATGTTCATTGGCTGATAGGAAGGGCGCGATGGATACTAGAAAGCTGATTGGCTAACTAAAATCTCAATAGTAGGTGCGTATATAAAAACGACAGACAACCACAACATTCACGCATAAGCCTGAAGAGTCGTAGAGTGGATGAAACGCGGAATATTCAGTGTAGCTTAATCGCCATATATATTTTATAACTTATATATATATATATATATATATATATATATATATATATATATATATATATATAATAAAGAACAGCAGTATTTTTGCACTAACCTAATAACAGACAAACGAAAATGCTATTTCAAAAGTAAGTATAGTAAAGGAATTGATGGAGAGGATATCTTATAAATATCTTTGTACTCGTTGCAACTAAGACGCGTCACTTCCAATGTGTGAGTTCGCCGATAGAAATGCTATGTCAAAAGGAAGATCGTCTGACTGACCAAACTGTTTGTAAAAATGATTGGACGCATTTCAAAGAAAAATTAAAAATGGCGTCGGCTAACTTTCGCCGAGAGCAACAATTAGTTTCATCTTCGAACCCAAAATTCTGATTGCTCTTCATTAAGCAACGTTTTAAAATATTCCAGCGGTAATTTGATTACTGTACTTTTCTTTCAATTTTCGGCTCGAATAATCTATACTCTTTACTCTAACTTTTAATTATGTTGGGGGCTTTCGTCGACATCAAAGTCAACAAGAAATTGATCATCAAAAACTCAGACTGTATTAATTACGGGAGACCATAATAACCTATAATCCTGCGGGAAAGGGGTCTACTGGAAATGGCAGGATAGTGTAAATAGTCATTTCAGCGACGATACCTTCTTATTAAATGCTAACACTTATTTTTTTAATATACTAGTAGGCAGCCCGGAGTTGCCCGGTGCTAAAATATACATAAATTCAACTAATCCAGAATTATTATCTAATATATACAGAAATATCGTAGATATTAAATGCAACGTTAAATTCCTTTTTTTAAAATGAAGTAAAAAAAAATGGAAAGAAAACTGAGACATGTGCACGTGAGTATTATGTTTTTAAAACAGTTCACTTCTTGTGAGTAAAACAATACTCGAACTGAGATCGAAACCAAAGCTTTACCGTGAGTAAAGTACGATAACCGCGAGGCCAACTTGACACGTCCTTTTAATGGTGTTTTCAAACCTGCTTATTCTTAACATAAGTATTCTTTCATGGGAACGGTTCACGCATGCGCAATTTGTGAAACAATTGACAAACAGATAAAAATCCGAACAGACTTTTTTCCCGAAAGAAAATCGATTAAAATGTTTCCCACATGCCTGAATACCATATATACCAAATTTCAAGTCTGTAGATTAAAAATTCGTTGAGTGTATAGGTTGAGAAGTGTCTCACACACACACACACACACACACACACGCACACACACTTTCTCACGTTTAAAGATATACTAGCAGGCCGCGCGTCGTTGCCCGGTCGTAAAAAGCGCATAAATATTATATTTTACTTCATATAGAAACTGAGACATGTGCATGCACGTATCATTCTTTTTCTAAGCAGTTCACTTCTTGTAAGTAAAAAATAATTATTCGAGCTGATATCGAAACCAAAACCTAAAGACACTGAGTTAAGTGCGATAACCATTAGACCAGCTTGAGACGATCTTTACAAGTAGTTTTCCAACCTACTTATTTGTAACATAAAGAAGCTGCCATGTTTACGATCGCGCATGCGCATTCGTAAAACAGCTGACAAACAGATAAAAATCCAATGACCGTCTCCACGTATCATTTTTTTAATTTGAACTCCTTAGCAGTCCTTTTTCCGGATGAAAACGGATTAAAACGTTTTCCACGTGTCTGAATGCTCTATATACGCAATTTCAAGTCTGTAGATAAAAAATTCGTTAAGTATATAGGTTGAGAATTATCCTCACACACGCACAGACATTCTCATTTTTATAAATAGATAGATTATATTAAATATGAGTCAATCAAAGTAAAATACATGTCAAAATATTCCTTAGTTGAATTATGTTTTTTAAAAAGTTGGTTTAATTGTTCTCATTGGCCGCCATTTTAAAGTAACTGAACACGTTAATTATTTCTCTCTCAACTTTGCGTATGTTTTAAATGAATTTCATGTCTACGGGAAAAAAGTGGAATTAGCAGTTAACATTTATCTTGCCAACCATATAATTTACGTTTTGATTTAACTTTTTTTTATTAATATGAGTTTGTCATAGCATGGAGGCTACTGGTATTTACCAAAAAAAAACAAGTGCCATGTTACAATGGTCAACAGCTAAAAAGAAGAGTCAGCGGCTGATGAAAAAGAAAAACTATTTTGGCTCATGAAGATTGTGCCTCAGGGTGGTCTGGTTTGGGTGACTTAGAATGCTGTATATAGCTATATGAAAAGCGATTCATCCATCGGAACGATGATGACCATCTGATCATCTTAGGGACAATGGATTAATCGTGCTAGGAGTTTGTTTAAAGTGAAGTGGATTACGTTTGCGAGTACGTTAGAGACGTGGATTACGTTCGATAGCAAGTTAGAGATGTGGGTGACGCCACAACCGTAACGAGAAGTCATGCGTGGTTGGAGAATGAGGAAATAAATGTTGTTAAAAAAGAGTCGAGTTATTACTTGTCCTATGTTCCTTGCGACATGCTAACTTATTAACGAGAACATTACAAGATAATGAACCACTCGCGTTTTTAAAGTGAAGTTAGTTTACGCAGAGCAACCCTCACTCTCTCGTCCCAATCAATCTGATCCAGCAGAAGGAAAAGATCGAGTTAGCTGCAAGCTAGGTGCTATGCAGAAAAATGTGTCGATGTTTTCCTTACATACAGCGCCTGTTATTCACAACAGGTCCTTCATCTGGTACTGGTCAGGCTCAACGTTGTGTGTGTGAGAGTGATATTGTTTGTCTGAGTAAAAAATCTCTACCAAACTCCTCTTTCAATTTTAGGCCTATAGACTTAAAACTTGATATATAAGAAACTTGGGCGTGTCGAAAAAATCGATTTGATCTTTAATCTGTAAAGGTGTTGCTAAGAGATCAAAATCTGGAAAATATTAGCAATCCTCAATACTCCGTAGAGCCCGATAGTAAGTTATAAAATATGTATTGCAGTTAATACATTTTATTTTAATGAGAAGACTCTGTGTAGCTAAATTGCCATATATCCATATATATATATGTGTGTATGTATATATATATATATATATATATATATATTTGTAGTCATCCACATACAGTACTGTTTCGTTGTATCACAACTCATCAATGCGGCTAGATTAGCACCTGTCAAGCCGAGGATTGAACCTAGAATCATCACATTGACAGTCGGCAGTTCTACCCATCGACCCACTGGAACGGCGCCCGTAAATAACCTCAACAAATGTCCATTTAAAGTAAACATTCGTCCACCAACTTTTATAGTGCTCAAACCGCTTGCTTACAAACAAACAGCGAGCCTCGCATTTTTCAACCAATTAAGTAGCGAGTGAGATCATTTACGACAGTGCTCTACCAAAAGAGGGGGGTGCTTAAAATATATTTGTAGTCATCCACATACAGTACTGTTTCGTTGTATCACAGCTGATCAGTGCGGCTAGACTAGCACCTCTCCCAAGCCGAGGATTGAACCTTGAACCATCGCGTTGACAGTCGGTAGTTCTACCCATTAACTCATAGGAGTGGCGCCTCAACAAATATCCATACAGTAAATTACGTCATCTAAGTTATTTTGTATAAGGTTAATCCGTTTATAATCGATACTCAAGTCATTTTTATTACGTCCTTTTCGTTTATAATCCATTCTAAAGATATTTGATATTATGTCTATTCGTTTATAATCGAGTGTCAAGTCATATCTTATTACGTTCTTTCGTTTATTATCGATTCTTTAATTTTTTTTCTTATCACGCCTATTCTTTTTTAATCGATTTTTAAGTCATTGCTTTTCATGTCCCATCGTCTTACGTTTATTCCTTCGTGATCGATACTTAATCATTTTTATTATGCGTCTTCATTTATAATCGATTATTTAATCATTTCTTATTATACTTCTATTATTAAATAAATTTTCATCGTTTATAAAGTCATCTACCACGTGCCTTCATTTATAATCGATTCTTATCACGTCTTTTTGTTTATAATGGATTCTTAAATCATTTTTTATCGTGTTGATTTGTTTATAATCGATTTATACGTCATTCCACATTACGTTCATTCGTTTATATTCGATTTATAAATTATTCCATAATACGTCACTTTGTTTATAATTGATTCTTTATTCATTCTTATAATTTCGGTAGTTTTATAATCGATTTTTATATCATTTTTTATTATGTCCTTTTTTCTTATAATCGACTCTTAAGTCATTTCTCTTGACGTCTTTTTTGTTCATAATCGATTCTGGAATCATTTCTTATCAAATTTACTCCTTTATAATCGATTTTATGTCATGTTTTTTCAGGTCCCTTCGTTTATAGTAGATTCTGTAATTATTTCTTATCATGTTCTTTTATTTATAATCGATTATTAATCATTTCATTTTAAGTCTTCTAACCGAAAACTCCCGCCCTTCGCCTCTATACTATATCGAGTGACGTCATTTTTATTAGATTATGTTCTCATATGAGATGATGCATCGAAACAACACCAGCGTGGCCGCAGCCGAGATTGAACTCACTACACGAGTTTGTAGTGTCATTCAAATCTTGTCGGTAGCTGACTACTTGATGCTTTGCCAGGGCTATCAACGGTATTTTTTTATTGTGACACCATGATTATATGGGGTGCCGACCATGGCTTAAGAGAATCCCATCTATCGAGAGAAGGATAGACTGCGCCAGTTTCTCAACCTGGTATTTAATTTCGCGATATATACAGCGCATCGCCTTCCCAAATGGTCACCCATCTGGTACTGGCCAGGCTCAACGTTGCTTAACTTCGATGATCTGGCGAGAACCGGTGTGTCAACGTTATTGTGCCGTTAAACAACACAGTCTGACGCATATTTCTTGTTTATGCGTAAATCTTTTAGCTGCAAATGTAAACCACCTGGCAACTAATAGCAGACTTACCCGTACTATTTAACAAGGAGAGACATAGACACACCCTATATTGTAATTGGTCTGCAAGAAACACTTGTTTATGTGAGGGTGCGTCCTATAAATATATAATGCCCATATTCAGTCATACGTGACATAATTCTGTCGGGTAATAACAGACAATAACATAATAAGCCTCCTTTCACCAGCAAAGCAAAACAAAATTATTTTATGAATCCATTTAGAATTAATCTTCGGCGTACTTTTTAATAGACGACTCGCGATCGATCTTCTCTGTTAAATTCAATTACGTGAGATCAATGAATAATTGTTTTAATGTTTCTCCAACGGCACGATGCGTTCGATCGTCTATGGATTTAAACCAGCATTTAAGCATTACGATCTTTTTTGTTTGTTTGTTTCTTTTGTTTTTGGTTTTGGGGTTTTTTTTGGGGGGGGGTGCAAAGGAGTCACCACTTATTAAGGCCCGGAGGCTATTTAAGGATAAGGGTTAATGGCTATACATCAGTTAATAGGATTACAGCGTAGTAATCATAAGTAGTTGAAATTTTGTAAATTGGGTTACTTAGTAGGGACGACGATCAAGAACTTGTTTACATTGGACTTGAAGACAATCAAATTGTTGTCAGCTGGAAAGCAGACATACGGAGGAGAATTCCACAAGCGTGCAGTTCTAAGAAAGAAGCTTTGTTCATGGAATCTACGTTTAGGTTTAGACACAGTTAAAGAGTGTGGGAAATTATTGATAGTGGTTTTGGTTAGACGACTGTTTTTCGTGAAAGTTTTGCAAGGGGGCACCATAGATTGAAGCTCAGACGAGCACTTGCCATAAAAATAAAGATAAAACAGAGACAGGTTCGCAACGTCTCTTCCGTGGAAAAGATATTGCAGGGAAGAGAAAGGGCATCCCCCATTAAGCTACGAAGTTCATTTTGAACTCTGTCAAGGAAGGATAAGCTCCTTCTAGTAGCTTGTGCCCAGATTTGGCAACAGTACTCCATCGTTGGCCGTACCTGGCTTTTATATAGGTAGAGAATTGCATCAGGGGTAAGATAACTACTGGAGCGGTAAAAGGATCCCACCATTTTTCCATTTTACGTATTTCTATAAACAATTTTAAGAAGAATATTAGCACAGTGTTTGGAAGGAGATTTAGTATCTGTCTGTTTTAAATAGAAATTATACTATTACATTAATATTGTCATTGTCCTTTACTTTTTATTAATGGAGATTTTGCATCTGTTTGTTTGATAACGAGATTATTTTTTTATTTCTCTTCATTGTAATATTTTACCATTTTATCTGCAACTAATACAGATTTGGTACCTGTCTCAAACCGAATCTATGTTTAATAATCAGTTTAATAAGGAAAGATTTTGCGGTTTTTAATTTTTAATTCAGTTGAACATATCTCGACTCAAACAAAAATTTATTAATCGAAATAAGCATCAGAATCAACATACTTTTGCCAACGCAAAACAAGTGTGTTTATGCCAGTAACGTAAAAATCTTGCGTTCTGGTGGCGATGAAGTCGCTGAGGGCGTTTTCGATGTCGGTTAGGTTTTTGAAGGATTTCACACGCAGAAAGTATCGAGATGCTTGAAAAAGTGGTAGTCAATAAGTGACAAGCCTGGAGAATATGGCGGATGGGGCAGAGTCGCGTAGCCCAATTCGTTACGCTTCTGCAGGGTCGATTTGGCAACGTGCGGTCGGGTATTGTTGTGGAGGAGAATTGTCCCTTTTCTGTTAACTAATGTTGGATGTTGTTGTCGAAGTTTCTGATGCATTTCGTCCATTTGTTGACAGTACTTCTTCGTAGTAATGGTTTCAAAAAACTATAATGTATGAAACCGGTCACAGACCACCAAACAGTCAGTATGACCTTCTTTTGGTGCAACTCTGGCTTCGAGAACTGTCGTGAAACATCGTCGGCGTCTAACCACTGAGTTGAACATCGCCGGTTGTCGTAAAGAACCCACTTTTCATCGCAAGTAACAACCCTGGAGAGAAGCAGATCGTTTTTGCTGCGTAAAGGAAGTGAAGATAATACTTCATAACAGCGTTTCTTTTGGTTGTCGTTCAATTCGTTAAGCATATATTTATCAAGATTTTTTGTTTTTCCAATCTCTTTCAAGTGGTTGGAAATAGTCGTATACGTTAGGTCTAATTCAGAAGCGAGTTCTTGAACAGTTGTTCATGGATTGGCTTCGACTAACTCTCTTAATTGATCGTTATTAACATCCGATGTCCGAACACTTTGCTCATCATCTAGAAGACTGTCGTCGCTGCCACGAAATTTCTTAAACCACCATTGTACAGAGTGTTCAGTATTGCTTCTTGGACCAAATGCTTCGTTGATATAGCAAGCTGTTTCTGCAGCTTTTCGGCCTGGCTTGAATTAAAATGAGAAAATTGTGCGAATTTGCTTTTTTCCATCTTGTATTCATCGTTCTAAAAAGAAGACATAGTTGTTTTAAAACGGTTGTCATTGTACTTGTTTATCTATTGCTAATATAGATTTAGTATCTATCTGATTGAAGGATAGAAGTACAATTCATTATTTTGCACTATTTAGATAAGCGAATCTTAGAATAAGGAGACAAACGCTTGATTACATTTTATAACAAGACTTTTGGGCCACCTTTAACGCTGCTTGAATGAATGAATGAATGAATGAATGAATGAATGAATGCGTCGTCATGGGTAGACAACGTATGCTTAAATTTTATGATATGATTTCCGATCAACCTCGATAATATTTGAATAAATGAAACTTAGAATGAGTAGACAAACGCATGCTTATATTTCATAACAAGAATTTTGGACAACGTTTGGCACTATTTGAATGAATGAATCTTAGAACATCTAGACAAACGCATGCTTATATTTTATAAAAAGACTCTAAGACCCTCTATAATTTGAATTAGTGAATTTTACAATAAGTAGACAAACTCACGCTTATATTTCATAACAAGGCATTTGTACTGCCTTTGGCTCACATGTTAAACGTTATAAGAATATTTTCGGACTAATTTTTATAATCTAATAAATGAATCTTGGAATGCGTAAATAAACACATGCTTACATTATATAACAACACTTTCGGGCCACCTTTGGCCCTTTTCAATAAATGGATCTGAGAATATGTAGACAAACAACTGTTAAAATTTTATAACAAGACTTTCGGATCAGTTCCAGTGGAATAGTTTACCGAAACGTAGTGAAGCAACAACAATTATGAACATGTGAATAACAGTCCGTAGATGAATAAATAAATATATAAATTACTCATCTAAAAAAATTTCCAGTAAAAACATAATATATTACTTGTGACACTAATCTTTTAATAGGCAAGCGAATGCCTGCTCACATATCAGAATTAGACTTTCGGATCAATTTTAACACAACTTGAATGAGTGAATTCTTGAATAGGTAGACAAACGCATGTTAATATTTTATAACAAAACTTTCGGACTTGAATTTTAAAATGAATACATTATATAACAATACTTTAGGTCTATCTTTGCAGTTATTTGAATGAACGACTCAGAATAGGTAGACAAACAAATATTCAAATTTTATAACTAGATTTTTTGTATCAGCCTTTATAAAGCAGGCGCCTTCAGTCTTGGACAGACTATGGATACCCACGAAGGGTCGCTTGCGCGTGAAATCTTTGTGGCAGGAAACGACATTGTTAAATACCAGTGGCAAGTGAAGTACAGGACGACTGGAAACAAATGCTGAGATAAGCGGAGAGCACATACAGCGCCTAGAATTCCCAAATGGTCACTTATCTGGTACTGGCCAGGCTCAACGTTGCTTAACTTCGGTGATCTGACGAGAACCGGTGTGTCAACGCGATTAACCGTATATCATCCTTTATATTATTTGATTTAAATAGATCTTATGAATAAGTAGAAAGCGGTATGATTACAGTTTATAACGATAATATTATATTTAGTTAAAATAACATGGGCGTTTGCAAGTCCAATGCGAACAAGTTCTTGATGAGCTATCCTCTTAAATATTTAATTTCCTCCATTACAGATCCCTACAATCCTGATTCATCTACTACCTAACACTAATTAACTCTTATCCTTGAGTATCTTTAGGCCTTGATAAACAGTGACTATCAAGTAAGGAATTAATTAATATTAACATGATAAACCGAATAAATATAATCTTAATATTTTATAGCAATAGTATCGAACAACCTTTGGCATTATTAGAATGAATGAGTCTTCGGATAAGTAGACAAACATATGCTTACATTCCATATCAAAACTTTCCGATCACCTTTAGAAACGTTTTAATGGATCAATTCTTGAATCGGTAGACAAATACGTGTTGAAATTTTATAACAAACATTCAGATCAACCTCGATAATATTTGAAAAACAAAAATGAATCTTAGAATAAATACAAACATATGCTCTCATTTCATAGAAATATTTGAATGGATGAGTTCTTGAATTGGTAGACAAACACGTGTTGAAATTTTATAACAAACATTCTGATCAGCATCTATTAGTATTTGAAATAATGAATCTTAGAATGAGTGGTCAAACGCATGCTCATATTTTATAAAAATTTCGGACTACCTTGGAACTATTTAATCTGTCATTGAATAAGTACACAAACGCATGATTACATTTCATAGCAAGACTTTCGGATCTCCGTTGGGACAATTTGCATGAATGAATCGTAGAATAAGTAGACAAACGCATGCAAAAATTTCATAAAATGTTTTCAGATCAGCTTCTATACAATTTGAATGAATTAATCAGGGATAAAAGAAACAAACGCATGCTTAGATTTCATAATAAAATACTCGGACCACTATTTGCACCATTTAAATTACTGGAGCTTGGAAGAAGTACATAAGTTCATGGTCGCATTTTATTACAAGATTTTCGGACCACCTTGTGCATAATTTGAATGCTAAAATTCTTTGACAAGATTTTCGGATTGGCCTTCGATTAAATCTGTCTCACAACAAGTAACCAAAGGCATGCTTACATTTTATAACGAGACTTTTCGGTCACCTTGTTTGTCAATATTTTATGATAAAGATTGAAATACTTTCGGACCATTTCGCATACAATTTAGATAAATGAATTCTCAAATAGCTAGACCAACTCATGTCTTTTGTAAGCAGTACAGTGACGTGCAAAGAACTTTTTTTAGGACAGGTGCTTAAGTGAAAAAAAAACGGTAGATATATCGTAATGGTAGGGTACAAGGCTATAAAATATTCCTCTGAAAAGGGCACTTTTAAAACAGGAGGAAAAGGGACAGGAGCGTGGGCACTTCTAGCACACACACACCCTCTGCGTGACCCTGGTATAGAATATTTACTTTTAATTCCTCGTTATCAGTGTAAAGTCGATAAAACTCAACACAGCCACGCTGCCTTGAAGAAACGATAGCTGTTTATTATCACTCTGCGATAACTTAGGTTTATTTTCGACGCGCTTGCCAAGCGGCTGTGAAACATCACAGAGCAGGGCTAATTGCGTGACACATGTGTTCATCATCCCCCTACCAGGTTCTCGGTAACAATTAACAGGTAGGGTAGAGTGGAATGTTGGGTTATGTAGCAAGGAGTGGCAGCGTGTATATTGCATTTTGGCACACCTGAACGACGGTATGCGTACTGGGGTGAAAATTAACAAACAGCATTGTGTTTGGCAAACATTCTAAACGGCCACAAAATTAACATCAGGTTAAATCGTACTAACAGCCCCCTCCCCTTACTTTTTACCCAACCCCTTCCCCATGATTTTCTACAGCAAAGGTTGAAACTAATTCTGAACTAAACCCTCGGGGGCAATTTATTTCAACGACAGTTGTTTTCATGCAAATCAACCAAACATTTGTGATTAAGTGACAACAAGATTTTACTTCGTTTATGTCTTAAATTTAGAGAGTGTTTTTAGCATCATTTTTGTTTTTGTTTGTTTTTTTGTTTTTTCAATTTTCTTCTTATTTTGTTCAAGCTGGGGATGGGGCATCCTAGCGGATGCCAGACATTCGCCGTCTATCTTCCAACTGAGAAATCTTTGTTAAAAGATTTTAACTGTCCTTTTAAGCGCAGCTGTTTAAATCTCTCTTGCACTTGGTTCACCCGGTATATCTGCCAGTTAGTTTCTGAAAAAAAAAATTTACATGAGTCCAGTTGCTCATATAATTACTGGAATGATGGCGATTTTCCCTAGATTCTAGTTCCTTTTCATGACTTTCATAAAACTTTGGTATTTCGCATATTTTCCCTTTCAGACCCGTTTGATCCAAGCACCATTGAGGAGACAAATTTCTACTAAAATTGCTTCTTTCTCCTTCTTGTCCCATGTCACTCTGTCAGGCCTAACAGTTAGGTTTTCTAGGTACAAAGTTGTAGGAAGTTCATACCTATAATGACTAGTGTATTATTTATTGTCCAAGCTCTAGTTTCCGGTATATACTGCCATGGCTTGCTGCTGTAGTCGATATTCAACTTTTTACAGATTGTCCAGTGAATATATTTACACAGTTTATTGTGCCCCATTTTATAGTAGCCGTCATTAAAGAAATACAAACACAGACGTCATATATAAATTCGATAAGTTCACACTAACTGCTAATACCTGTTGTAGGTTTTACGGATAGCACGATTCGCTTGTATTAATTTTCATAAATTTCCAAAATATTTCCGAGGAGAGCCTGTATTTAAAAACAAATCATATTAACGGTCGTAGCAAAATACTTACTTATTTTCTCCTTACAATCTTTAATACTTCACCAGGGCAGATATTCCCCAGTCTTCCCTGATCGCGTTTCCCTGTAATTATTTCAATTTTTATTCCGCGATTTTGCATTTCGCCAAAATATCATTTCCTGATCAAATAATAACCGCTCTCGTTTTTTTTTTTTTGTTTGTTTGTTTTGTTTTGTTCTTTTTTTTTTCAACTTTTACTTATAAGGAAATTTTAATTGCCTATTCGGACATAAAACTTTTTTAATACGGTTTGAATTCATCGAACATGACAGAAAGCTTCTCTTGAAATTCTACATGCCATTGCTGAGACCACTCATCGTCTTGAAAGCATTGGTGATCAAGCCTTGATCTTGGGCAGCCATTACAATATGTAATGACGGGACGAGAGCAAGCTACCCACGTGGACTGAATAGAATTCAAACCGTGCAGGTTTCTGAGTTTCACAGAAGGATTCCCGAGTTCAACAGACAGATTTCCGAGATCGGCAAGATACGCATGGAGTAGGTCAGAGATTGCATAGACCAAAATGTTTAAAATGAGAACAGTAGCTCGAATGCGACTCTGTCTTATAAAGGATATACAGTTAATTTAATAGGTTGGGCATTTCTGCTTGTGCGGTGATAAAACTTATCAAATGCACTTGCGATGTTAGATTGTATAAGAGTGTCAACTTTGATCAAAATCGGACTCCCTTTTTTCATAAGACTTTTCTCGATTATCGATTTCTGATACTTATCAGACGCATTCCGCTACGAAACCTACGTAAAAACATTCCCAGACACATCGAGTACCTTCGTGTGAAATTTTAAAATAAAATTGGTTTAGCCGTTTCCGAGTCTATAGGGGGGGGACTGTCTCATACACACACATACACAAAGTTTATATATATATATATATAAACTTTGTGTATGCGTGTGTGTGAGATATATATATATATATATATATATATATATATATATATATATATATAATAAGGATATAAGGTTCGGGAAGAAAATCTGAAAATGCATTTGGAAATATGTGTAAAGGCATAATAATGGCAGCCTAATTATCAGCATCTCTTAAAGGAACTATTTCATCCATTCAGCCCGGCCGCAGCCGAGATTGAACTCGCTACATACGTTTGTAGTGTAATTTAAATTGTCGGTAGGTGAATACTTGATGCTTCGCCAGGGATATCAACGGTATTTTTTATCGTGACACCATCACTAGATGGGGTGCCTACCACGGCTTAAGAGAGTCCCATCTACCCTCGAGAGAAGGATAGACCTCGCCAGTTTCTCAACCTGGTATTTTACTTCGCGGTATATACAGCTTCTTGCCTTCTCAAATGGTCACCCATCTGGTACTGGCTAGGCTCAACGTTGCTTAACTTCGGTAATCTTGCGAGAACCGGTGTGTCAACGTGATTATGCCGTATATAAGGAACTCTTGGCAAGCTTTAATGAACCCCAAAGTTCTGTGGAACCCTGGTTGTGGAACCCTGGTTGAGAAATGCTGGTCCAAGGGAAAGAAACCCTCCAAGATTACGTAACTCTTTATTTGCACTGTACAAAATGAAAATCATATTGATAATTTTAATTTGAATAAAAGCTTGTATTATTACTAGGGCTATGACAACAGCATATTCTTTTCATTGTTTTGACTCTCGAGTATATATCCGATACCGTTAGACACAATCAACGGAGAACCACATTACTCTACATAAAAGCAGATAAGATATCAAGGGATACACACTCGAGAGTCAAAACAATGAAAAGAATATGCTGTTGTCCTAGCCCTAGGTATTACCCATGTATTCAGATACACCGTATACCACAAATTTTTGTTATAAAAAAAATGCCTAATTTTTTTAAATTCAGCTATCCCACGTTTGTAAAATCTGCGATATTACTGTAGAATTGTCACATGTAATATTACCTGGTCGATTATTACAGCGAAGCTAATATACGACGGCTAATCTTCAACAGAAATAATCTCTTTGCAAGCGGAATGGGGATTATACTAAGTGCAGAAAATCGATTTATAGAATTTAATCCGTAAATTAAGGGAAAGGGAGAACGGAGACCATGCCGGTGAAGCCTGTTAGTGATGGTATTTGAACAAATATTTAAAGTTCATAGAGGTTAATTGGCCTGACTTCAAATGCGGTTTATTTGGTTAGTATTAGTATATAATCACGTTGGCATGCTGGTTCCTGTTAGATCACTACAGTTAACCGATGTTCAGTTAGATGGGTGGCCATTTGGGAATACCAGGTTCTGTATGTCACACCTAGCAATAGAAAAATAGCCTCGCAAAATCACTGACTATATATCTTTAAAAATGAAATTGTCTGTCTGTCTGCGTGTGTCTGTGAGAGAGAGAAGGGAGAGAGATAAAGGAGAGAGAGAGAAAAAAAAATCGCTCCAGGCAAGGCATGGAGCCACTTAATGTTTTTCATTTCTACAGAAATCGCTCCAGACAAGAAGCCACAATGTTTTTTATACATATCGAAATCGCTCCAGACAAGGTATGAAGCCACTACATGTTTTTCCCATATATGTAGAAATTGCTCTAGATAATGCATGAAGCCAATTGATGGTAATAATCCTTGGAATAATCTCTTCTAATATATTATAAACCTTGGAATAATCTGTTCTAATATATATATATATATATATATATATATATATATATATATATATATATATATATATATATATTAGAACAGATTATTCCAAGGGTTTAATATATTTAAAATCAGTTAACCAATTGTAATTGATCAGATGTGATACCGTCCATTTGTAGGTGAACAAAATAAAATAAAATAAAATAAAAATAAATAATAAAATAAAATAATTGCTGATAAGAATATATGATCCTTGACATCTAAGAAAATGAAAAACTTTAAATCAACCGTTTATCTCCCCTAAACTGGTTTTTATACAAATTAAGGTTCCATAGATAAACAATTGAAAACGATATATACACTATAAAATTACTAATCATAATGTAATCAATATGATAAGATTTCAACCATTACAATCAAAATAACCCATTCGAAATAAATTTGGAGTAATAACCAAATCATAAGAAACTATAATTATTAGATAAATACTGACGTAACAACGTTTGGGCGCCATTCTATACATAGCCAGCTGAAAAAAAAAAAAAGACCGCTAGGCGAATGGAAAGATATCCAGAACAATCGGAAAAAAGAATAACTCCGTCGTGTTTAATCAGAGATGCCAACATATACAAATATATAGAGAGAGGGAGAAAGAGGTTTTTAAATGTAATTATCAACTGACACGTGTTTCGTCGTCTACGACTCATCAGAGTGGCTGAATCTAGCGAAATTCGAAATTGGGACCTCATGGTAAGAAGTCTTAACTCTTACCACTGGACCATCTCCACGATTGTTTGGATAAATCGCGATTTACGTTGATGTTATTTTTCTTGTTTGTGTTTTTGTGATACTTTTTGAATGAATTCAATTATTTATACAAAAGTGCATTTTTACCTCAATGCGAGTTGGAAATAATTTATAAACCTTGGAATAATCTGTTCTAATATATATATATATATATATATAACACCGTAAGTTAATGTCATTGAATAATAATTAAATATGAATATGTAGACACCGGCGAGTTTTTCAAAATCAATCGAAATATAAAAACTTTTTTTTTTATTTAACTAGGGATTTAATGCATTAAGTATAATTCTATGGTTTTAAAATAATTTATACGACGTCTTATATTTGAATAAATTAAGTTAGTAATTCAGAGTTACTCCCCTTGAAATGGTTTTGGTTTATTATTCCATCGAGGGGAAATATTATTTTTACAATAATAATTATTACTCGTTAACATCCTAAGATATCAATAAGGATTATGAAGTAATCTTATTTTATTTTATTTTATATTATCGTATTTTATTTATTTTTAAATATGCATTCTGTTGCACTTTTTTTAAAAATCATTGAAAATTTCATACCTATATCATTAATTGCTAGATGGAAGATAATGTTTTTAAATGTACATTACATAAAATAAATCCAAGGTAATTTTTTGACTCAATTTAAATTAAATTTTTATACATTACTTTGTAAAATTTATAAAAGTGCACTTTGAAGATAAATAAATTTCAAATTGAATCTTGTACCTTTATTTTTAAAGCCTATAGCAAAAACATTTTGTTTAACAACGTTCATGCCTTAGATGAAATGCTTTTCTAATTTGTATCTTATCTTTGTAAGGTTATATTTTAAAACTCTCGTTCTCTCTATTTCAGTTTGTATTTCTCCTCGCACCACAACTCAATTTTGCAACTCCCTCTTCGTATTATTACAGGTCTGAATATTCTCTCTGTTTCAGTTTGTATTTCTTCTCACACCACAACTCATTTTTGCAACCTCATCTTTGTATTATTACAGGTCTGAATATTCTCTTTGTTTCAGTTTGTATTTCTCCTCACACGACAACTCATTTTTTGCAACCCTCTCTTTGTAATACACGTCTGAATAATGAGAAAATCTGAATTTTTTTAACAAAACTTTAAAATAACTTTTTTAGATTAAATTTTTTAAACTTCTTTCCGAATAGAAAATCTTTAAAATTTAATAAGGCACATATTTCATGTAGGTTTCATTAACAAATATTCAGTACATAACGATAAAAATAGAGAAGAAAATCTCAAAAGGATTGTATAATTGGTTACGGTCAATAGTAGTCCTCGCAAGCGAAAGTCTTTGTTATTGTCATTCTATTATTATTATTATTATTTAAAACATTTTGTCTCCTGCTCTTTCGCGCCAGGACTAATACATAATTGGCTGAAAAATGCGACGCTCGCTCTTTGTTTATAAACAAAGCGGTTAGAGCACTGTACAAGTGGTGGACGGATGTTTGTTAAAATAGACATTTGGCGAGACTGTTTACGAGCGCCGCTCCAGTGGGCCGATCGGTAGAACTGCTGACTGTAAACGCGATGGTTCTAGGTTCAATCCTCGGCTTGGGTGGGGTGCTAGTCTAACGGTATGTATACAACGAAACAGGACTGTATGTCGATGACTACAATATATATATATATATATAGAGAGAGAGAGAGATAGAGAGAGAGAAAAATCGCTCAAGGCAAGGCAAAAAGTGATGGTGTTTTCTTTTTTTCATATATATATATAAAAAATTTTAATGCTTCACAGACAAATGCCGTCTTCTACGGTGCTAACAAGCATTTCTTTTTAAGCAACGTTTTAAAACTTTGTAAAGATATAGAGACAAACTAATAATTGTGCACTACCAGGACGGTATCACTTTTTTGGTTTTTAGTTGGGACATGGGTAGAGTACATAGCAGGGGCAGACAAAAATAGTTTTCTCAAAATGCACACGCATTACAATAATGCATTTTTCTTTTCCATCCATCTGCTTTACAGCTTCCGATTTGAAAAATCATGCGCATACGTAAATAAATAAAAACACAGCCGTGAAACTTTTTTTTTAATCGACTCTTTTTGGCGTTAAAATATGCAAATAAAAACAAAACTGTAAATGCCATTTGCTTTTTTTCTTGTATTTTTTCATTGCAAGTTGGAATCGTTTTCAAACAAAAACAAAACAAATATGTTTACGATATAAACTATTTTGAAATCTTTTGTATATTCTGTAATTGACAGCTTAAAGACGTTAAACTTACTCAGATCAGCTTGCCTAGCCGTTGAAATGAATAAGGTAAGTTACCATGTTGGGTGTCAAGCAGAAGAGAGTGTTATTCGTCATTTTTAAAGACTGACAGTTTTATTACTTCTTATCGTCGTGAATGTATGAAAACACTCATGTACACATAGAAAGACTTAAATATACACGTAACATACAGCCGTAAACTTTGACCCTTTAACAAGTCTAATGCTTAAAAACACATAAAAGCAATAAAACAATTACACAAACAAAACATTAACGATAATTATTCATTGATGTTTGTTATTCTTACCAGCATTATATTTTCTTTTCAGGGATGGGCGACGCCTGCATGAGATCATTAGATATCGCTAATGGCTTGTATCGCGACCGTATTGAATGGAGTGTTACCGAAGGCGAATCGTTTAACTTGGGAGAAAAATGATTCGTCGAGAGCGAAAAGAAAGTATACAAACAAACAAAAATCAATAAATGGATACGATAAAACAAAACATACAAACAAACAAAAATCAATAAATGAATACGATAAAATAAAAATAAATAAATTAAACACGTAAACGAAACTAAGAAAACAAACTGTGCACAAAATTAAAATCCCCCCTCCGCACTCATTCATTAACAACTAATTACACGATCATTAATAGCCAATTAATGCGACATTAACCTCCGTGTCCAAAACTTAACGAAGCATCCATAGAAAACTTTAGCGATAAAATTGGAAGATGTGTACGAGCGATGGCGCAGTGGATAAAAAGCTCGAACTGGCGACAAGAAAAAAAACAATGATCGGGTTTAAATCGCATTCGTGTGTATATCCAAACTAAAGAGCTGCGATAAAGCGGAACATTCGAATTTAAGCTGATTCTCTTTGCGTTACAGGGCGTATCGATGCTCAAGATCGATAGAGTTAGCTTTAGTTCCTTCATCTAGAAAATTCTGCTATAGTTTATTTCCAGAGAAAATAACTTCCTTTATCACTTCCACTATATCCAATGGATTTGCTGTTTGAGTTATTTTCATATCGCATAAATAATCTCAACTTTTCTCATACAAATATATATATATATATGTGTGTGTGTGTGTGTGTGTGTGTGTTTGTGTGTGTGTGTGTGTGTGTGCTTGTGTGTGTGTGTTTGTGTGTGTGTGTGTGTGAAATATGAAGTATAACGTAATAACGTATTACTATAGATTGAAATTATTGTTAATACTGACATTTTATATTGTAAATATTAGTGAATTAATTTATAATATAAATCGTTTTAATTTTTTTTTTAATAATATTAAGTGAAAGACATTAAAACTATATTAAAATTACTTATTAGTTGAATATGGGTGTCTACGAGTTGGTCAAATAAATAAATATAGGTGAAATTAATGTTTCGTTCGATGTGTTCCGAGGGAGGTAACTCTATCTCACTTTATTAAGTAAATCTAATTATTTATAATAACAGTATAAAGGAGGGGTTTTTTTACGTTTAACAAAACGTAAGTATAGTTTTTTAAATGTTATGATTTTAAAAAATTATAATTGTAATGATTAATAAGCTTGATTATAATAGCTAACAGAATTGTATTATGTATGGTTTTCAATTTAAATAAATTGATTAGTTATGATAACCGACCGTAATGATCAATCGGTTTTTTTGGGGGGGGTTAGCTTAGTTTAGTTTCGTATATACAAACATGTATAATAGTTTATAATTTGTTGATATTATTTTCATAAGTATGTATACACAAATTAGAATTTAAAAAATTACTAATAGAACATTTTGGTAGAAGATCCATAAATTAATTTTAATTGTTGGTACAAATAGTTTGGTTTGATGACTTTGTTTGATAACAATTCAATATGGCGTAATGGAGAAATAAAAAGGTATTTGCAGTCTCTCTTCTAATTTTCGGATTTTAATCATGTCAAATCACACTTCAATCTCTTCTGACAGATTGATTGTTGCTATTTCTTCTGATGAGTTTAGGGCATAATAGATTCACTGAGTGATATAATAATAAAATGATTGATTTTGCGCTACGAAACAGATACTGTCAAGAATTGTATAAGTCAACTGAATTAAAGGAATAAATTATAAGATGGTCAACATCATGAATTTTGGAATATAACTTGTGTCATTTATTATATATATATATATATATATATATACATATATATATATATATATATATATAGTGGCGGAAACAGCAAATTTATTCTTCTACAGTTTTACTAGTCCATATTTGATTTTTAAGTGAAATATCTTAGTGTTCACGTCATTTTTAAAAATTAACTTCAAATCGATAAGGCAAGAAGAAACTCCGTACAGTGGAAAATTGTTATTTAAATGTAACTTTAGAACATTAATGCAACACAAATACATAATGAACTAGTTAATATTTAGTAGCATAGCCCTTCTGGAATTTGACAGCCTGCAATCTTTTGGGCATTCTTTTAATTGGTCTGCGGCAATAATAATTGTTAGGTGGGAGCACAGATTATTTACAAAACACCCTCCCCACCGCATGTTAAAAATTGCCTTCAAAATAATAACCTTAACGATGGCAAAAGTGCACAAGTACCAAACTTAGTGACAGCTTATTAGCGTCCTAAATTATGAGATAAAAGAAAATGAATGAATCTTTTAGTAAAAGAGAGTTGTCACCCCAAGAATAATGGCGAATTGTAAAACAGTGCCCTTCCACCTAACGATTCAATAAAAAAAAAAGAGATCGTGAGGCTTGCATTTAACCTGATTAAACTATTTAAAAATAGCGAGGTGGCACAATCACCAAAAACATGTCCACCTTTGCTTATTTTGGTTTCTTTACACGCGCGCGCACACATTTTTTTTGGGGGGGAGGGGATAAATTTTTAGATTACATCCACCTCCATATTTTGCGTTACAATGACCACTTTTAAAGGTTTTCGCCTATCCTGATTAAGAAAATATCATTCAAATTTTTCGCAAATAAGTGTTTCTAGAGAAATAAACACATGTATTCTATACTGTAATTCAATGCCTGCTAGATTTGTACTCGCGCGCGATACAAAAATCCGAGTCTCTCCTATCGACACTGTCATCAACCATGTCATTTGCAGGTGGGTATGCTGCCTAAGATTTTCAGTTAAATTTGGGGGATATTTTTTATCCACCACCCTCAACTAAAAGGGAGGTGCTCTTCTTCGATCTACGTTCTTTACATGGAGATGTTGGGGATGTCTATTCCGAGGGGAGGTTAGTGGTGTCTATTCCGAAAGTCGTTCTTAACATGGGGAGTTTCTATCAATCTAAACAGTTCATATACAGTGAGAACCCCTACATTCTAAAAAATCGTTATATATTTTCTATTCTTATTCTAATGGACCTTATTCCTAAATTTATTATTTCATACTAATTTACGCATTCCCTTATCTGCTTTTTCCAGATTCAAAGTGTACCTGCAGGTTATTAACAACTGCAGTTTGCTTTTTGGTGAGAGGAGGGGGAGAGGCTTCAACTGGGCAACGCTGGTTAACGTATCCTGCTAGTATATAATAAAGTTGTGATTTCAAAAATAAAATATATATATTCATATGACTTGAGTGCATCAGCTTGAATCGAAATCGAAACCAAAACTTATGAATATATACAGTGATGATCATATTTATTGGCACGGTAAAATAAAAGTTAAATTTTGTCTAATAAATTCTAAAAAAGGGATTAAATTAAAGAAAATAACAAAGTATATTATGTATTTTTAACTGGCCTTTCCGATGCAGCAATCGGATTTTAGAAAAAATAAATAACAAAGGAACAACAAACATAATTGCAAAAAACCCTTGTTCAAAATTATTGGCACGGCTTTGTTTTTCTTTTAGTATCAGTATAATATCAATCAATTTCCGGTTTACGTGCTTTCTGAACTTTTTTATAGCCATATTATGCTTGTTTAACGCTAATTCAGTGAATAATTTTTTTCAGATAATTTTTAGATAGCGATTTATTTAAACTATTATAAGTGACTAAATTATAATTTTCAATCGCCATGGTTAAAACTAAGGAACACAGCGAAGACGTCAGGAAGCTTGTTGTAGCATGCCATACCAATGGGGAGGGCTATGATAAGATTTCAAAGAAGCTAAACCTTCCCAAATCCACTGTTAGAGCCATAATAAACAAGTTCAAATCGCAAGGCCACGTTATGAGTTTAGAGGGTAGAGGGAGAAAAAGGATTCTTTCCCCAAGAGATGAACGGAAAATTGTTCGACAACAAGTAAAACAAAACCCAAGGATCTCTGTTGGGGAGATTGTTGATGAACAGAGCACCTCTGGAGTGAATGTATCTCGACATACAGTTGGTAGAGTTTTGAAGAGAGCTGGTTTAAAAGCATGTCGTCCGAGAAAGACTCCCTTATTGAAGCCTATGCACCTGAAAGCAAGGCTAGCCTTTGCAAAACGTCATATTGATAAAGATGTTGCATTCTGGAAACGTGTTCTATGGACTGACGAAACGAAAATAGAGTTATTTTGCCATAATAAAGTGTCTTATATTTACAGAAAATCTGGCGAAGCTTTCCTGCCTAAGAACACCATACCCACAGTGAAGCACGGTGGAGGCAGTTTGATGTTTTGGGGATCCTTTGCTGCCTCTGGACCAGGGCGACTTGTTAAGGTTACAGGTAGCATAAAAAAGGAAGATTATGTTAAAATATTGGATGAAAACCTGAAAGACTCTGCTAAAGAGCTCTCACTTGGTCGTCGTTGGTGGTTCATGCAAGATAATGACCCAAAGCATTCGGCTAAACTGACTAAGAAATGGCTTGAGGACAATCATATTAATGTTTTGGAGTGGCCATCACAAAGCCCAGACCTTAATCCAATTGAAAATTTATGGAGAACATTAAAATTGAGGGTAATGCAAAGGAAGCCTAAGAATCTTATTCAATTGGAGGATTATTGTCAGGAAGAGTGGGCTAAAATTACTACTGAAGAGTGCAACAACTTGGTTGTAAACTATGAAAAGCGACTGAGGAAGGTAATCAAGGCCAAAGGCTATACAATTGATTATTAAATAAATCGTGCCAATAATTTTGAACAAGGGTTTTTTGCAATTATGTTTGTTGTTCCTTTGTTATTTATTTTTTCTAAAATCCGATTGCTGCATCGGAAAGGCCAGTTAAAAATACATAATATACTTTGTTATTTTCTTTAATTTAATCCCTTTTTTAGAATTTATTAGACAAAATTTAACTTTTATTTTACCGTGCCAATAAATATGATCATCACTGTATATATATATATATATATATATATATATATATATATATATATATATATATATATATATATATATATATATATATAACTTGGGTTCTTTCAGCTATAATCGGAACCGAAACTAAAACTTATGAAGAATTGTTGATAAAAATATTTATTACAAGAAATGGAAGGTCATAACAATTAAACGACAGCCACTCGTAAGAAAAAAGATGTAAGACTGACAAAATGGCATACACGCTATCGCGTTAATATATAGATGAATCACCAAACAAATTTCATACGTCGAGATGTTCTTACGTCTAAAACTAAAAATCAAGATGGCGATATGTCGCTTACGAAGTTTACGAAATAAATGTTCGTTTTCAATCAACTTGAAATATAGTTGTTGATTGTATTTTCAAGTGTGTGCTTAGTACAGTGTACCCCGAATATAAGACACTTCTTCTTCTCTTATATCTGGGTTAGCGGGTTAGACAGTACATTATCACAGGCTCTAATTTGGGACTAGGGAACATCTCCGTTTTTCTTATATACGGGTATCTTATATCCGGGTTACACTGTATTCTATACGTGTCTTGGTAAAAATAAGAACGGCAGAAATATTTTAGAAATCGATGAAATTGAAGAGTGAATGTATTATTTGAAAATAATTTACAGCCGAAATATTTACAGAAACGGAAATGTTATGTCGCTTATGACTGTGAAAAAGTAATTTATTCTGAGGAAGTAATTAACTGTAAAATAAATAGCATGTTTATTTTTTTATCTTCATGTGGATTGTGGAAAGATCGCATACGGCATTATCTGATCAGTTACGAAATAAAGATGGTGACGAGGATATGTCGCTTGTGAAATTGATGAAAATTAATTTGTGTTTTCAATCTACTTGAAAGGCATTAGTGTAAATGTCATCCGGTCCAAAAAATTTATTTTCAAGTTTATGTTTAATTTTCTTCCGTTGTGAGAAATAGAATAAATTTGGGAAGAAGCTTGTAGAAGTCTGTGAAATGGAAAAGTTAGTGTACTCTTTGAAAAGTAATTTACAATCGAAATATTAAAAAGATATATCGAAATCTTATGTCGCTTACGATTAATTTGAATAAAACCGAAACATTTACTTAATTAAGAATGTAGTATAAGTACGGGAAAATTAAGTGCGGTTTAATGAAAATAATAATAATAATAATAATAATAAGAAGAAGAAGAAGAAGAAGAAGAAGAAGAAGAAGAAGAAGAAGACTTTGCGAATGACATAAAAAAAGAATTAGAAAAATATATAATGCAGAAACCTGAAAGAATAATCACCGCAGCAAAAATTAGCAAGGCAAGAACCGGAAAGAAAAACTGGGAAGAAAAACAACTGCGCAGACGATTTATAAGGATGACAAAAGATGAGACTCACAAAACCACTTGAACCTTGCTAAAAAAATAAAATCCTAAACAGAGAAACTGAATCTCTAATAACAGCCGCATAGATAACACTGTAAGTACTAACCACGTCAAAGATCGAAAAAGCACAAGAAAATAGCAAATGCGGTCACGCTGATGAAAGAGACGAAACAATAAACCGCATATTAAGCGAATGTAACAAACTAGCCCTAAAGGAATATAACAACAGACACAGTCAAGTTGGGAATGAAGTAAACTGGAAATTATGCAAACAACTGCATTTTGAACAAGTAGGTAAACTGTACAAGCACCAATCAACAACAGTACTTGAAAACGAAAATCATAAAATCCTAAGGGGCATAGACGTACACACAGCTGAACCCATTCTAACAAATGCAGATTCTGCCACACAGAAATGGAAAGTGTGAGCCACATGGTATCAAGTTGCAAGGTTCTTTTCGGCGATGGCTTCTACACAGCGAGACATAATGGAGTATGTAAGTGTACCCTACTGGACCATCTGTAAAAAATTTAAACATCCAGTGTAGCAGCAAATCCTTGGAACATCAACCTGAAAGAACAGTTCTAAATGACTTATATACTATATATTACGACCATGTAATCTCTACAGCCCCTTACCTTGAAAATACTGCTGTGAAACCTGACTAACTTATATGGAATAAGTCAGAGAGAGTGACAACTTTGGTTGAAGTGAGTGTCCCTAATGATGGAGGTCTGAACAGAGCTTAAAGGAAAAAACAGACCAAATATCAAGGTCTCATGTATGATATGAAAAGAAACTGGAATCTTAGGGAGATATCAATCATACCAGTTATTATAGGTGCCACAGGGCTTATGAAGAAGAACCTGAAGTCTTACCTAACTAATATTTCTGGTGAACCAAGTGCAAAAGAGATTCAGACAATTACACTTAAGGGAACAACGAGGATACTAAAAAGAGCTCTCGGCTGGTTTCAATAAAAAGCAGGGCAATGTTGGCAACTTGTTTTGATGCTCCATACCCAGCGTTACAATCTTCAAAGGAAGAAAATTCAAAAACAAAAGACCAAAAAGCAAGACTAGATATCATATTAATGAACAAGAAGGGAAAGTTCTATAACTGGTAGATTTCGCTGTTCCAGCAAACCACAGGGTGAATATCAAGGAGACTGACAAGTGAAGCAAATACACAGAACAAGCCAGAGAGCTGAAATGGATATGAAAGACAAGGAAAGTCAAGATAACACGAATAATAGTTGAAGCATTAGGGACAATTTCAGAAAACGTTAAAAGAAGAATAGGAGAAATTTGAAATCAAAACTGAGAAGTTATAAAAAATAACAATAATGAAAACGGCTGATATATTAAGGAAAATCCTTGAATGCGGAAACTAATGTACATGAGCCACAGGTGCGAGAAATAGAAACTAATACAAAAGTAAAACACAAAGAAACGCTACATGGAATCAAGAAAACTGATATATAATTCTAAGTCCCCCATCCAAAAGAAAGTGACGGCATAAACTGATACCAAATAATCGAGTAGGGTGATGGAGGATAGAAAAACCGAGGTGATTAAGAACTAACCGGACCTCCACTGGATAAGTGCGGAGAGAACTGGGATCTTAGGGAGGTTTATTGGCATGAGAATCTCAGTGAAGACGAATTGTCATTACCAGCGAAAAGTCCATGGTAAACGACTTTTGCGATGCTCATTGTGTATACAAATCGAGCTTAGGTATTCGAACGATGTCAAAATATCGTTAATTCACTACCCGCACAGCAGCAGCCGATTAGCGTAATGGTTACAAGCCTTGACTGTCGTACGGGGGGGTCGGGTTTCGATCCTGGTTTGAGGTAGTTGCCTGTCTAGCCGCACTGATAAGCTGTGATACAGTATGTGGATGACTATATATATATATATGTGTGTGTGTGTGTGTGCGTGCGTGTGTGTGTGTGTGTGTGTGTGTGTGTGTGTGTGTGTGTGCGTGTGTGTGCGTGCGTGTGTGGTTTATTTGGGATACAATATATATGTAATTTTATTTGGGATACAAAATTTATATATGAGGGAGAAGAGAGTTCTTTTAGACCCGAGACGTCTTTCGTCATCCTCATCAGGGGCAAACGATTCTAGCAGATGACGCCCAAGTGTTTTGATGTGATGTTTTGAATATAATAAACTAGTTATGACCAAACTTTCATTTCATTCGGACAAAACACTAAGAAACGGGGCCTAATTAGAGTTTTTTGGGGGGTCACCCTGTATAATATATATATATATATATATATATATATATATATATATATATATATATATATTAGTTTTGATTTCATTACTGTATATATTGTATATATTAGGTCCAATATAATAATCGATAGGGAATCATTCTATAATAATAAATACGTAATCTGCTTGTATTAAAATATCATATTTACTTACGACCGAACAAAGCCGGCGGCCTGCTAATATCACTATAAGGCCACCCTTCACACATGCATGAAGTATTGTGGCACTATCTGAACTGATGCACCATCCACTTGGCTCTAATGTTCGTACACGGTGCAAGACGCTCGCGGATCTGAAATAAATCGGTCGAAAATCTCACGTTTGAAATTTCTATTTACTTCCCGCGTTTAATTTGTATATCCTTTGTCCTTTTCCTACACCTTGTCCCCGATGGTGTTTCATTTTATCAGATATTTTATGCATATATATATATATATATATATATATATATATATATATATATATATATGTGTGTGTGTGTGTGTGTGTGTGTGTGTGTGTGTGTGTGTGTGTGTATATATATAAATATATATATATATATATGTGTGTATATATATATAAATATATATATATATATATATATATATATATATATATATATATATATATATATATATTCCATTATCTCCAAAACAGAGACGGAGGATTTTTTTTTACTGTGCACACTCTGAAAAACACCGCGGGTCGACAAGATAAACGCTGTTTTTTTGTTTTTTTGTTTTTTTTTTATTCGTGTTATTTGTTTTTGTTTTGTTTTATTTTTACTTTCGTTTTTCTATTTCTTTTACATGTTTGTTTCTCTAATTCTTTTTTAAAACGCGTGTGGGCCGTTGATCGTGTATAGTTCGATCGCTAGATCGATGAGAAGTCCATTGATCGAATATCGATTATTGATGCGAGCGATAGACCTGAAGAACAACGAAAGAGAGACAGAAAACGAGGAGATAAGAAATACGACGTCGTGTTTTTGTTTTTGTTTTGTTGTTGTTGTTGTATGTGTGTGTGTGTATGTGTGTGTGTGTGTGTGTGTGTGTGTGCTTTTTGGGGGTGGTATTTACGTTATTGTCGTTTCCCCAACCTCCGGAGAGTAGAGTTGGGGGCGTGTTTAAAGAGAAAATGAATCAGCGCTAAACTTGGTCGAAATGCAGTCGTGTATCGAAGAACAGGTTGGGCCTGCTGAACAGGTTGGGCCTGCTGAACAGGTTGGGCCAGAAATGGGTTGGTTAGGTCAAGAACAAGGGTAACTTGATCAGAGATTTTGTTAAAAAAGGAAGATCAACGAAAGATGAATATATTTTATATACATACTTATCTATCTTTATATATATATATATATATATATATATAGTCATCCAAATACAGTACTGTTTCGCTGTTTCACAGCTCATCAGTGTGGCTAGACAGGCAACCACCTCAAGCCAGGATTGAAACCCGACTGTCCGTATTGCAGTCAAGGCTCCTAACCATTACTCTATAGACGGCCGCTGAACGAATAGTGAATTTAACGATGTTTTGACATCGTCCGAAATACCGCCGCGCGATTTGTTTACACAAAGAGCGTCGCTTATACGCTAATGGTAATTCGTGTATCACTTCTCAATATGCTCAACCCAAGGTGAGGAGCATTATAGCCATCCACATACATATATATAATAAAAATTACAATTAGATTTACCAAAATGATTCAAGATGGTAAAAACAAAGTATAATATAAATATTAAAGAATTAATATTTATAAAGTTATCTCAGCCAGATGTAAAAGCTCGATAAAACCAAATAGGAGATAGAGCTTATAATACGAGCAAACAGTTAATGAAACATGTTTAAAAAAACATTTTGAAAAAGAGTTACAAACATATTTAATCTGGAAAGGAGACACTTGATAAGTGGATAGTCCTTAATCCACGGAGTTTCGAAAAAAATACTTTCCTTCTCATCAGAGGGTAGAAATTAGCAAAATGCGGGATCAGATTTTGCATACAAAAGTATTTGATGAAACAACAAGTAAGTCAAAGATCTTACTTGATAACAAAAAAGTGAAGCAGAGGGAATATGGTGAATCCATTCGCGTGTTTTTTCACCTTTTTCTTCACCATATTCCCTCTGCTTCACTTTTTTTGTTATCAAGTAAGATCTTTGACTTAAACCAATAAAAGCAAACACACACACGCACACACACACATAAACACACACGCACACACAAACACACACACACACACATATACACACACCCTACTCCACCCTAAAGGAAAAGAAAAACACATTAGCAGAAAGAGATACCGACTGACTACAGCGAGGTCAAAATCTCCCTGGACAAACCAAATAAAAAAGCAATAAAAATCCAGCATACCAATGTATGATAAACACTTACAAGCCTCCATCCCTTGGAAAAACTTCAAACTAACTACGAAAATCGCCATTTTTACACATTTGAAAATAATTTCTGACAAGGACGCATCACAGACCGTCTGAAACGCGCGTAAACGATTTCAATGACTTAAAAACATTATTACAATGATCCAAACATAATTCTCAATGAAAAACCAATAACACAACGATGAGAATATTGAACTAATTAAAAAAGAATTTCTATTTCTTCATGACAGCTCAACTACCTACTCATTTCCGGTTCCGGTTTTACGATATTTTCTATTTCTTTTTTTGTTTTACTTTTATTTTGATCTTTTTGAAGAAATAAAATATAGTATTTAAAAAAACGCTCAAAAAGAACAACAAAGAAAGAAAAACACACACAATACACCCACAAAGTTGACGTATACTCTTTAAATGATAGAGAGATATAGCTAGGAGAGGTGTTCAATAAGTAATACCCCTGATCCACTTCTAGTTGTCAAGTCTAGCTGAAATTTTGCATGTGCAATGATTTATATCTCTATTGGTTATATAGCAAATTACAGCTCTGATTGGACTTGTTACGTTATGCTGTACTTCTATTGTACCCCTCGACGTAAATACCCCCGATAAACCCGTCAAGCAGCTAAATCCCACCCCTATAGAGTAGAGACCCCTAGGTGTAAGAAAGCCAATATTTTCTTCCCCAGAACTGCTAGATTTTGGAAATCCTTTCAGAGATTCTGCTTTCCCAACTGTACTGACATGCAGAAGTTCAAATGTAATGTGAACGAACATCTTGCTGCTCAACTCCCTTCATAATAGCCCTGCAACGTATGTCCCCGATAGTAGCCTCCTGCTTCAAATATGTACTGTGCCTTGTTTGGGGTGAAAATTGAATAAAATAAGAAATAAAAATTCCCTCTGTTAGTAACCAAAGAGAAAAGAAAAGGTAATATGAAAGAGATAGAAATTGACAAAGAAAGAAATAAACAAAATATAACACAGAAATAAAAAAGAAAGAAGGAAAGAAACAAAGAACGCGAAAGAAAGAAACAACGCGAAAGAAAGAAAGAACGCAAAAAAAGAAAGAATTTAAAAAAAAGGGTAATAAATTTAAAGGCATAATAAACAGAAGAAAATAATGCATGAAAATCACAAAACATAAACCACGACCCCCCCCTCTGAAAAGAAAAAAAAAACATTTAAAGACACATCAAACCGATAATTTTGTTTATATTGATTGGATCTAACAGAACATAACAAATCTGAAAGCACCTAGCACGTCAGAGAACTGCCTTTTTATTAATAGAACTACAAATAAATGCGAAACAAATATCAAACATGTTCATGAAATATTAGACAGAATTAAAAGAAAATGGATCGACAGAAATTGAATTTATTATACAGATTGCGAGTTATTTCAGCATACTACCATAAAAAAAATTGTTTTTTCTTTGAAAAAATATTCATTAGTTTTATAGCGTACATTTCTCCGCAATTATTATCCAAAAAGAACTCAGATGAACGGCTTTAGTTTAGGCAAGCGTTTCCCCATTAACGTTCTGTTATAAAAGCAGAGTTTCCCAAAGTGGGCTCCACGGGGCCTTGGGGATGCGTGAGTGAGGCTGAGGGGCTCCGGAAGCCCTTTCTTAAAGAGGGTCAAATGCTTAATATGGAAAATTTAAATGGCTGCAGACATTTAATTATTGATTCTTTTTACTCGAAAGAGATAAGATACATATTTACAGGTGTAAAAAGTTTCAGGATGGTTCATGAAAATATAGATACATATAAATTAAGTTTTAAAAAATGCAAAAAAAAATAGGTGGCAAACATTATTGTTAGTTTGTGTTAAAATTTAAAATTTATGTTTTTCATATTTATTTTAGAAATTATCTTGTTAGTGCTTGTTAGTGAAAAAAACTTTGCTCTACTCAGGGGATCCATGGTGTCCTGAAGTTTGGGAAACCCTGGGCTAGAGAATAGCAGATAAGTCTAAAGTGGCAACTAGAAATGACTGACGCTATTTCCTCTGAATTGTTTTGTGGTCTCTTTTCCTCGTTATTCTTTAGAGTGAATGAACGCAGAAAATCGGTGCTCTTCCCAAAATCCCCTGAGGGCGGATAATTCTTGTTTATTTATGTCTTTTTTTTTCTATCTTAGAAATATGTGTCTAAAATATTCTCTTCTCTCTTTGATTATAGTAAATGTCATGTTTCTCACACGAATTAAATGTTTCCATCCCAGAAGAAAATCATTGTTGCATAAGAATGTTTGTGTTTGAAAGAAAAAAAAGTTCGAGTGACACCTCAAAGGCCAGAGGTGAGCTCAGGCAAAAGTACCGAAAGCGCGTGATTTTAATGCGATTTTATTCTTTTTGCTGGCGATATTTTTTAGAAAAATATTCATGCTCATTGCGCTGTCTATAATGGGGACAGCACGCAGGGTGGCTGGCTGTAGCTAGATGAGCTATCTGCCTATGTATATGTCTACCCTTCTCTGTTTCTGTCTTTGTCTCTCTCTCTCTCTCTCTCTCTCTCTATATATATATATATATATATATATATATATATATATATATATACATATATATATATATTCAGGCGTACACAGATAACCATAGTTCTGATGTTTTCTGCAGTTGTTTTATTTTTCTTCAAAAACTCTTTTAAATAAATCAACATCGGTGTCCGAGTGATTGTGTATCCAGAAACAATCAACAACCTTGGTTTGCAACGAAAGCCACGGATATATAACAGTGTATACAGCAGTATTTAAATATCACTATACCAACTAGGTATGTATAAAGAGATTACGAACGCTTTAGAAACATGAAGCATCAACAGTTAATCGGAACCATAAGGTTTCTCAATGCGGTAAATAAATGCAATTATGATTTAATTTCATCTCCTATATAATAAAATTACGGCAGAAATCCCTCTCTTGACTAAAGTATCGTAGGTTTGCAACAACAGATGCGCCATACAAATTTGATACATTTAACCTAATAGTCACTATCTTATGGAGATTTCGAACACCATTTTATACACATACACCCGTAATATAAAATTTCTACATTCCATCGTACGAGCAATACCATTACAATCGAAACATCTTCAGTGAAAAGACGCCCCTATTTCTCTTTCTAAATATTTAGCACTGCCACTACTCCCACGTGTCACCGGGACAAATTCTACACTTTCCACAGATTCTGTGCTTTCACTGGCGGGTACTGGCTAACAAATACATAGACTTAACCTAAACTTCAGTTTCTGATTCATAAATAATAATGGCTCTCTCAACAAATTCCGTCCATTCTGATTGGCTGAGCTCTGATAATTCTAATATTCCTGAATACAATTCTACGCTTAATAAACAGTTACTAAAATCAAAATATGGTGTCACTAAAAGACATATTACTTCGCACAGCGTCAAATTCGTTTCATGCTTAGCTCATTACTGCCTTGTGTGTTTGTGTGTTGCATTTCAAAATTTGCTGGGCGTTTGCTATAAATATTAACAAGTCTCAAAATATTGTATCCACAAGTATTGCGAAAATAAACAAAAAAGATGTGTCGCTAATTATGCATGTGTGTTTGTGTGCGTGTGTTAAAAAAACAACGTTTAGTGTTAAACAACTAAAAATAATAAATGTTTGTGGACTACGACTTTTCGTGAAATAAATATATATATACTTTTTTATAATTTTTCATATATTTCTTTATTTTTTATGTAAATATAGTCATATCTTGCAACTGCATATCGCAGCAAAATCTGACTATATTTACATAAAGAAAATTTAAAAAAATATAATTTGATCTCTTTGATTGAACACTAATAACGATCCTGGTTGGCATTTAATGATTCTAATCTTTGAAATATTTTTTCAACCTCAAAATAAATGTATATATATATATATATATATATATATATATATATATATATATATATATATATATATATATATATATATATAAGTTTCGTGGTTCAATTTTAAATTCTGACGATTAATGAATACTGACGATTAATAAATACTAATTAAAATATATTTATTTATTTACTATTATTATTATTATTATTATTATCATTTTTTTTTTTCATTTTTCCTGCTTATTAATTTATTTTTGAGGTTGATGTATTATAAGCTGAAGCTTATGTACTGGGTTGAACTGAAAAATTAGGGTTAAGAGAATGTATATACGTTCTTAATTATATAGAGGGATTTCTCCTATGATGACACGAATGGAAATGGTTACAATTAACTATAAGCCTGAGAGTTTCTTTTGCTTAATCGTTTAATTGATTATAAAACAAAGTCTTGGGTATATGTCCCAATAAAATGATTGAGTTAATTTACCATTTTCTAAAACCTTTTAGTAAGTTAAAATGATAAGCGTCAAAGAGCAATTAGATTTTGTATTAGGTTGGTGTTAAAATAATGTCGTTTCTTACGTTCAACTTCAAAATATCATAACTCTTTTCATAATAAACTAAATAAGGACCATTAGAATCGACATATTTTTGCCAACGAGACACGAGTTTATTTATCCCATTAGCATAGAAATTCGGAGTTCTGGAAGCGATGGAAGTCATTAAAGGTCGATTAGGCATCATCTCAGCTTTTGAAACATTTTCCGCGCAGGAAGCTGTCGAGATGCTTGAAAAAGTGTTAATCGGTGGGCGAGCGGCCCGCTGAATATAGCGGATGAGGCAGAATCTCGTAGCCCAATTCGTTCAGCTTCTGCAGGATTAGTTGAGCAACATGCGGACGAGCGTTGTCATGGAGTAGAATTTGTCTCTTCACATTGACCAATCTTGGGCACATATGTTGGAGCTTCTGACGCATTTCATCACTTTGTCAGCAGTACTTCTCTACCGTAATCGTTTCGCCCGGACTCAAGTAGCTGTGATGGATGAAACCGGCAGCAGACGACCAAACAGTCACCATAACCTTTTTTGGAGCAATTTCGGCTTGAGCGTATTTTAAGACCGGGATGGTAATTTTACTTTTGCGCAAAAGTTCTGTGATTCACAGTTACTTATCCCCTGCTTCCACGGGTTGAGCACTGTCATTATTTCTACCAATGCAAAACTATTTATAAACTAGCTGGGAGGCTTGGCGTTGCCCGGAATTAAATGACGATCAACGAATGTTTCACACTCTCGTATTTTATTGTCATTGCAATCGATTGATTGCCTATTCTACTTGGGGCCCATTGTGGTGTACCAGGAGAGAGAGTTTCCCCTCAGTGATTTCTTCAGTAATCCATGGCAGTCTACATTGCACTGCCGTTCATTTACTGCAATTACATATATATTGGGTTGGTGCTAAAATAATGTCGTTCACCTATATATAAAAACAACATCATTTTTGCACCAACCTAATATAATGGATTAATTAAAGTTTAAAATGCAAAAGTGTTATAGTATCAAATTCAAAATATCATAGGTCAATTGTGCTCTAAACAGAAACATTCATTTCGGACGCACCTGTCGTATCAAATAACCTACTGTTGATTTTATATACCTGGTCTTACTACTTATTCGGTGATAACGGTTTGAACTTAAGTTTAAAATGAAAAAAATCAAGTATTATGGTGCAATTGTGTTCTAAACATAAAAAATCTATTTTGAACACGTCTCTGTCATATCAAAGAACATCCTATTGATTTTATATATCGCCATTTCGAGTTGTGTGGTAATAAAAATTCTCAAATGCCCTTGTGATGTTAAAGTGATTTCATAAAAATCGGCCCAACCGTTTCGAATCCATAGGGAACGAACTAACACACACACACACACACACACACACACACACACACACGGACAAAGTTCCTTTTATATAGATAGATAGATAGATAGATAGATAGATAGATAGATAGATGTAACTTTATTAGAATAGCAAAATTTTAAAATGATGAGAAAGAAATGAACCATAATCGAATGTTAAAAAATGGATAGATATCCATGCATATATATATATATATATATATATATATATATATATATGTATATATATATATATGTATATGTATGTATATATATATATATATATATATATATATATATATATATATATTATATCGATTATAATCGCAAATTTATTAACCCGCAAAAGTCAATTACCATCCGAAATGATAATCGATAAATCGTAGAGAAACTATTTTGAAAAGCAAACAGCCGCCATTGTTCTGCGATTTTCTGGCGCCAAATGTTCCCGCCGAATCCATTTGTTCATTTCTATTTTTTATTTCTCTTCTATTTCTAAGACTTACTGCAGCGTTATGGGTTATCAGCCTACACTCTCAAACCAGTCATCTTCATGTCAATCTTTATATTTCTAAGTTTGAGATGCAATAAACTTCGCTAAGGCACCGGTGTTTTCTGCATCTTTTCTGGTGGACATTTGGTTGGTGCTCTATCTCCTCAGTTTTTTTTTTTTTTCGTCTTTATTCACTTTTCGTCACTCTTTTGTGTGACACTAGCCGAGGTCTATGCTATCAGTTGTGCGTGTAATGGGATTCCTGATTGTTTACATTCCCTTGAGCGGTTGTTAAATATAACGATATGATTTTATTGTGTTTTTCTAAACTTTTTGCCTACTTTAGTCGGGAACCTGCCGCGGAGAAAGCTCCATTTGACACTCCGCAGTGACTTAGTCCACAACACAGTATATTGTAGTCTGCAATGCACTGTAGAGAATCTATGATTGATTTCATAAAATTATTTTATATATAATAGTTTGAATTTATGTTTAAAATGTAAAATGTTAAGTTTCATTGTTCAATTGTGAAATAAACAGAAGCATTTATGTTGCAATATTTTGGTTCTATAATGGGGTATATATTTAATTGCCGCCCACATCGGCAATATTTGGCACAAGGCTTGGAAAGTGGGATACCCGCAGGTTCCCCTAAAGGAGGGGCACTCCTGCAATTTTAAAAATTGTCTGAGTAACCCCGTCGGTATTCCCCGGTCGGGGCGCCTCAGGCAGCAAGCAATAAACTTGCCCCATCGGAAAGCCCGGTGGCAAGGCCTGGGAGGGTGGACCTCCTAGGTATTACCCAGGCGGTGTACCTCAGTCCAACAGGTGCTGGGTCGGTTCCTGGCCCCTCACCTGTTGGGCTGAGTGTCAAGTGACGAATCCTTGACCTGTACTACCCTGTCTCCCTGCAGCCGAAGCCGCTAGTAGACACATCCCATCAAAAGATTGTTTTAATGGGGTAGATATTTATTTGCTGCCCACCTCAGCAAAATGTGGCACAAGGCCGGAAAGTGGGAACCCCGCAGGCTCCCCTAAAGGAGGGGCACTCCTGCAATTTTAAAAATTGCCTGAGTAACCCCGTCGGCATTCCCCGGTCGGGGCGCCTCAGGCAGCAAGCAATAAACTTGCCCCACCGGAAAGCCCGGTGGCATGGCCTGGGAGGGTGGACCTCCTAGGTATTACCCAGGCGGTGTACCTCAGTCCAACAGGTGCTGGGCCGGTTTCCGGCCCCTCACCTGTTGGGCTGAGTGTCAAGTGACGAATCCTTGACTGGTACTACCCTGTCTCCATGCAGCCGAAGCCGCTAGGAGACATCCCATCAAAAGAGTGTTTTAATGGGGTAGATATTTATTTGCTGCCCACCTCAGCAAAATGTGGCACAAGGCCGGAAAGTGGGGACCCCGCAGGCTCCCCTAAAGAAGGGGCACTCCTGCAATTTTAAAAATTGCCTGAGTAACCCCGTCGGCATTCCCCGGTCGGGGCGCCTCAGGCAGCAAGCAATAAACTTGCCCCACCGGAAAGCCCGGTGGCATGGCCTGGGAGGGTGGACCTCCTAGGTATTACCCAGGCGGTGTACCTCAGTCCAACAGGTGCTGGGCCGGTTCCCGGCCCCTCACCTGTTGGGCTGAGTGTCAAGTGACGAATCCTTGACCTGTACTACCCTGTCTCCCTGCAACCGAAGCCGCTAGGAGACATCCCATCAAAAGAGTGTTTTAATGGGGTATGATCCCACACAGTCGGACGATTCTATTTATAAACGATGCTGCTAAGAACTGACGAATCAAATAAATTCACGTTCTGCTACCAACCAATCAGAAACCAGAATTGCTTCAGAAATATTAAACCTTTTCTGGAGCAATTTCACATGTTATTTTCCCGGGTTTCGACACGGTAAGAATATTTTGTTCTGTGGAACTGTCTACTACAAACAAGTCACCTCCCAGGACTTGTGTGTAACAGCGAACCATCTGAAACTGTTCTGAAACTCAAAATGGCTTACACTTCTAGAATTTATTTCCAACGCGCCTCTATCTTATAAAAGAACCTACTGTTGATTTTATACGTTTTTTTTTTTTCATTTTTCTTCCTTTGAAGATTGTAATGCTGGGTATGAGGACGCCAAACCAGCTGCCAACATTGCCCCGCTTTTTATTGAAACTAGCCGAGAGCTCTTTTTAGTATCCTCGCTGTTCCCTTAAATTGTCTGGATCTCTTTTGCACTTGGTTCACCAGGAATATTAGTTAGGTAGGACCTCAGATTCTTCTTTATAAGCCCTGTAGCACCTATGATAACTGGTATGATTGATATCTCCCTAAGATTCCAGTTTCTTTTCATATCGTACATGAGACCTTGGTATTTGGTCTGTTTCTCTCTTTCAGCTGTGTTCAGGCCGCCATCATTAGGAACACTCACTTCAATCAAGGTTGCAACTCTCTCTGACTTATTCCATATAACTATGTCAGGTTTCACAGCAGCATTTTCAAGGTAGGTGGCTGTAGGGATTACATGGTCGTAATGTATGGTATATAAGTCGGTGATGTGCGGCGATAAGATGTCTAAAATTCGCTTGTGCTGTATCAGAGTTTTAAAGTTAGTTAAAATCGGACGGTTCCTTCTTTATATTTTGCCAAACAAAGGAAGTACATACCTTCAACAAAACGGACGAATACCATTCTATCGGGTTACATCTGGTCAATTAGGGCACACACTTGATCCATCTGTGATCTTGTTGGATGGAAAGCTGCAACGAAAATTCTACCACGAACAACAGACCGAGTTTACTTCGCCAACCTTTATTCCAAATGTTGTTCCCATCTTGAAAAGGTTGAACGCTAAAACAGTTCTATCTTACATCTTAATTATTTTTTGACTTCACTGATTTTTTGTCACATATCTTTGTTTATTAAAACCAAACATTCCAATCTATCTCGACCGCTTGTTACACACTGTACTAACTAACTTTCTAGCATGTATTTAAACTCGTTACGTCATATACCTGCGTAATCAAAGATCTTGCCTGCTTTTTTGTCACGTATCTTTGCTTATTAAAACCAAACATTCCAATCTAGATTATTAAACATCATTCTAAATATTTTAATGTTATACATATTTTTGCCTTAATTATTTCTACATTAAATTCTAGTCCTGTTCTAAAACATTCTTCCGTTATCAAAACTCTTTGTTATTTTCATAACATTGTCACCAGTTCAAATGTTGGTCACTCACCTCTGTATCAGGGAGATCTAACGTTGCTCAGCCATAATACAGTAAAACAAAGGTCATTTCAAGCCAAAAGAATAAATAATAATTCTTCGACGACTGGTCTTTTTAAATAACATAATAATTATTCATAGAAAGATTATGTATTCTGGTCATCAAATTTGGTCCTTAATATTCGTTGCTGGTCGATTTTCAAGTTCAGACTGGAGATCAGACTTTCAGTAACGTGGAGTTTAGTTGGAAGCAAAGTAGAATCTCTCATCCCAGTCCGGTTAGATCCCTCTCTATTCGGCTGATTCTTGGTCTGACTCTTGGTCTGACTCTTGGTCTGACTCTTGATCTGAGTCTCTGGATTATATTGAGAAATCGGTGCCATATCTCCCCCCCCCTTCTTGTCCATAGAATTTAACTCTCCCTTACATCATTGTTTTAACTTCCTGACACGTTTACTGGTTCTTCATATCCGAAGATCCACCCTTCTGACACTGAAATAATCAACGGATTTACAACAGTCCATCCTTTCCTTCTTCCTCATCTATTTCCTACCTCTTCCTGTAACCATAAATGGAAGTTTTTTTTTCCTGCCATTTTGAACCCCACCATAATCATAATTCTCCATTTAATTATTTGGTTGAACAGCTATTTCAATCAACCAATACCGCAGGGCGTGTGCGTGAGATTCCTTCAGCCCTCTTAAGGCATATATTTGCTTGACATCATTTGGGGTATCCGGTTAATGGCGTCCTTGTCTCTGACATAGTAAGTTCGTAATTCAGCTTATGATAATAATTTTAAAAATAGCCACAAACCCTTCTAAGCTATCAAAGGTCACCCTGCTCGAGGGGACGTTACATCATTTTTTTTGAATTAGGCTAATGGCCCCCTGGCTCTGACACGATCAGTCCATGATTCGGTTTATGAAAATAATAAAAAGACAGCCACATAAACATTCTGAGATATTAAGGACCACCCTGCTTGAGTTGACTTTAGATTATTTTTGTGAATTAGACTAACGGCACAATGTCTCTGATTCGGCCAGTCCATAATTCGGTTTATGAAAATAATTTTTAAAAAACAGCCACTTAAGTTTTATTGGTCAGAGAATAAGGCAAGGTTCTCTTTGGTGAGATCTTATCAATCGTCCTTAGTTTGCGATTTCTGTGAGCAAGGAACATAGTTTCAACCGTTTCGTTCTCTTTTTTTTTCTTTTCTTCTGTCTGAATGTCGACGAATGAAATGTCAACCTTTTTTTCTCTTGTTTTTTTTTTTTATTCTAGCCTGACAATTTTGTCACATACTGCCAGACACATAAAGTACATTGTATGAAATTTCAACATAAATCGATCCAGCCGTTTCGGAGTCCATGAGTAACGAACTCACACACATACACACACAGGGCCTTTTGTATATAAATAGAGATTAAAAAATGTTGAACTATAAATAATACTTGCAACTGAATATGGTGTAACGGTCTGCTTATGATATATCTTGCTATATTGTACCGTAGGACTGCACTAATAACTACTGTTCGTAGCTTACTAATCTGCGTTTTTGTTTGTTTTGGGGGGGCTTTTTTTTTTGTTTTTTTTTTGTTTTTGTTTTTTTTTTTTCCTTTTTTTTTCTTTTTTCTTTTTTTTTTTTTTTGTCTCTTGGTTAAATTGTAAATTACTGTTACTTCTTGCTTATTCGTTGTTGATATGCGGCATAATCACGCTGACACATCGGTTCCCGCTGGATCACCGAAGTTAAGAAACGTTGAACCTTGTCAGTACTAAATGGTTACCCATTTAGTACTTCCAGTATTGTGTGTGTTCTCCGCTTATCTCGGCATTGTTTTCAGTCGACCTGGACTTCTCCTTGCGATTGGGCTCAAAACAGTGCCGATTAAGGAGAAGTGTGGTCGGAGATTGCTCAACTATTGCCTCACAATTACATGCGCAGCTGCTCCAACAGGGGGTATCCTTTGTCTTTCGAAACTGAACGGAGGCATCGATGCATGTAAGACCATTTTCAAAATTCTGAAAAACAACTTTGTTTCAATAATTCTTCAACTTTTATTTTTTTTATGGTTCCGATTCGAGTCTTTCGTCGGCATTTCAAGCTAATTAACACGTCTCCCGTCTCATCGTATTACGATATGACTTGCTCCTTCGAACCTCACGTCTTTAAGCAGAGTGTTATTTTTTCTGTTTTTTTTTTGTTTTGTTTTGTTTTGTTTTTTTATTTTTTGTTTTTGTTTTTTGCGCTGACGATGGCCATGCTGTCTGAATGCCTTGAAGATGAAGAGAATAAACACGTCTTCTTTTCTGTAACGAGTTGTGGTTGATTTGCTAAACGGAACAAACCTGATCGTTGTTAATAGCAATTACTGAACACGGACAATTTAACAATACGGCCATCTTGTTTGCAACCACTGTTTTTAACGTCGCCGGCGTTAGAAAGATGGAGAAAGAGAGACGGCATGCTGTCAGTCTTGATATATTTTAAACTGGTTTTCACCCGTTCGCTTTTAACGAGTCCTGCGAAATTTTCTCAAGTTCATCAATCATGTCACGTAATTCATACATTTCTTGTGTTTCTTTGTTTTAACATGAGTCAAAATTGGCCTTTCTAATAACTTATTTTTTTCTCCGCTCTTTAACTGAGATGCAAGACTAATCAATATATTACAATTCCAACTCATGTACGGCATAATCACGTTCACACACCGGCTCTCAGTAGATCGCCGAAGTTAAACAACGTTGAGCCTGGTTAGTACCAGATGGGTGACTATTTTGAGACTATCAGGCGCTGTATGTAGGAAGACGTCGACACCTGCCTGCAAGAATTGTAAAATCCTAACGTCGTAAACTTCCCGCTGAAAGACATGCGACTGGAGATCACTTGTAAATTTCATGACTTCATGAAACTTCATGAAACTTCCTCCTTCGGAGGAAACCGATAAACCCTGCATAGGTTTAGTGCCACAGTTTAATTTCATTCATTTCGATTCCACCTCACATGAAAGAAATCGGGTTAGAGAACCGGACAGTGATTAAAACAAGGTTCGCGTATTTGTGTTTAAATGCATTGATTAATCGCATAAGAATTACATGTAAGCGCTTTCAAATGTGGCCAAGTTTGCCGTGATGGTTTCGTCTCTTTCTAAATGTGCCGCTAGTAAAAAGAACACATTAAAACTATTGTAATCAAATGTTATCGGAATGGCATCTCGGGAAATCATGTCAGAAAACAGGAACTAGCTCTTCGGATGTACGTGAAAAGAAAAGAATAGAAGAGCTCATTTGTCTGTCTGTCTGTCTGTCTGTCTCTCTCTTTCTTTCTCTCTCTCTCTCTTTCTCTCTCTCTCTCTCTCTCTCTCTTGATATATACAAATATATATGTGTGTGTGTGCGCGTGTATGTATACACACACTTACACACACGCACACACACACACACACACATATATATAGATATATGAATATATATATATATATATATATATATATATATATATATATATATATATATATATATATTAGAGAAAGAAAATTAAAACTGTAAATTGAACTTTACAATCAAAATTTATTGTTCGACTGAATACCCAAAAAAACAATTTATAAAGTCCTTATTCTGCGGAGTTTCAAAGAATGCTATTCTTGTTATTCTTCTTATTAGAGGACATAAAGAAATCAGCAAATTATATTTGCAGCAATGCTAGAATTTGCTAGTTAAGGCATTAAGTTAAACCGCAATTTATTGTAGCTATAAACTGCCAAATAAAAAAGTGAAAAAATCTTGGATATGTAAAAAAAAAATATATATATATATATATAAACAAACCGCGTATTTCACATGTAAAAGTATTTAATGAAACCACAACTAAGTCACAGATCTTACTTGGTTAAAAAAAAAAAAGGGTGAGGTAAGGGGAATAGGAGGTAAAAGAAAAAAATGATAAAAAGATTTCACATGAACTTGATTCTTCCGGCTTTGGCAGACGTGTTTTAAATATTCTCTCCAGTGCTTTTTCTGTGCACATTTGAACTTTTCTTTTAATGATTTTGAACTCATTCCATTTGTGATTTTTTTCCAGGGAATTTTGCCTTTTGGATCATTTTGGACCATCTTCCAGTTACGCGATTCCTTTGGAACTTACCTGTTGGATTGGAAGTTTTTAATTCGACCGTGTTTGGATTTTACCATTCTTGGATTTTTTACCCTTCACCGGACTATCCATTCATGTGAAATCTTTTTATCATTTTTTCTTTTACCTCCTATTCCCCTTACCTCACACTTTTTTTTTAACCAAGTAAGATCTGTGACTTACTTGTGGTTTCATTAAATACTTTTACATGCAAAATCCGATCCCGCATTTTGCTAATTCCTGCCCTCTGATGAGAAGGAGAGTATTTCTTCGAAACTCCGCGGATTAAGGACTATCCACTTATCTTGTGCTTCCTTTTTAAAATCAAATATGTTTTTAACTCTTTTTCAAGATGTTTTTTAACATGTTTTATTCATCATTTGTTTATATATATATATATATATATATATATATATATATATATATACATATATATATATATATATATATATATATATATATATATATATATATATATATATATATATATATATATATATATATATAGCTTCCTCTCATTTGGACTTCCTCTCATTTGGACTTCTTCTAAACCTGGACTTTCTCTAAACTTGAACTGCCTCGTTAGCATATTTGATGCGGAGTTTAAGTAAAAGTTTACATGGTTTAGTCAGATATTGCGCAGAAATGTTAATATTGGTACTATGTAATTAATATAGATTAGCTATTGATAATTAATTTACACTAACTGTAATTTTTCTTTTCAGATTGCTATATTTAAAATAGTGTAAAACAACCCATCACAATGGCTTGCAACTCTAAAAGAAAACAAGTGACAGTGACTTTACTCGAAAAACGTCAAATTATAGAAAAATTAGATGCTGGAGTTGAAAATAGCGTTATATTGAGAGATTATAAGATTAGAAGAAGTACACTGTTTTACATCAAAAAGAAATGGAGAAAATATTGAAGGCTGCTCTTTTCTCTTCAAATAAAAGACATGTCAAAAGAAGTATTCTTCGCAGACCAAAGCAAGTTGAATTCGATCGAATATTGCATGAGTGGTTCGTAGCAAAACGGAATGAAGGTGTAGCAATATCTGGGCCCATGTTAATTGCTAAAGCGAAATCTCTTAAGGAAGAGTTGAATATTGCAGATGATATGTAATTCAGTGAAGGCTGGCTTAGGAGCTTTAAGAGTAGACATGGCATAAGACAATTAACAATGTCAGGCGAACAACGGTCTGCTGATACACACGCAGCATCAAATTATTGTGAAAAATTACAACGCTGATGAAAGTGGTGTAAATTGGAAGTGCTTAACTACAAAAACATTAGCCGGATCCGAGGAGCAGAAAATAAAAGGATTCAAATTAAATAAAGAAAGACTAACAGTGATGGTATGCGCTAATGCTTCTGGAACTCATAAACTTAAGCTTCTTTTTATCGGCAAATCAAAGTGTCCCCGAGCATTGAAAGGAGTTTCGCCTTTGCCAGTATCCTATTATTCTTCACGAAATGGATGGATGAATCAACAGTTGTTTAAAAAATGTTTTTGCAAGAATCTGTGTCAGTTGTCCACAGGTGTTTTCTTGAATTAGATAAACTTGATTCAAAGTGCTTGCTTCTGTTGGACAATTGTAGAGCACATCCTCCTGAGTCAGAACTAGTGTCCTCTTGCGGGAATATTTTTCTGTGCTATTTACCACCTAATGTGACATCTCTCATCCAACCTATGGATCAAGGGATTATTTGGAACTTAAAATGTTTCTACAGAAATGATTTCATGATGAATATGATAAACAGTACCGTGAGTATACGCGATTTTCAGCGCCATTTTACTATCAAAGATGCCATATATTATCTCGCAAGTGCATGGAATCAAGTTCGAGCAAGCACATTAACAAAAGCATGGGGTAAATTATGCCCAGCGCCAAAGGCTTCTAAACTGAAAGAATCAGAGAATACATCTGATCTAGAAAAAAATCTTGAAACGAAACTGTTACCGACCAACCACGCTGTTGTTAAATCACTTAATGCAAATGATGTTGAAATGTGGGTGCAGCAAGATGAGGAAACTACTGATCAATATCCTGAAGGCAGTAATGGTGATGAAAATAGCGACAGTTCCAATTCTCTTGACCCTAATGTAAATAACCAAGAACACTCTAATGAAGCAATATCATGGGATGATGTAGAAAAGTCTATGGAGACGGTTATAAAATTTCTAGAAAAAAAGTCCTTACTTTAGTGATAACTATGTTTTGCAAGCAATGTCACTCCGAAGAGATATAATTATAAAGAAGCTACAGAACCAAGAAATTGTAGATTTTCGTGATCGCTTACGGAATACAATGGCAGCGCACGAGAGCTCAATTCATGAAAATAGAAACTGCAATGAGACTCATTCAATGAATAACTAAAAAAAGCTGTATTTTACATAAATGTATGATTTGTTTAGATGATAACTTAGGTAATAAATACCTAACAATTAAGAGTAGATTTAATTTATTTTCAATGTTTTTTTCCTAGTAATAATATTTAACAATTCTTACTTGCAATATATCGTAAACTCAACTTAATATATACTTGAAGTATCATAGAGCAATGAATTTCATTTGCTGTTTCTTTATTCTTAGAAAATTAAAGTTAACTGCAGCACGTTTTTTTTTTATCACGAAACTTGAACAGCATCCTCTAATTTGAAGGAAGCAGATCTTCAAATTATAGGAGTTATACTATATATATATATATATATATATATATATATATATGTGTGTGTGTGTGTGTGTGTGTGTGTGTGTGTGTGTGTGTGTGTGTGTGTGTAAATGAAGTTCATACACATATATATATGCATAAACCATCGTATAACGATTAGATCACAGTGATCGAGGCATAAAAAATGACTAAGTTGTCTCCCTCCCCCCCCATTTAGCCCTAAAAGTGCCCAGGGAACGTCAAATCCTCGTGAAAATGAACAAACGGTGCAGTTTTAGGCCTTAACATATGTAAATTTGAGTTCTGCACCATAGAAAAAAAATGACTACGTCCATCATTTGCTCTCCCATTTAGCCCTAAAAGTCCCCAAGGCCTTAACATATTTAAATTTGAGTTCAACACCATGCAAAACTGCTAAATAGACTTACACAGAAAATTTTGGACAAATATGGTAAAATAGTCTCAAAAATGGAGTGTTTTTATTAGCCCTAAAAGAGTCCCTGGGGCACACCAAAGAGTTATCGCGAAGTATAGACAAACAAAATTATACAGAAATCAGTCAGTTACAACTTTTCAGAAAGTTTTATAAAAAATCTAAGTTGTCCATCTTTTTTTAATAAGCACAAAAGTTTCAATTTTAGCCATTTTAAACCGAAAGGCACCCCTAGGGGGAGGGGGGTAACTAGAGTTTTCCCGGGAAATCTGTTCTGTAACTTTTTTACTCATTTCATGTTTAATGTTTGTGCAAAAAAAATTTTAAATGCCAAGGCGTCATTATTGAGAAAAGTCCGGACAGACGAACGGACAAAAAGACAAGGGTGAATTTACAGGCCAAACCCTCTTTTTGTTGAGGGACCAAAATGTAAAGATATAAAAAGCCAAGTGACAAAAAGAAGAAGTCAAATAAAAAAAAGAAAATAAATAAAGGAAATAAATAAAGAAAATTTGTTAAAAAAATGAAAATACAAAATAAATTTAGAGTAGGATAAACGAGAATGAATGGTGGCAATCGCAAAGTCGTCTTTTAGGTTTTTGTCAAGTCCAATGCATTATCGAAATATTTTTTTTTAATACAAATAAATAGAAATTCGTCCATGTTGAAATACTGTGTTCGCCCAATTTAGATAGCGGATCAAATAAATATGTTACTTTTGCTGGTAAAAATTTTGCAATCTATTTGGAAATTGAACCTAGGATGAAAATGTAATGGAAATGTATTACCTCTATTTTAAGATAAAGAGTTGGGAACAACCATTAATTCCAGGGTTTAGTGTTTAGTTCCGTGTATATTAAATCCGGAGTGAAAATATGTTTTCCTTGGTTAATGACGTAGGTGTTCTCGAGTTTCCTTTGTGTATGCCAAAGGGATCCGAGTGATGTTATAATCATCTATAGGAGAAATTCTTAGCCATAGAGTAAGCCGAAACCAAAATAAAAAATCCCTTTTCGAGTCTTGATACTTTACGACCTTCTTTTTTGTCTTTTTCTTCCACGTTCTTATCAGTTGACACTGCTACCACGGTAACAGCTTATGTATATATACTATCTTACAGAACACACCAGTAAAACGATCATGACGAACCGGACATGATGATGGTTTCCGACGTAGGGATGGTTCACACTATTTTTCATAGTAACGGTCAAATGTTAAGATTGGGACTTTGCTGTACAATCGGGTATCGCTTTGCGGACCCTCGAGCGCGTAGCCAATTCCCGAGCAAAGCGCGGGTGTCTTTGCTAGTATATATATATATATATATATATATTGAGGAAATTTTTGACTGGGCACACCAGTATAAGTTAAGAAGATATACAGATCTACGGGAAGAATGTCTGAGAAATGGCTGGAAAACTATTTGATTTCCTATCGAAGTTGAATGCTGAGGTTTTATTGCGGACCCAACCACCATGTTCTTTAATAATCTTGGTCTTCCTCCGTCAGACAAGAAAAAAATATATATAAAGCAAATACAAGACAAGGTTCTATATGGCAATCCCACAGAATTATGACAATGAAAGAGAAAAACAGGCGGCTACGAAAATTACTACCATGATATATTACTCCATCTACAACCAGCGGGAGACGCAACATCAATAAGACACAGGTGGCTGATATTGTTACATGTAATTATTACGACGAACAGCAACAGAGACGACAGGCGCCAAAAAAACTGTTTACAATTAATAAAAGAATGTCACGTTACACAGTAGTTGAAAGTACTGAAAGAATAGAAATGCCTAAGAAAAAATCTGAATATTTAACTAAGAAAGCATTGAAATGCCTAAAAAAGAAAGAATTTAAATGCCCAACTCATAAAAAAATGTATGCCTAACAAATAAAGAATTGAATGTTTTACAAATAACGAATTTAAATGCCGCTTCACCCACATCTTCCACTCCATTCTCTGTTCTTACCTGATCAATCTGTATAGCTCTTCATTTGCCGCGTCATCCACCATTACCTCTGTGTTCTATTAATTCAAACGTTCCTCGTTCTCTTCATTTTCTAAACATACGTTGTCTATATCTCCTAATAGGCTTTCACTTGTCATCATAAGGATTACTTCTGAAAAAGCACTCCTGAAGAATTACTGTGTTAACCTCTTTATTCCACTTCATTCTAGCAGCTGCAAGTTGACGGCTGGGTACTCGCTGCTGTTCCAAGATATACCTGCCAGGTGTGATCCCTTCATTTTGAGTCCAAGTCTCATTTTATTATCTATTCATAATTATCTATTTATAATTATCTATTTATAATTACGCTAATTCGCTTCGGCCGTTATCTCCTGTGCACCCCTTTAAGGGAAAGTGGAGTATTCCAAATTGTCTAATAAAATAAAACGAAAATTGTGTCGATTTTAAGGCAAAGCTAATAAAAGTTATTTGTTTTCTTACTACTATATTTAATGTAACAAAGTTTTAACATAATTAAAGTCCCTGGGAAAAGTCTTTTTGATTAATTACAAAATGCCCTGGAAATGTACCTTCTGATTTAATTACAAAATGCCCTGGAAAATGTCCCTTCTCATTAATTACAATATAAAATGATCTGGAAATGTCCCTTCTGATTAATTATAAATTGCCTTGGGAATGCCCCTTTTTATTAATTATACAATGCCCTGGAAATGTCCCTTCTGATTAATTATAAAATTTCCCTTTTAATTATTGTTATTATTATTATTATTATTATTATTATTATTATTATTATTATTATTATTATTATATCAAGTAGCTGTATACCATGTCTGGAGCGATTATATAAAAAAAAATGGATAGATATATGAAGTGGTGAACGTGTTTCACAGAATTGTCACATGATTCTAACTTTCACCGATAGACGCGCATACTGAATGGACGCATCTTAAGTCTGTCGGTTCGCTTCTAATTTCCTTCTTCGCACGAGTAACGCACATATTTAATGCGGCCTATTTTTTGCTTTTTTATTTCTCCTGGTCTAAATCCGAGCCTTGAAAGCAATATCCAATAAAATGTGGTATTAATTCCTCACCCCACCCACCCCACTAATCTCGATGCTACGTCTATCATATTCATAACAATAGCTCTGATAGCGCAGACACTTCGACGTTCGTTATTAAGCTTCATAACATTTCAGTTATGGGCGTGGACGTCACATTTGACATTAATAGTCGCGTAGGCATGGGCAGCAAAGTAGCGGCCGGTAAAAAAAGATAAAATGTCGGCAACAAACAACAATATTCCCGCCAAGACGATTGATGTCGAGAAATTTGTGAGCATATTTTTATCTTCCGTTATTTTCTGACGGCATTTCTTTTTACAAATATGTTTTAAATCATTTCTTGATCGAAAAGGATATCCAGCTATTTCTTTACTCTCATCAATGCAAATAACATGAATTTCCTTATATATATATATATATATATATATATATATATATATATATATGTATATATATATATATATATGTATATATATATGTATATATATATATATATGTATATGTATATATGTATATATATATATATATATATGTATATATATATATATATATGTATATGTATATATGTATATATATATATGTATATGTATATATGTATATATATATATGTGTATATATATATATATGTATATATATATATGTATATATATATATATATATATGTATATATATATATATGTATATATATATATATATGTATATGTATATATATATGTATATATATATATATGTATATATATATATGTATATATATATGTATATGTATATATATATATATATGTATATATATATATGTATATATATATGTATATATATATATATATGTATATATATATATATATATGTATATATATATGTGTATATATATATATGTATATATATATATATATATGCATAGTAAGTTATAAAATGTATATGGCGATTAAGCTACGCTGAATATTCCGCTTCATCCACTTAAGGAGTAAATTAAGTAGTTATATATGCATATATATATATATATATATATATATATATATATATATATATACATATATATATATATATAACTACTTCATTTACTCACATAAAATTAATATACGACAGTATAAATTTATGCGTAAACTTTAAGTATTTACTTCAAAAGTGCTCAATACGTAGGTAGAGCTAGTTAGTAAGTTATAAGATATATATGACGATTAAGCTACACTGAATATTCCGCGTTTCATCCACTCTACGACTCTTCAGGCTTTGCGCATAAGCCTGGAGACTCCTAGAGTGGATGAAACGCGGAATATTCAGTGTAGCTTAATCGCCATATATATTTTATAACTTACTATATATATATATATATATATATATATATATATATATATATATATATATATATATATATATTAGCGTTGGGACGATTAATCGGAATCGAAATCGGGAATCATAAGAATCAGAACTTTTGAGGGTATCGGAATCGAAAAAATTATTGGGTTTGAAACCGACGGTACCAATGACTTATCTCATCTATAACTTTCTGTAAACAAAATATAAATCATACTCTCTTATTTTCGGATTTTCCTTATAATTGAGCACTCTGCTTGATTTCTATTTCCAAAATAAATCATAAAAATTATATATATATATCTATCTATATATCTATAAAAGTGAAAGTGTCTGTCTGTCTGTCTGTCTGTGTATCTGTGTATCTGTGTGTCTGTGTGTGTACATTTCCCTACGCAATAACTCTGTCAATTTTAAGTCTACAGACTCGAAATTTGATATACAGGGTACTGAGATTTGGGATCGGTTTTCGGACAGAAATTTGGCGATTAAGGGGTCAAAGTTCAACGATTTAACCTTTGAGAACTCTACCAAACTCCTCCGACAATTTTCAGTCTAACACTTGAAATTTTAAATATAGGTTCCTTGGATATGGATCCAACTTAATAACTTGATTAGAGCCCTAAACACTAAATGTTAAGGGGGCATAATAGGGGTAAAATTTTAAAAAATTTACCGTTTTTTCTTTTATTTCATTTTTTTTTCTTTTTGCTCAGCATACACCTCACACCCGGGCAACGCCAGGCATCCATGCTAGTATATATATATATTACTCATGTTCACCCCTTACAAAGCATATCGCCACTTGGATGTAAGGAGCTACTATTTGGGGCCATATCTAGAAAAGATTAACAAGATATTTTTTTTTTATGTTACATTTAAAATTTTGCATATAAGTACATCCAGGGAAGCAGGCAGCAGGAAGGGAATTCCAAGGTCTAGCTGTTCGAGGGTAGAAAGCTTTCTGGCATTTAGGGAAATCAACAGGGTAGGGGTGAGATCTTATTGCTAAGCGGGTTTGTCGGGGATATGTACGTCGAGGGGTATAAATGCAACGAGTTCATCAGAACACATTCCATTAAAATATTCGTAAAACAGGCACAGTGATGCAACATTGCGGCGATGGGACAGAGGCTGGAGCTTAGTTGATAAAGTGGGGCCGATTAGATTGACAACTCTTTTTTGGACCCTATCTAAGAGGGAGAGACTAGTGGTAGATGCACAGCCCAGATGTGGCAACAATACTCCATGCATGGGCGAATGCTGGCCTTGTAGAGGTACAGGATACTCTTAGGTGTGAGTAGTCTTCTAGCTCGCTGGAGGGAACCCACCTTCTTTGCAGCAGCCTTTGCAATGTCCTCTATGTATTTGTTCCACTTCATATTGTCCGTAAATGTTAGGCCGAGGAGTTTTAAGGTAGAATATTATATATATATATATATATATATATATATATATATATATATATATATATATATATATATATATATATATATATATTGGATTATTATGAACCATCTTCTTCCAATTACGGGATTTCCTTGGATTTTACTTGTACAAATGGAAATTCTTTTAACTTTCTTGAAGTTTTACATTTGGATTTTACCGTCACTGGATTTTTTATCTTCCACCAGACTATCCATTAATGTGTAATCACCTTTTTCTTTACCATATTCCCTCTGCTTCACTTATTTTGTTTTCAAGTAAGATCTTTGACTTATTTGTTGTTTCATCAAATACTTCTGCATGCAAAATCCGATCCCGCGTTTGCTAATTCCTACCCTCTGATGAGAAGAGGGTATTTCTTCGAAACTCCGCGGATTAAGGACTATCCATTTTAGTGTTTCCTTTTCAGATTAAATATGTTTTTAACTCATTTCAAAGTGTTTTTTAACATATTTCATTAACTGTTTGTTCATATATATATATATATATATATATATATATATATATATATATATATATATATATAAGGAGTGTGTGCGTATCGTATTATCTTCGTACTGATAGAGATAGAATCATGATTCCGAATTTTATAAAACGCAGACATTTTGAAATTACAGGGTTTCCGTTTCGGACAGAAAGTTTTTTAGTTATTTTTTATTTTTATAGTTTGTTTCTTGTGTCGATTTGGGGTCGATTCTTTTCAAAACCCAGTCTAGTCTTTACGTCGCGTCTTCAAGAAACTGCCAATTCTTTGCATTTGAATGGCTCCATTCACTTATTCTCTCAGTAAACCCATGCCATTACGCAATAGACATTATGGCAACAGCAGCAGTATAAACAGTAACAATAGTATTAGCAGTAATCATAAGAGTTATACAAGTAGTAATAGCAGTAGTAGTAGTAATAATAATAGTTATATGATACAACATTTTTGCTAATATTGCAATGCCGACGGATGCATTGTTCTGACAATTCAATGTTCTTTCCATTCAGTCATTTTTATGGACTAATTTCTAGGTCCTCTTGTATATGTGTGGTGTGCGTTTGCAAAGTTGTGCTGAAAAAATGGTTCACGCGGTTTTATATAATATCAATCCTAGTTACGTCTTTTTATACCTAAAAGCGTTTATACATCAATTTAGTTTATAGTTTATAGATCAATTTTCTTTATAGTTTATAGATCAATTTAGTTTATAGTTTCTAAACTAATTTAGTTTATAGTTTATGGATCAATTTAGTTTATTGTTTATAGATCAATTTAGTTTATAGTTTATAGATAAATTTTGTTTATAGTTTATAAACTAATTTATTTTATAGTTTATAGATCAATTTAGTTATATTTTATAGATCAATTTAGTTTATAGTTTATAGATCAATTTTGTTTATAGTTTATAGATCAATTTAGTTTATAGTTTATAGATCAATTTAGTTTATAGTTTATAGATCAATTTTGTTTATAGTTTATAGATCAATTTAGTTTATAGTTTATAGATCAATTTAGTTTATAGTTTATAGATCAATTTTGTTCATAGTTCATAGATCAATTTTGTTTATAGTTTATAGATCAATTTACTTTATAGTTTATAGATCAATTTTGTTTATAGTTTATAGATCAATTTAGTTTATAGTTTATAGATCAATTAGGTTTATAGTTTATAGATCAATTTAGTTTATAGTTTATAGATCAATTTAGTTTATAGTTTATAGATCAATTTAGTTATAGTTTATAGATCAATTTAGTTTATAGTTTATAAATCAATTTAGTTCATAGTTTATAGATCAATTTTGTTTATAGTTTATAAATCAATTTTCTTTATAGCTTATATATCAATTTAGTTTATAGTTTATAAATCAATTTAGTTTATAGTTTATAGATCAATTAAGTTTGTAGTATATACATCAATTTAGTTTATTGTTTATAGATCAATTTAGTTTATAGTTTGTAAATCAATTTAGTTTATAGTTTTTAGATCAATTTTGTTTATAGTTTATAAATCAATTTAGTTATAGTTTATAGATCAATTTAGTTTAAAATTTATGGATCAATTTTGTTTATAGTTTATAGATCAATTCAGTTTATAGTTTATACATCAATTTAGTTATAGTTTATAGATCAATTTAGTTCATAGTTTATAGATCAATTTAGCTTATAGTTTATAGATCAATTTTGTTTATAGTTTATAGATCAATTTAGTTATAGTTTATAGATCAATTTAGTTTATAGTTTATAAATCAATTTAGTTCATAGTTTATAGATCAATTTTGTTTATAGTTTATAAATCAATTTAGGTTATAGTTTATGGATCAATTTACTTTATAGTTTATATATCAATTTAGTTTATAGTTTATAAATCAATTTAGTTCATAGTTTATAGATCAATTTAGTTTGTAGTATATACATCAATTTATTTATTGTTTATAGATCAATTTAGTTTATAGTTTGTAAATCAATTTAGTTTATAGTTTGTAGATCAGTTTTGTTTATAGTTTATAAATCAATTTAGTTATAGTTTATGGATCAATTTAGTTTAAAATTTATGGATCAATTTAGTTTATAGTTTATAGATCAATTTAGTTTATAGTTTATACATCAATTTAGTTATAGTTTATAGATCAATTTTGTTTATAGTTTATAAATCAATTTAGGTTATAGTTTATGGATCAATTTACTTTATAGTTTATATATCAATTTAGTTTATAGTTTATACATCAATTTAGTTTATAGTTTATAGATCAATTTAGTTTGTAGTTTATAGATCAATTTAGTTTATTGTTTATAGATCAATTTAGTTATAGTTTATAGATCAATTTAGCTTATAGTTTATAGATCAATTTTGTTTATAGTTTATAAATCAATTTAGTTTATAGTTTATAAATCAATTTAGTTTAAAATTTATAGATCAATTTAGTTTATAGCTCAATTAAGTTTGTAGTTTATTGATTAATTTAGTTTGTACGAGGGGCGTGCAATAAGTAATGCCCCTGACCCACTTCCAGTTGTCTGATCTAGCTGAAATTTTGCATGTGCAATGATTTATATCTCTACTTGTTATATGGTAAATTACAGCTCTAGACTAATTGCGGTTTATGTTTTTCAGGTTTTTGAACTGACTCAGGTGTGAAATGGAGCCTGTTGAATGTCGAGCAGTGATCCGATTTTGTATTTGAAAGGGCGCCCACCACAGGAAAATGTGTTATAAAATGAAAAAACTTATTGTGATAATGCCCCATCATATGACCTTGTAAAACGCTGGCATCGTGAATTCAAACTTGGCTGAAAGTCTGTGGAAACAGCTCCCAGATCTGCTCGCCCCCCCCCCTTCTGCCATTGATGAGGCATCTGTCCGTCAAGTTGTGGCTGGCATTTTGGAAGATCGGCGCATTACTATTCGCCAAATCGTCCAAGATGTCAAGATTAGTACAGAGTCTGTGGAAACCATGACCATTTGCATATGCATAAGGTTTCTACCAGATAGATTCCCAGGTTGCTCACACCATTCCAGAAGCACGAACGTGTCGAGTGCTCGAGGATGAATTTAGAGATGTGCCAAAAAGATGAGTCAAAGTTTTTCAAAAGACTGATTACACAGGATGAAAATTGGTCCATCACTATGATCCAGAGACTAAAGCCCAGTCAATGCAGTGGAAGAACTTGGACTCACCACCTCCAAAGAAGGCAAGAGTGCAGCCCTCCGCTGGCAAGGTCATGCTCACAGTCTTCTGGTACCAGGACGGAGTAGTGATGACAGATTTCCTGGCAAAGGATACCACAATTACAGGAGCCTATTATGCTTCACTTTTGAGGAAATTAAGGAAAGCTATCAAAATCAAGAGGCGGGGCAAGATCAGCAAAGGCCCCTTCCTCCTGCAGGACAACGCTCCGGTCCGCAACTCGCATGTCACCAGATCAGAAGCACGGGCGTGTGGTTATGAAATACTCCCCCATTCTCCCTACTCTCCTGACCTTGCACCCTCTGACTTTCACCTCTTCCCAGCCATGAAGTTGTTTTTGAAAGGAAAGCGTTTCCCAGATGATGCAGCCTTGATTTCTGAAGTCACGTCGTGGTTGGAGGCCCAACCTGGGGTGTTCTACAAAAACGGTCTCCAGAGCTGCATCAAACGATGGGAGAAATGCATAACTCTGGGCGCTTTCTATGGAGAGAAAGATGCTTTGGTCAAAATTGCCTGTTCCGTCTTTCATCGGATTTTTTCGATTATCAGTACTTATCGAAGACATTCCGATACAAAACTTATCTAATGTATACTACCAGATACATAAAGTAGATTTTTGTTATATCTCATAAAAATCGGCCCAGCCGTTGCGGAATTTATAGGAAATGAACTCGCTCACACACACACATAGGTATTGATGTTACTGGTCCCGTAATCCGCCAGGATTGTAGGGACGCTGTATGATGGATGAACACTGGCTCCACGTGGCGCGGTTGTAGGTGAACGAAGCCCTGTGCTACATCGAAACTTGTCCCAGTCCAATTAAGGATCTTGTCGGCTCACTTCTTCTCTCTGCCACGTCATTTTTTTACATAGGCATAACCACTTATCAAGGTCCAGACGCCACTCGAGAATAAGGGTTAAAGAGTTACAGTAGTCAATTGGACAATATAGTAATCGTTAGTAATGGAAATTCAGTAAATTTGTTAACTTAAGTTGAACGGTTCATCAAGAACTTGTTTACGTTGGACTTGAAGACATCCATATTGCAGTTAGCTGGAAAGCAGGAAAACGGAAGACAGTTCCACAGGCGTGCACTTCTATACTTCTAAGAAAAAAGCTTTGTTCGTGGAATCTACATTTAGGTTAAGGCACAGATAAAGATTCGGAGGAATTATTAATAGCGTTTTCAGGTAGACAAGTGTTTCTCGTGAAAGTTTGGTGAGGGGGGAAGATTGGAGCTCAGACGAGCACTTGTCATCAAAATAACGATAAAGCAGAGATAAACTCGCAACATCTTTTCTGTGAGAAAGAGGTTGCAAGGAAGAGAAAAAGACATCCCCTACAACGCTGCGAAATCTATTTTGAACTCTATCAAGGCAGGATAAGTCCTTTCTAGCAGCTTCTGCCCAGATGTGGCAACAGTACTCCATTCTTGGACATATGTGGCTCTTATATAGATAGAGAATTGCATTTGATAGAAATATCCCACCGTTTTTCCAGCAGCCTTGGCAACGGATTTAATGTATTCCCTGGAATATTCCTTGCAGGATTGTCTTTGCAAGTCCTTCTGAGCGGGTTTGTGCCCATGTAAAGTTATACACGTGTTAACATATAAACACCGTCGCAAGTAAACAAAGATGAGGAAAATAATTCGACTCATTATTTTTTTTTTCAGTGAAACAACAGACATTTATTTGCAGGTACTTTCCAGAATAACGCTTTGTCTCTTGTTCGACAGTCTTCTCATACTCCAATGTGCTTAACAAGACTCTGCTGTGTCGAACACGCGGTACTCTATCTTTGTCAGGCCATGTTCAGGACGCGTCTTTTCCTGTCGCTCTCGGGCCACCTGTGCAACACGTCTATCCCTAACCTCAAGGATCCGTGTTTTTTCTTTTTTATATTTTTCTTTCCTTCCTCGCCGTGACATCACCTCACGCACGGCTCGGCATACGCATACGTTGGCTGTTGTTGTTGCTGCTGCTGCTGTTACTGTTGTCATATCCCGTCCGCGTTTTGTTACCCTTATATTTTTGTTTCCTTTTCTTTTATGTCGTCGTCAAACTTTCGTCTGTGTGACGCACGTTACTGCAGACTTTATTATTAGTGACATGCTCCTCGTATGAGATGCGAAAGAGTCTTCTGAGGAATCTCATTTTTACAGATTGGATCCTCTTTTGTTGGTTCGCGTCCAGTGTCTATGCCACGCATGATTAAAGCTTTGGTTCTGAGAAGGATGTTTCTGTTTCTCCCTATGTTCTTCATCCTTTCATTGCTTTGTAAGCATATGTTTTGAAAATAAATAAGCTGCAAAACTAGAGATTCTATTAAATGTATAGATAGTTACTCAAACAGGAAGTCAAAATATGCGTGGGATTATGCGCAACAGTTGGATAAATCCAGATTATTTTGCATCAAATTCCATCCTTTGCGATCAGGGACAATCTGTTACACTTCAATTCCAAACAGCATGTTAATTTATTTTACTGTTTTTTTTTTCATCCCAAACAAGGCACAGTACTACTTGGGAAATAATTTTCAAGGACTCTATGTAGGGAGTTCAGCAGCAAGATTTCTGTTCACATTACATTTGACCTTCTGCATATCCGTACAGTCAGGGAGGCAGGGGCCCGGGAGAGAATCCAAAGTCTAGCAGTTCGAGAAAAGAAACTATTTGCGTAGAAGGTTTTCCGGCATCTAAGGATCTCTACAGCGTAGAGGTGGGATTTTCGAAAAGTTTAAGAGCTATGAAGATGGAAGTGGTAGCATTAAAAGGAGTGACTTTTTGTACTCCAGAATTGATGTTATGTTTTATTTATGTATGTTTTATGAACTAATTCCGGTTTCACATAAATCAATAGCAAAGTGTTCCTCTATATGATTGGTCAGTTTCTATCACTCTTATCTATAAATAGAACTTTCCCATTTTTTGTAATCATAACCTGTTCATTATACCAAAATATTGCAACAGTATATTATTACTAGCCGTATTGTTGGTCAAGAATGTACCAACTTTGTGAGTGTTTGTTTCGTAGTTTTGTTTACTTTTAGCTGGACATACACATAGAAACCTGTTCTTTATATAATAGATTCGTTTACAGACACATCTGGAGTGACGCGGTTCAAAGCACATTTTTTTTTTGACAAAGTACAGAATCGACTTCGAAATCTAGTGGGGATGTCTTCTTCTTTTTCCATACTGCCTCTTTCTTACAGAACAGAGGGTGCTAGATTTTCTCTATCGGTATTTTCATATAGGTGCTCATCTGAGCAACGATTAATGGTCTCCCCTCTATAAAACATATACAACACTTAGCTCCTCTAGTTACAACTTAAAACTAAATGGGAATTCCGTGGGCAAAGTTTATTTCCAAGAATTGTCCGTCTGTGGAATACAATATCACTGGGCTGCTTCCCAGCAGACTATAACATGGTCACTTTTAAGTTCAATCTTAAGAAATTCTTGTGAAGCCATCCTCTTAAATAATCTAATTTGGACCAGTCTCAAGCATTCTTGCCAATCCTCGCGTCGTTGTTTCAATGGCCTCCTAACAAACTCTTTAACCCTTATCCTCGAGTGGCCTATAGGTCTTGGTAAGCTGTGACTTGTTAGTACATAAAAAAATTAATTTTTATTATTTATTATCTGCCTCTCTATCTCTCTTTCCTTCTCTCTATCTCTCTCACTCTCTATTTATATTTCTCTTTTTTCTCATTCTCTCTACCACTCTTTCTCTCCCTCTTATTCTATCTCTATTTGGTGATCGCTTTATCCCACCTTCTGTACGCTCTCTCTTTCTCTCTCTCTCTCTCTTTCTCTCTCTCTCTCTCTCTCTCTCTCTCCCTCTCATTTCCATTAGTTCACCATTCAGCTTTATCATTCCGTATCTTCATTCCATATAATTCCTTTTGTTCCGCTTAAAGAAGATTATCAACGCGTTCCGATCTCTTTCTGCTAATCTCAGATTAGCAATAATTCTCCCAAGCAATCCCATTCCAATCTCTTAAAAAGGTTTCGAACAATTTTCAAACATTAAAACTCATTAAAATTTTATCTGCAATTAAATGAAATAATTATTTTCGTATGTGTCCGTGAATCTCTGTGAGAAGATTCATCTGTCCTTCCGTCGACCTGTCACACTTCAATTCCAAATAGCAAAAGTAAGTATTTTATTTGGACTGTCACGTTAATTTGAAATAACATTTTATTTGGACTCTCGCGTTAAGTTTGAAATAATATTTTTATTGTACTGTCACGTTAAGGTTGAAATAATATTTTATTTGGACTGTCATTCTAAGTTTGAAATAATATTTTAATTGGACTGTCATTCTAAGTTTGAAATAATATTTTAATTGGACTGTCATTCTAAGTATGAAATAATATTTTAATTGGACTGTCATTCTAAGTTTGAAATAAGATTTTATTTGGACTGTCATTCTAAGTTTGAAATAAGATTTTAATTGGACTGTCATTCTAAGTTTGAAATAAGATTTTAATTGGACTGTCATTCTAAGTTTGAAATAAGATTTTAATTGGACTTTCATTCTAAGTTTGAAATAAGATTTTAATTGGACTGTCATTCTAAGTTTGAAATAAGATTTTAATTGGAATGTCATTCAAAGTTTGAAATAAGATTTTAATTGGACTGTCATTTTAAGTTTGAAATAAGATTTTAATTGGACTGTCATTCTAAGTTTGAAATAAGATTTTAATTGGACTGTCATTCTAAGTTTGAAATAAGATTTTAATTGGACTGTCATTATAAGTTTGAAATAAGATTTTATTTGGACTGTCATTCTAAGTTTGAAATAAGATTTTAATTGGACTGTCATTCTAAGTTTGAAATAAGATTTTATTTAGACTGTCATCCTAAGTTTGAAATAAGATTTTAATTGGACTGTCATTCTAAGTTTGAATTAAGATTTTATTTGGACTGTCATTCTAAGTTTGAAATAAGATTTTAATTGGACTGTCATTCTAAGTTTGAAATAAGATTTTAATTGGACTGTCATTCTAAGTTTGAAATAAGATTTTAATTGGACTTTCATTCTAAGTTTGAAATAAGATTTTAATTGGACTGTCATTCTAAGTTTGAAATAAGATTTTAATTGGACTGTCATTCTAAGTTTGAAATAAGATTTTAATTGGACTGTCATTCTAAGTTTGAAATAAGATTTTAATTGGACTGTCATTCTAAGTTTGAAATAAGATTTTAATTGGACTGTCATTCTAAGTTTGAAATAATATTTTAATTGGACTGTCATTCTAAGTTTGAAATAAGATTTTAATTGGACTGTCATTCTAAGTTTGAAATAATATTTTAATTGGACTGTCATTCTAAGTTTGAAATAAGATTTTATTTGGACTGTCATTCTAAGTTTGAAATAAGATTTTAATTGGACTGTCATTCTAAGTTTGAAATAAGATTTTATTTGGACTGTCATTCTAAGTTTGAAATAATATTTTAATTGGACTGTAATTCTAAGTTTGAAATAAGATTTTATTTGGACTGTCATTCTAAGTTTGAAATAAGATTTTAATTGGACTGTCATTCTAAGTTTGAAATAATATTTTAATTGGACTGTCATTCTAAGTTTGAAATAAGATTTTAATTGGACTGTCATTATAAGTTTGAAATAAGATTTTAATTGGACTGTCATTCTAAGTTTGAAATAAGATTTTAATTGGACTGTCATTCTAAGTTTGAAATAAGATTTTAATTGGACTGTCATTCTAAGTTTGAAATAAGATTTTAATTGGACTTTCATTCTAAGTTTGAAATAAGATTTTAATTGGACTGTCATTCTAAGTTTGAAATAAGATTTTAATTGGACTGTCATTCTAAGTTTGAAATAAGATTTTAATTGGACTGTCATTCTAAGTTTGAAATAAGATTTTAATTGGACTGTCATTCTAAGTTTGAAATAATATTTTATTTGGACTGTCATTCTAAGTTTGAAATAAGATTTTAATTGGACTGTCATTCTAAGTTTGAAATAAGATTTTAATTGGACTGTCATTCTAAGTTTGAAATAAGATTTTAATTGGACTGTCATTCTAAGTTTGAAATAAGATTTTAATTGGACTGTCAATCTAAGTTTGAAATAAGATTTTAATTGGACTGTCATTCTAAGTTTGAAATAATATTTTAATTGGACTGTCATTCTAAGTTTGAAATAAGATTTTAATTGGAATGTCATTCTAAGTTTGAAATAAGATTTTAATTGGACTGTCACGTTAAGTTTGAAATAATATTTTAATTGTACTGTCACGTTAAGTTTGAAATAATATTTTAATTGTACTGTCATGTTAAGTTTTAAATAATATTTTATTTGGACTGTCATGTTAAGTTTGAAATAATATTTTAATTGTACTGTCATGTTAAGTTTTAAATAATATTTTATTTGGACTGTCATGTTAAGTTTTAAATAGCATTTTATTTATTGTTACGCTTCTAAGTTTGAAATATCATTTACCTCAGTCATTAATAAATTTTAAATATGCCTAATTTGAAATAAACGCGTATGAGATCTCTCAAGCTCAGTTCGAAATAGCATTTATGTGACGTCTAAATTTGAATAATAATTTGTTTATCTGTCACGTTCAAGATTATAATAACATTTTCATTGCTAAATACGTAAATTGAATGGATGCATCTTCAGAGTTATGGATTTGTTTTTCTGTTTCTTAAAAAAATTAAAGCAAATGAAAAAATACCCGTCATTATAAAAGGTGTCAAGCATTCCTAATAAAAAATTCTATCCTCGCCGGGTTCCATACACAGCATGCTTTTTGGTTTAGAACATCTTAATATGCCAGGACATTTAATTTTTTCTTAGTAACAGCTTGGTGTGATGTAGTTCTCCTATTTTACGTCATATCATCCCTTTTGTGATTTTTTTTTTTTACACAGTGATCACCACTTATCAAGGCCCAGAAGCCACTCAGGGATAAGGGTTTTTGCAAGTACATTACGTTAGTGTGGAGATTTGATGAAGTGTTTAATTAAGGGGGCGGTTCATTAGGAATTTGTTAACATTGGACTTGAAGACATCCAAGTTGTAGTCCGGAGGGAAGCAGGCAGACGGAACAGAGTTCCACAGGCGTGCAGTTCTAAGAAAGAAGCTTTGTTCATGGAATCCGCGTTTTGATTTAGGCACAGATATAGAGTAGGGGAATTTTTCACAGTGGATTCAGCTAGACGGGTGTTTTTCGTGAAAGATTGGCGAGGGGGGACCAGAGATTGGAGTTCAGACGAGCACCTGCCATGGAAATAACGATAAAACAAGGATAGGCTCGCAACGTCTCTTCTGTGGGAGAGAGGTTGCAGGGTAGAGAAAAGGGCCTCATTTAATGCTAAACGTAGTACTTATTTAAATAATCCATTCACAGTTTGGTTTTTTCGTTTTACGTCGTATCAACTCTTTTTTTTTAGATAATTTAATGTTAAACGCAACACTGAAATAATCCATTGATTTGTTTGGTTTCTCTGTTTTACGTCATATCAATTTTTTGGGGTTATTTAATGGTGAACGTATTTAAGTGATGCAATTATTTGTATTTTTTCCTTCCTCCTCATATAAACCCTTTCTTCATTTATTTAGTGCTGAGCGCAGTCTCTATTTATATAATCCATTGATTGATGTGGTGTCTTCATTTTTAGACATTTTGGTACTCTTGCATAATTCGACTCGAATTCTCGTGAATTCCCGTCAAGCATGGATCGGGCGAAACCGGCAATTATCGGTGTTAGCCGAGCGCCGTCACAGACGCAGACTAATGACAAAAAAACCGGAAAAATACAAATATAAATAATCAAAAATAACAAAAAAAAACCCTACCTTGAAAAATGAAAATATGTTTATTTCATTTTAGTATTTAATTTTTTTTTTTTTTGCAAAATATTTATCAACAGAAAGTTTGTTTTTTTTTCTCCAAGCAAAGATTTTTTAACTGCAATTGTTAGATGTAAGTACAAGTTTTGTTTTTTTGTTTCGTTTCGTTTCCTTTTTTGTAACCGTATTTTTTCTTGTTTTTTTTATTTTATTTTCAAGACTTGTTTTTCAGTCAAGTTGTTTTTGTGGCACTGTCCATTTGTACATCTCTAGGAGAAACCATCCTTTACACACGATCTCTTTTTAAGTAAACATTTGTGTTTACAATTGTTGTACCTCATTTGTTGGGGACAGCAATTTCTTCTCCTGGCAATATGAGATTGTCTGCATCGATTTTTTTATTTCTTTTTCTAACATGTATAGATTTATTTTCTTGCCTGTCATTTTTCTGTTTGGCGAGTTTGAAAATATATTTGTCAGCTTTACTTTTTGTGTGTGTGTGTGTGTGTGTGTGTGTGTGTGTGTGTTTAGTCGCTTTCTTCCGATTCGAATGTCGTCTGCTTCCATTTAGATAGCGCTTTTTCCATTGGGCTAATCAAACTCACAAAAATTGAATTAAAAATATATAAATAAATAATAAATAAGTAACTAATCAGAAAATAAAAAGTCACACCGCCCCCTTAATATCACCTTATAAAATTACTAAAAATATAACAGAAAAAAAATTAAATAAATAAAATAAAAAGTCGAGTTAGCATTTCAACATTTGAGCGCTCGGCTGACACCGATGATTGCCGGTCTCGCCCGATCCATGCTTGACGGAAATTCACGAGAATTCGGGTCAAATTATGCAAGAGTACAGACATTTTTTACTCGTTGGTGGTTATTTAATGCCAAAAATACAAGATTATTTTGGCATGATCTATCGGGCTAGAAGACTACTCACACCTGAGAGTATCCTGTACTCCTACAAAGCCACCATTCGCTCATGTATGGAGTATTGTTGCCACATCTGGGCAGGTACATCTACCACTAGCCTCATCCTCTTGGATATGGTCCAAAAAAGAGTTTTCAATCTAATAGGTTCCACTTTGTCAACTAAGCTCCAACCTGTGTCCCATCTCCGCAACATCTGTCCCATCGCTGTGCCTGTTTTACAAATATTTTAATGGCATGTGCTCTGATGAACTCGTGTTATATATTCGGGGGGTGTCATAAAGGAGATTTTGTCAAGGAGATTCGTGTACGTGATCGTCTAGTTTCTAATGGTTTTATTTTTGATGTCTTCGTGGGTGTGTGTTTGTGTGCATGTATTTTTTTAACATACCTTTATTCATGTGTCGTCGGTTGTTCCTCTGGTTTTCATTGTCTCTTGGAGGGGAGCTGGCCTGTTGGATGAAGAATTCACTCCAAGACGATGAAATGGTTTTATAGTTTTTATTCACCTTCCAAAGGTCGACACAGAATGGAGGTGAACCTTGCTTGTTTGATGATACACGTCAGCGTCCTCCCCAGCCCAGGGGGGGGGGACAGCTGAAAAGCCGTCTGTCTTATTCAACACCCGAAAACCCAACTGCCTAGAAAGAATCAGCTAACCTCATCACATGATACCACGTCATCTGGTCAGCTGACCCTTCTTTTGCAAACGTGTCCACTGTCCACGTTATTCACCTCTCTCTCTCTCTCTCTCTCTCCCTCTCTCTTTCTCTATTCTCTAATAGAGACACACAGAGAGAAAATAGAAAGAGTAAGAAAGCCAGAGAGGGGGGGAGAGATGCTCTTTAACACTCGTTGCACTTGTGCCCCCTCGGCGTATATATCCCGACAAACCCGCTTAGCAACAAAATCTCACCCCTTCAAATACCAGAATGTTTTATATTCTAATAGTTTCTTCTCTCAAATAGCTAAACTTTGGAATTCCCTTTCTGCTACCTGCTTCTTTGCCTTTAGTAATATGCAGAAGTTTAAATGTAATGTAACCAACATCTTGTTAATATTTCCGAGGCATGGTCCCAAATAGTAGTCCTTTGTGTCCAAGTGACGATGTGACTTGTTAGGGATGAACGTGAGTAAAAACAACAACAAAAATGATCGTTTAGTTGTTATCTACTCGGCCGAGAAATCAGTGTTCACTCCTTAGTTGGGTCACAGCAAAGACTTAACAGATGGTATTTGATGCCTTCTTGTGTTCGCGTGATGTTTGACCTAGTTTTGCGCTGCAAGCCAGTTTCTGTTTCCCCTCCCCATCATTCGCTTTTTTATACTGAAAAGAGTAACGAAGACGAAAATGGCGCGTAAAAGTCGGGAAAATTAAAGATAGCCGCGACCCCCGTTCTTAAGTCGTAGATATTATTATTTAGACAGCATATAAAAAGTTTTAAGAAGGAGTGAGCCGACCGAGAAGTCCGGCGAAAAAAGCCTTTTGCGGACATACAGAAAAATGTACAAACACACACACACACACACACACTAACACACATTTTCGCTTTTATATATATAGATGCCAGATATAATATATATTTTAAATTATTCATTGTGTATCTTTTTCGTTGTTTGAAGAATCCGTTAGAAAACTTGATTTACATCGGGATATGTTTTTATATACGTTACGTTATTCTCTGTTCTTTACTCGTTTCGAAAATGTGAAACGTCTTGCAGCAAGAATAAGCAACCGAAGGACGAAGGTTTTCGTATAGTGCACATTTTCTTGGGTAAATGTTACCTTCAATTATAACACAACGCCGACCATTCTAGTTTGTGATTTTAGAGGTTTTCGAGGCCGCTGAAAACGAATTTGGCATTGAAATCCGTCGCCAATTTACCATTTTGTTGTTTTTAAGACCTGTTTCTAAGGAATAAACTGTGTCAATTGCTTTATTGCAGACTAGTAAAATATCAATATTTCGCTAAATATACGTCATACAAAAAAGAAAATTGTATCATCAAATGATTGTTTCAAGGTTAGTTTTTTCCCAAAATTTTATTCAAATCCATGTGATATTAACGAAGTTATGACATTTTATTTATTATCAGGTAATTTATGCTGTCCATCGCTTTATTGCAGGTCTTTTAAAATACCAAAAAATGGCGATTAACGGTTATTGAAAAGGAAAGGATTGTTGCTGGACTCGCAGAAGGATTGTTCATCAAAGAGCTTGAAAGGGATCCAAGAACTTTGGCTTCATTCGTGAACAACCCCAGCACCAAATCCAGAAAGGGTAAGGGCACCAGGAGAAACCTTTCACGTCGTGATATTCGGAAAATTCGTAGGAAAGTCAACCGAAACCAAAACAGCACCAGTGCTTCCATTTTTACAAGAGCTGGTCTCGCTCCAAGATCAAAACAGGCCTGATGTAATGTGTTGAATGAGATGGCAAGGAACATAAAAACTATTCCAAGGCCTCCATTGAGCAAACAAGATAGGGAAAAACGAAAGGCTTGGGCACAGAATTACATAAAAATGGATTTCCGACGTGTCCAATTTACAGGTGAGACCCGTGCTACTCTTGACGGTCCGGATGGATTGGGGACCATAATTTGGAACTCAAACGGAACTCCAACCCCTTACAGAGTTCATCGCCAACAAAGAGGTGGAGTCATCATGTTTTGGGCGGTAATCATTAGGAATAAGTTGAATGGGCCATTTCGAGTTCCAGAGGGTGTAAAACTTACCAGCAATACGTACACGGCCTTTTTGGTTAAACATTTGTCACTATGGCTAGATAATTTAATTAAAAAGTAAATGATATAATGGGTTTTTTTTTTAAATAGTATTTAACCTTAAAAATACAAAGAATAAAACTCCTCAATAAAACAATGATGAAGCTTTTAAACCTACGGCGTTTTTGTTTTTTTGTTTTTTTGTTGTTGTTCTTGTTGTTGTTTTTTGTTGTTTTTTCACTGTAATAAAGCTTATAATATTAATAACAGCAGCATATAGTTTTTAACATTAAAAATGTTAACATGCGACGATAGTTGTAGAGTAATTGTAAACGCAGCTGTAAAAGTTTCATCTTTGTTTTATTAAAGAGTTTCTTTTTTAGGTTTAAAACTAATCTTACTCAGAGGGCAATAGGTATCATTGCTACACTATATTTGAATGGTACACTAGCGTTCGTTTTGCATGCGAATGCCGTTTATCTGGAATATAGGAATGATCAGAGCTAAGACAATCAGAATGAGTGGAATTAGTCTGGGTAGACTCTATTATTTTTTAATCAAAAAAGGGAAAGATTATGTTATGTCTATGAGTTTATGATCAAGTTACGAAGGGTGCAAGTACAATATATGTATAATGTGTATATTTCCTCCCGATGTTGACTGAGGAGCAGAAGGAGGACTTGTTATTTAGAGGGAAAAATAGGAACTACTTCCTCTAAAGATGGTTGCGATTGTAATCGTGTTGCTTTTAGAATGAAATGTAAGATTTTATTGTAACGACCAAATATGTCTAAAATGTCGTTCTAAAGTTACCTAAGATAGTGGCTAATAGTCTAAACATAATTAATTTGTACGTGGCATCTGTTGTTGCAAACCTATGGTACTTTGGTCCAGAGGAGAATTTCTGCAATCAAAATATTATATATGGAGATATAGCTATACGTTTCTTCCTTGCAGAATCATCAGTGCTGAGATAAGATAAAACCAATTACACGATTCGAGGGTAAGAAAAAGAGAGACAAGGAGTGTAGACAAGAAAGGTCGAGATTATAGTAAAAATAACAAAATGGAAAAACTTATGGTAATGCGTATATGTGTATGTTTATTGTGTGTATGTGTGTATATGTGAGTGTGTATGTGTATATGTGTGTATGTGTATGTGTATATGTGTGTATGTACGTATATATGTGCGTGCGTATGTTTATGTATGTGTATGTGTGTATATATATGTGTGTATGTGTATGTGTGTATATGTGTGTATGTGTGTATATGTTTGTATTTGTATATCTAAGCGTGTATTTGTGTACATGTGTGTGTATATGTGTGTATGTGTGCATATATGTGCGCGCGTGTGTTGCAACTATTATCATGTTCGGCGATAGGTTTCTAGCTTAATGAGGTTACTAAGAAGAGCCATTCAAAGACTTCAGACTCCAAGATGCTTTCAGAGTTGGCTGAATGTGGCCATAATCACGTTTCCTTGACCTTTCGATAACCATCTTATCCGCAAGAGCCTTTCACCACGGGTCAGCCGCTAACGGTACCCAAGGCTAGCTTGAAGGAAGTCTGGGGTTATAATGGGGTCGTATCAACGCCTACCCTCACGCAGGCGCTCAGTAACATCCATGGCAGTCGATTCTCCCTCCCCGTTCGGTATCGGATTGAGTCTGTTTTTGGAAGTGCTCCAAAGATATTACTCCAGATAAGAATTAAGTGACATTTGGCCTTTCCGGTTGCGAATAGCAGAGGAGGCAGTAATGGCGGCTAATAACGTAGGTACTGGAATCGTCGATAGGAACGCATCTCAAAGGAACAATATTATTGATTGATGATAAATATTTATTTATGAAAACAAGAAAGCCTATGGGTCTCTTTGTTCAATACTTACTGTCTGTACCTGTACTTATCTAAGTATATTGATCTCTCTCCCTCTTCTCTCTTCTCTCTCTCTCTCTCTCTCTCTCTCTCTCTCTCGCCTCGTACACAGAAACTATATATATATATATATATATATATATATATATATATATATATATATATATAGTCTTGTGAAGTTTTTAAACCTTATTTAATTTTTATATTTTAAACCTTATTTAATTTTTATATTTTAAACCTTATTTAATTTTTATATTTTAAACCTTATTTAATTTTTATATTTTAAACCTTATTTAATTTTTATATTTTAAACCTTATTTAATTTTTAACCTTATTTAATTTTTATATTTTTTATCATTCGTTGGAAAACTATTTAGTCAGTAAATCACCTGCAATCAATGCATCAAATTGCTCTCTCGAATTCACAATAATCCTAATGTTAATTTTAGGGACCATCAGTGGTTTAACATGAAACACTGTTTATATATATATATATATATATATATATATATATATATATATATATATATATATATATATATATATATAGTATAAAGCTGAACATCTGTGTGTGTGTGTCTGGTCACGAATAGGCTCCTATATGGTTGACTATTATAGAAAACTGATCACATATAATGATAGAAGATATATCGAGACACAGGAATAGATATGTTTGATCTGGCATAATGATGATTCATTAAAATTGTGGGGTCTGCGTACACGCCTGGTCCACAAAGTATGGAAATAAAAAAAATTTAAATTTAAAAAAAAAGTTTACAAGTGTTTTTGATATAGATGTACATAAGAATACTTTGATAAGTATGTTTTAACTTAAATAGGGATGGTATAATAAAATTGTGGGGGTCTGCGTTCGTGCCTGGCCTTCATAGAATGGAAATAGGCACAAACTTTAATAAAGACTTTTCATATCTATTTGCGTAAGTATACTTTGATAATTATGTTTCAGTTTGAAAAAATATGGTACAATAAAATTATGGGGTGTTCGTTCGCGTCTGACCCCCATAGAATGGAAATATGTCACAAAGTTTAATAAAGTTTTTTAATATAGATCCACAGAATATTGTGATAAGTGTTTCAGTGTTAACAGGTATGGTATAATAAACTATGGGGTTTATCTATTTTTATTTTTACTTTCATCATATTTTGCTTTGGTTTTGATACCCCCAAATTCGAAGCTATCTCTTTACAACCCTTCCTTTTTATAACCTATCATACTTTCATAAATCAGAGTCCATTTTCTGTAGGCTGGTTTTTGAACCCAGTCATCGACGGGTACTTTTGCTAATATATATATATGTGTGTGTGTGTGTGTGTGTGTGTGTGTGTGTGTGTGTGTGTGTGTGTGTGTGTGTGTGTGTGTGTGTGTGTGTGTGTGTGTGATGATTCTTTGAGAGGTAAAAAAATTTATATGATGCAATCATGAAAGGAATACGAAAATTCATGATTAAACGTTAAAATAAAATCAACGTTTAAAATAAAGTTAACGGGGTGTAGAGAATAAAAGGAGGAAAACAAGGGCAGACTCAGCTGACCGGTTTCGCCCTCGCTTTATCAAAGCTGTATCGGGGGAGTGAGAAAAAAAAGACACGAATGGGAATCAAATTAAGTACAGATAAAAATAACGTTACGTTACGTTATGTATGGGGAAAAAATGAGGGAACGCAATTGAAATACAGCAACGTTATATTACTCGAAGATCCTATAGACTAATCACGCTCTAACCTAAGAGGCATTCCTTCTGCTTGCAGAGGGAAGGCCTTCTCAACCGAACGTGAACAGTCTCCAAGATCTTTAACTGAAATAGTGAGTGAGCACGACTCAAGATTGTAAATGAATTCGTGCTAAAGTTTGCTGCACAAAACGGGTTTTTTATAAGGTGGTCAGTAATTGAAGACCCGTACGTATTCGCAATGACGTCTGTTGTTTGGTATGTCCCATTTCTGATTGTGGTAGGTACGTGTTGTTGGACTCTTCTATCCAATCTTGATGTTGTTCGACCCACATAGTTGGCACTGCAACTACATTCAAAATTGTTAATTACATTATTATTATGATGGGGGAGGGCTGAACATCTTTTCGAGAGGATGGCATTAACGTTCTCGTAGAGAACACAACACGTACATTTGAAGCAAAATAACAATTTGCACTGTTGAGTTGATTTGCTTTACAAATATACTGGACATTTATTAACCGTTTGAATTTTACTTACAGAGGACTCTGCTATTTTCCTCTGTATAACTGACCTAATCACATCCAACGCGTACCCATTTTTGGAAAGGGTATCAGTAATTATTTTTAATTCCTCATTCAATTTTGATTTTGAGCAGATCATAAGGGCACGATGTGTTAGGGTCCAAATTAAATTTATCTTACGTTTTCGGGGGCAAAATGAATCCCAACGTGTGTATTTTGAGTCCTTTTTTTACTTTCTGGGGCGGAAGAATGGCCCCATCATTTTTCTAATAATTCTGGCAACGGATCTGATGTTGGTCTTCCATTTCAGGTCACGAGTAAAGGTCAGTCTCAGTTTATCAAAACAAAGTACTTCTTCAAGACGAGAGCCGTTCAAGTAGGGATTTGAGCGTTAGTGATAACAAGAGAGAAGATTTTTTTTTTTTGGATGCATTAAAGGTAACTAGCCATTCCCCTCCCCCTATTGAACAACAAGCTCCAAGTCAGAACAGAGAGAAACAAAAAGATCCTGGTCATTTCCGGTCTTTGAGGTGTTGCCATAGATGGTAATATCATCTGCATACATGTCGACGAAAGATCTCAGAATGTGATTTAGGAGATTGTTGATGAAGATCAGGGTGTGATTTGTGCTCAGGATGGATCTCTGAGCTACACCAGCGTTAATACTGTGAGCTTCGGAATTTTGTCCATCAACGACTACTTTAATAAAAAAAATATTAGTGAGAAAAGAATTGATGGCTGAGAGCAATACAGTAGCTGGACATCTTGTGAAGTAGTGTGGTGTAATGGGGTACCAACATGCATACAGAGATATGTACTTGCGACGGAGAGTTCATCTGAATGTGTGTACGTGTCACTAAATGTCTATAGTGGTTCTTCACTATTTGAACCCTAATTTATTGTGTTGCTCGTGATGTGTATGTACTGATTTAAATCATGTAATTGTGGCCTATTTGAATGTCTGTTACGTTGTCGAGTTGACAGGTTGTAATACAAAGACAATTCATAGTACATGGATTTGAGATTAACCCTTTTTCTGTTGGATGGTTCATTTCTTCGATCCTCCAGACGGATGCAACAAAGAAGCATTCCCTTGTAAATGATAACACAACTCACTGATTACAAAACATATGCATTTATTCTTTTTTTTCCAGTCCAGTTGAGACCCAAATCCTGGAAAGCTTGCGAACGCTTTCTTCCTACTCCATCTTTTGGTTGTGCGAGTTTCCTGTGCGTCAATTCGTCTCCAATCTCGTATGCTGTCTCAAATCTCGGATTTAACTCTCTCCAAAATCCTGATCAGCTGACTGCCACGTCATACGCTAAATCACATGTATGCGTAACTCATCAGCTGTCATTTCTAACTTGATCCAGTGTAGCAGCAAGTCCTGGGAACATCAACCTGAAAGAACAGTTGGAAATGACTTATATACCATACATTACGACCATGTAATCCCTACAGCCACCTACCTTGAAAATGCTGCTGTGAAACCTGACATAGTTATATGGAATAAGTCAGAGAGAGTTGCAACCTTGGTTGAAGTGAGTGTTCCTAATGATGGCGGTCTTAACAGAGCTGAAAGAGAGAAACAGACCAAATACCAAGGTCTCATGTATGATATGAAAAGAAACTGGAATCTTAAGGAGATATCAATCATACCAGTTATCATAGGTGCCACAGGGCTTATGAAGAAGAACCTGAAGTCCTACCTAACTAATATTCCTGGTGAACCAAGTGCAAAAGAGATTCAGACAATTGCACTTAAGGGAACAGCGAGGATACTAAAAAGAGCTCTCTGTTGGTTTCAATAAAAAAGCGGGGCAATGTTGGCAGCTGGTTTGGCTGCCCCATACCCAGCATTACAATCTTCAAAGGAAGAGAATTAAAAAAGAATTTTAAAAATGCTTATTCTATTTATTTCAGCTAAAATTCACAACTCATAAACATCATTCTATTTTTAATAATTTCTGAAAGAATGCTGATACTTGGTGAAATCCATATCTAACTAAATTATCATAACATAATTCTTAGCATAATAAAGTATATTTTAGTGAAATCCTGATGTACAGAGCTCAGAATGTTGTATACAACAGTAGATCGTTATACAAAATCCTATCAAACGCCTTAAATATATCCAGAGCTACTGCTTTAAAAACGAAGCCACCGTCAATTGATTCACTGATCCTCTGTGATATTACCGTCAACATATCAGTTGTTGATATCTTGGGAGGGAAACCATATTGTATGTCGCTGAATAGGTTATTTTTTGTTGGGATGGTTGAAAATTTTTCATAGACTCAAATCACTTACTCATGGTGCTCATGACACTGATTGATCTGTATTGCGAAGCAGAAGATCGATTTTCTGAATATTTTAAGCACTTATAAGGAACAAAAATCTTAACGTGAATCCCGCGTGACCAAACGCACTGTTCCGAGATTTAAAAGAACTACCGTAAAAACAACAAACAGACTTATACTTTTTGATTAAACATGGAAACAAAAGAAAGACATACTGAAGATGAAGTATATCTTCAAAATATATTTTGAATTTCAATATAAATTTTAAACAAAATAAATATCTGTTTATTTTGTAATAATGTGTTGTTTTGGCTTCAAACGTATATAATATGTATTTTATTTTATTCAAATCGTTGTTTGACAAATTTCCCGCTTTTCTAGTGACCACTCTATATATATAAAGTAAATTCCTAAAAGCGAAAACCAAATAATCATATTCTAGGGAAAAATATGGATTTTTTAATTCAGAAAGAAATATGAGCCATAAGAGTTTGCAAGACTCATTTATTTCAAAATAAATAACATTTTTAAACATAATTTAATTTAAAAAATCGTGTCATTATGATAATAGTACCATATATTGATAACATATTACAAGAAAACCACAGTTATTGCTCAAATAACAATTAACAATACAAATTTTTAAAACAATTTAAACCTTTATGCGCTTTCTTCTATTCTTAATCAAATCCTTCAACAGAGAATATTAATTTATGTATTTGTTGAGGTGTGATTTTAGAAGATACCTCCTTAATCATCTCCCAAAGGTCGTTTTTACTGCTAAATTGATGCCTATTTTCGTAAACCTTCCTCTTCAGAATCGACCAGAGGTTTTCTATCGGATTCAAATTCGGGCTCTGAGGTGGCTAATCCATTAGACGTTCACCAGATATCCCCTGGGCTGAAAGCCAAGCTTTTGTGAACCGAGAAGCATGGCTTGGGCCATTGTCTTGTTGAATAATGAGATTCTGGTTGACATCATCATTTTGTGATTTCAACCAAGGCAATAAATTCAGTTCCAAAAATTTGCAGTAGTTCACAGAATTCATTTTGACACGTTCAGGGACAAGAAAAGTGTCAAGACTCTCACTATTAATAATCCCAGCCAAAATCATCACTCCCCCTCGTCCCTGTTGACGTTTGAATCGCAAGCGTGGGCTATTATTTTTAAGAAAACATCCCTTGGTCCAATCGTCGGGGCCGTCGAGGGTTGCTCTAATCTCGTCAGTCCAGAGAACATTTTGAAAATTGGTTTTCAAATATTTAGTGGCGCCATGCTAGTCGCTTCTGACAGTTAATATCACTGAAAGGAGGAAATTTTTTCTATGTTCGGTCCGCTATTTGTTTCAAAATCCAATTTCGGGTCCTTTTAGAGCTGCATGGTCGAAAATAGCTTGTGCTGTGTGGGTTTGCTAACACACTCCTCTTTTTTCTCAAATCTCGTGGTGAAGTCACCTTTGGTCTGCCACTTTTGTGCCTTTTTTCTTCCATTTTTGCTGTCAATAATGAAATGTTTTACAGTTCAATGATCTCGCTTCAAAATTTTTGAAATTTCTGATGTAGATTTATTCGCAGCAAGTAATTTAACAATTTCACCCTTCTCACTATCTGTCAACATCTTTCCATTAGCCATTATTAATAAATTTAGGTTACCTGCATAAATTTTTGGCTCACCTGAAAAGAGAAAAATGTTTAACAATAATTAAATTCTGTTTTATTTTTTGGTTTTTTTTTTCATAAAAAGTAGCAAATTAGCAAATGATGAAAGAGGTGAAACTAAAAAATAAATCAAAATTAATAATTAAATTTTAAAAAATAGGTCTGCAAACTCTTTTGCCCCCCCCCACAGTATATATACACGTTTTATTTTTTATTACCGTATCTTTCTGTTAAGTTACATTATTGTTTCAGCTACCCGGCCGTTTTTTTTGGCCGTCTGTAGCTTCCTCAGACTTTTACAGAAAACCTGTATATATATATATATATATATATATATATATATATATATATATATATATATATATATATAAGTTGACCAAAAAAAACGGGCCCCAACTCTAATTAGACCCCCGTTAGTGTTTTGTCTGAATGAAATGAAACTTTGGTCCTAAATAGTTTATTATATTCAAAACATTACATCAAAACACTAGTATCTTTGGCCTTTTTTCTCCGTTCTACAGCATATGTTCTAGATGGCCTCCATTTAGCTTTTGCTTTCTTTTTTGGGTCATCCTATATATATATATATATATATATATATATATATATATATATATATATATATATATATATATATATATATAAAGAAAATGCGAGCATGAACAGTAATATGGTTAAGACTAAACTAAATAAAAGTAAAAGGACTATTTCTTAAAACTGGCAAAGAAAAAAACAAGATACTCTAGAAAATTAAGATTTTTTTTAAATTCAGTTTAACATTATATAATCAATTTTTAATTAATACTGCAATATTTTAAGTTATAAATTTATTAGATTTCCTAATAGAATATCTTGTCTTTTTTTCCAGTTTTAACAGTTAGTCCTTTTACTTTTCTAAATTTAATCTTAACCATATTACTTTTCATGCTCGCATTTTTCTATGTAATCCATGATTTTTCCGGGCTTTATTTTGTCTAAAATCCATAAATAAAATTATTACTAACTTCTTAAACTGACTAAATAGAAAACCAAATAAAAGATGTAATTAAGTAAATAAATAGTCAGCAGTTAGTTTTGGCCGGCGAGGCAAGACGAAAGGTTGGTTAGCGATTGGGCACAGCAACAGTGAATTATCAGCGAGAGTACAGCAGAGCAACAGATCGAGACAGCGGTGAATTATTAGCGACAGTAGTAGCTTAATTGATGTAATCATGGCAACAGGGTGAACAACACGGGCGCGCAACGAATGAAAACATTGCAAGGAGGCAAAGTATAAAAGACAATATATATATATATATATATATATATATAATTCATTTTTTCGCTCCATCCGGCATGCTTTGAATCGAACTGTCACATCCACCATTTGAAAAGGGGAGTTTTTCCCGAAATATAATGGATATTGTCACAGACATAACAAGTAAGAGATTTATACTTAATACAACTGAATAAATATATGTATATATATAGACATATATATATGTACATATTGATTTGTAGATCGCCACTTGTTTTCGTCTTCTCCCATCAACATCGACTATATCTTATTCCTCGCATTATGATAGCCTTCTAAATCTCTAATATATATATATTTCCTTTTTTTATATCTTGCTACGTCATTATTTCCGTGGTTACCAGCCGATTTGAGGTAGAATAAGAAGGTTCTATGGTAACCAACAGCCAATCAGAAAACCCGTCTTTCCGTTCCTTACAGATTCTGAGAACTTTTGCTCACTAGTAATGTATTATAACTTTTGTTTTGCTGAACGAAAATTTAAAAAATCTCTACTTTCTTTCTCAGTTATAGTCTGTTCGATCTAACTCTTTACTGTCTATGTGTAATCTAAAACGCGTTTCCTTTTCTGGTGTTAGTTTCTACGTAGCATCAAAATCGATCGTCTGTTGTTTCTCCACAGTGTATTTTGATTTATCCATTTTCTTTGTCCTAAATTCCTAAAACTGACCAATACATTCTTACTGAATAACATAATTATCCGAATGACATTTCATCCATCAAGTTACATTTCTGAAAACTATTTAATGTAAATATTTCAACTGTAAATATTTATTTCGTTTTGATAATATTCCTTCTGACATTTTTCTTTTACAATCATAATCATCGAGTATTTTACTTTTCGGTGTTTTCTGGTGAACTAATAACATAACAAATACAGGTTTTTCCATCATATCTAGCTCAATGGTTGCATACAAAGTCAGAGAAGTTTGAGAACAGAACACACAAATGAATGATGTAGAAACAACATTGCCACTCTCACTGCAAAAACGACCAGAACAGATTCTAGTGTTAACTCCTGGATTTATTGACATTCGTTTTCCCGATATCTTTCTAGTTTAAATTCTTTCTAAAAAGACATGCCAATATTCTTAAGTGAACGTACTTTCTGTTGAACCAGCTAGATTCGAACTGGGCACATTCAGCAAAAAAAAAGTGGTAGTAGGAAGGCAGGCTCGAACCCGTACCGCAAAGAAGGAAAAGAACGGGGTAAAACCTAATGTTTATGCTATTACGACCACCGCCAAACCGGAAGCGACATATTTAAAAGTAAGACTAGACAATCTAAAGGAGAGGATAACTTTCAAAAATATAGGCGAAAAAAGTGACCCCCCCCCCTTGTAGAAAAGTGCCTAGTTGAAGGGGAAGATATTAATGTTTTAGCCAATTTTTCGATATTTGTCATATGAAAGGTCGAACTTTAAAACGATACTGATCTTGGTAAAATCCGTGCCTCTATTAAAAGTTTAAGGCAGACATGCAAACAGACATACATACATACATTTATATATTGGTAACCAAAAATTTTCGACCCAAACTGATGAAAAAGCTTGCCCTATCTCTGAATACCCTTTATGTAAAATTTCAAATATTTAGACCAGAAATTGTCTGAGTAATTTGAAAGAGACCGCAGAGGTCAATTTTTTAACTTTGACCCCTATTATAACTCCTTAAAATTTATTGTTTTTGGCTCAAATCAAGTTATTAAGTTAGATCCATGTCAAAGGAACCTATATCTAAAATTTCAAGTGCGTAGACCGAAAAGTGTCGGAGGAGTTTGGTAGAGTTTTCAAAGGTCAAATCGTTGAACTTTGACCCCTTAATCGCCAAATCTCTGGCCAAAAACCGATCACACCGATTTTCCCAAATCTCAGTACCCTGTATATCAAATTTCGAGTCTCTAGACTAAAAATTGACAGAGTTATTGCGTAGGGAAATGTACACAGACACACAGACCCACAGATACACAGACACGCTCACTTTTATATATATATATATATATATATATATATATATATATATAGCAAAAATGGTAATTAGTAAAAACCTGAAGAAAGTGCTTAGTACTATTGTAGAGCAAATTTTTTGTAAAGTCTGACGAGATTACTGGATTGCTAATACGATTCGGTAACCGAAACGTATGTAACTAAACAGATAAAACGGTAATAAAAAATAAAACGTATATATAGAGAGAATTGCTATTTCTTATCTGTTTTATCTTCATTGAGCCTTTTCTCTAATTTACGCTGGGTTTCACCAACGTATATATGATGGCAGTTTTGGCAAGGATATATATATATATATACATATATATATATATATATATATATATATATATATATATATATATATATATATATTGGTGAAACCCAGCGTAAATTACAGAAAAGGCTCAATGAAGATAAAACAGATAACAAATAGCAATTCTCTAAGTGCATTATTCTCTCATTCATTGCAGCATTTAAGCAAGCAAAAATAGTTACATATATTTCAAATAAACCACGCCGGAGACTTCTTGAATCAGCGCTTATCGCAAACACTATTAAACAACGTGGAGGTTTCCATAATGTAGCGCCATTAATAAGTAAACTTTTATTAAAAGAACCTAATTTAATTGTAGACACAGGTTAACGCTCTCACATCATAGAAACACCTCCTATAATAATTACTACATATAATCTCAATCAATAAATTACATAACAAAAACACGCTCATTTCATTTCTGTTGTTATGCAGATCTTTCACGTGGCGAGGCACACCGTCCACCAAAATCGATTGAGGGCTGATTACCTTGGTCACCTCACCCTTGCCGAACTTCGTGGTACATCGATTTTGCAGTCTTTTGACCCACACACGATCTCCAACCTGGTAATAGCTGTCCTTGGGATCTGCGGACGCAGTTGCGAGATTGGTCTCCTTTACTCGAACTTTGTATCGATAAATCCTGTTGGCAGGCGCAGTGAAGGGAGATGTGTCATCTCTTGGTGTGATGTTATACCAGTAGACAGCTTCCTATATGGGACAGCACATTCTAGCCGCTATTCGTTTCACTGTACGGTGACATTGCTCTGCTATGCCATTCCCAGCTGGAGTGTACGCACAATGGAATCGCAAGTGAACTCCCCATTTATGTGTAAATGCTTGGAATGCGTTGCTGCAGAAAGCCATGTCATTGTCTAAAAGGATTTCATGCGGCGAGCCACGCTTGAGGAACACTGTTTCCAACTGATGGATCACGCTTGCCGAGTCCTGCCTTGCCAATTTCCTCCAAATGGAGAAATGCGATGGACTACAGTCTGTTAGAGTTAAAAAATGGAAGGTGCCATAATGCGTGATATCCATTCCAATTCTTTGCCAACTCTTGTTAACTTCCAGCTTTCCTTTTTTCCACCTGACTGGTGCTGGGTCAATGGACTGACATTCCTCACATTTCCGTATGACCGTTTTAATGGTTGCTTTTGTCGTGGTTGAGCAACTTCTCCTGACAAAGTAGGTAGTGCGTAGCACCCCCCGAATGTCCACTACCTTTGTGAATAGCCATGATTTGACTCTCATCCAGCTCGTCTGTGTGAACCGCGCCTATCACCAGGTCAAGCCCGTTTTTCTTTTTCATTGCCTCAAACCACATCTGTGGTACTCGTGTCAATCGGTCAGCAACGTTTCGTGCTGATGGAACCAGCGTCACGTCCACTCTTTCACAAGCTCCTTTAGAGTGCTTAATCGCCTCCTAATAAGCATCTCGCTTGTTTCTTTAGTGCGCACTTGCGCCTTTCCAGTTAGCGTGTCCGAGACCCAATGGTATACGCAGACAGAATCTGTCTTTATGTGTAGCACTTTGCTCTGCCACTGTAGAGCCAAATTGATAACTTTCAATACGGCATCCAGCTCGGCTAAGTTGATATGTTGAGAGTCACCTTCAGGTCGCAGCCAACATGCATCCTCCAACACAGTTTCGCACATCTCCAAGGTTGCACCAATTGTTAGGGAGCTAGCATCGACCCATACATTCAGTTCTTTGCCATCCACACACCAATTTCCCCAGACCGGATCATTCCGCTGCACAGATTCCAAGATTTTGAACATCATACGATGCAGTACGGCATCCCTTGCTTCATTATCCCAGCCCTTCGTTACCGAACTTACTCTCCTTCTAAGTATTCCACAAGCCACACGAAGCCAACCGCACACCGGAAAGTGCCCGACAAGTTGACCACATAGGGAAAACATTGTTCATCGCATAACAATGCTGGGAGCCTCTGGAATTGCATTTCCTCGCTTCCACCATAGTTCACTGTGTTCCATCCAGACCGCCAATCCCAGCACCCGTGCACTGTCCTTCAACCGCTCCGGGTTCTTGCACTCCAACTCGAACTGTGCTAGGTGTTCTCTTACATGGGTCGCGAGCACCACGTCCTCATTGACAAAAATGTCATCGATGTAAGCAGATGCTGCGCGGCATACAACTTCTTCCTGAGACAATACTTCGCTGACAATTGCTCTTATGATCAGGGGAGCCACATTCAAACCGAACCCCAGACGGGTCAGGCAATATTTTTTTCCATCGATTTCCACAGTCTGGTATGGCCACAGTGTCTCATGGACCCGGACTTGTAGGTATGCTCTCCTGAGGTCCAGTAGAGACACGTTAGCACCTTTTTGTCTCCATTCGTGCAGCTTAGCCTCACAAACATCTGCGTTGGCCGTAAACGCGTCTACGTAATGATTTAGCTCCCGGTAGTCCATTACCGGGCGCACTTTGGCTTTGTTCTGCTGCATCACAGCCATCAGGGGAATTAGGCCTTTGGGAGGTCCCAATTTATCCTCTGGGTATGGCACAAGTGCACCATTATCTATCCAGGTGCAGAGCTCCTGCGTGTATTCTTCACGGATTTCTGCCGGCACTGGGTATTCTGACACTTGATTGTGTAGTCTTTCAGGGGGGCCGTCCTCAGTCCACTTCCACGATGCGGTCCACATTCAGTTTTGATGATCAAAGGTGGCGGTGAAATCTGGTTCATTAATAGAAATGGCTGCACATTTAATATTTTTCCTGTCGCCCAGCCGCACTGATCCTGTAGGGTTGACAACGACACTGCCCAGAGCTTTTATGGCATCGATCCCTAGAAGTAAGTCAAACCCCAGCGGTTTGCCGCACACCACCAGCACATCGATTCTGGCAGACACACCTTCGTCAGTGGACACAGAGACCACTCCAACACCGCAGCACGCATGGGACATTCTCCCAATCATTTTAACATTTACGTTCGTTTTTCTCCAAGACCGACACCGGTCTGCATGTAAAATAGTCCTAGAGCATCCTGTATCAATAAGCACCAAACATCGCGTCTCGTCAACATGGATGCTTATCACCGGGAGCGTCGTGTTCGCATCTTGGTGGGGAAGGAGACTGGCGCTTATGCGTCCTCCCCGTGCTCGTTTCCCGAGCAATTCCGAGCCCAGTGTCCACTCTCACCGCAACGGTAATACCGTGTTCCACGCTTTCGACAGTCCTTTGCAAAGTGGCCTTTCGTATTGCACTTGAAACAGGTCACACTAACAGGAATATTCTGGGCCCTGTGGTTGTTGGGTGAGTGTGTGGCCGCAACCACGTCCTGATTGTGTTCCCCAGTCGTCGTCAAAATTCTTGCTCTCGAAATTAGTTCCCCCATGGTCAGGACTTTGATGTTCGGCACCTGTTGAAGAGCAATTGAGATAGCGTCAGGGAACTCAGTGATGAAAGTCAATTTTGTGAGTCTCTCTAAGCTATCTCCTGTGAATCGGGCCAATCCAACCAACTGCCTGATTTTGTTGGCGTAAACATCCACACGTTTGCCAACCCATCTAACCACAGTTATTTTTCTGTATGCTGCAAACGCATCGTCGGTAAATGCCTCCTTTAATCGTGCCTCAATCTGGTCTATTTCTCTTTGATCATCCTCCTCCATTTCCATGTAGAGGGCCAGTGCATCACCTTCCAGATATAAAGGTAGCAGACTTGCTACATCATCCACCTGCTGAAGTTGTGCGACAAGTCTCACTTTTTTCAGCCACGCTACAACGTCTCCCTCACCAGAGAACGGCTTGATAATATCGCTGCTTATCCACACCTTCGCCATAGTCGAGCCGAAATAGCTTGAAACAAAAATGTAGTAGGCAAAACAAACAAAAAAAATACGACTAAAAACAGACGGAACAAAAACTACCTTCTCGCAGACACGTGGGTCGTAACAAGCACAATCTACTCGCCAGAATCACCTACACACAATCTGCAGAACGCTGACTCCTTTCCAGTGTCCTGCCTTTATAGCGGCCGGGAACAACGTATTTGCATAATCGCGTGAGAGTAGATGTGATTCAACGATAATTACATTGGGTAAACGCTAATAAAAGCCCATGGACGCCATCTTGGAACTCTCTCTTCCGCTCAGCCCAAAAGAGACATATCCAAGGTAAGCTCTCTATTTCTCATTTTGATTACTGCTAATTCTGCTACATTTTCCAGACATATTTTTTCCAGAAAGAATATTAACTGCGTTCATATCTTTTGAAAATATATTAACGACTATATGACGTTATTAAAAAATCTCCCTCTCTTTAACAACGCAAGCTCCTCTCCTTTTTTGAATTTCCAACGTCTTTTCCCGTTTCTGAAATAGAACAGCGTCACACTTTGCACATGAAAAATGTTCAAATATTTTGTTCTGGTGTTTTCGTTTTCTTAATCTCATTCATCCAGAGGAAGTCTCAAAATAAAGGCGAAACATTGATGAACACATAACTCGGTTTGTTTATTTTTATTTCTCCATATATACATGTGTGTCTCTCTGATGTATGTGTGTACACAAGTGTTCATATAATTAATGTGTATATAAAACATGTCACAGTAAATGTTGTGTATATATATCTATAATATAAAGCTGAATGTCTGTGTGTGTGTGTGTGTGTGTGTGTGTGTGTGTGTGTGTGTGTGTCTGGTCACGAATAGGCGCCTCTATGGTTGACTATTGTAAAAAACTGATTACATATAATGATAGAAGATGTATCGAGACACAGGAATGGGTATGTTTGATCTGGTAGAACGGTGGTTCATTAAAATTGTGGGGTCTGCGTTCACGCCTGGTCCACAAAGTATGGAAATAAAAAAATTTTAAATTAAAAAAAAAACGTTTACAAGTGTTTTTGATATAGATGTACATAAGAATACTTTGATAAATATGTTTTAACTTAAATAGGGATGATATAATAAAATTGTAGGGTCTGCGTTTGTGCCTGGCCTTCATAGAATGGAAATAGGCACAAACTTTAATAAAGACTTTTCATATCTATCTGCGTAAGTATACTTTGATAATTATATTTCAGTTTGAAGAAATATGGCATAATAAAATTATGGAGTGTTCGTTCGCACCTGACCTCCATAGAATGGAAATATGTCACAAAGTTTAACAAGGTTTTTTAATATAGATCCACAGAATATTGTGATAAGTATTTCAGTGTGAACATGTATGATATAATAAATTATGGGGTTTATCCATTTTATTTTTACTTTCATCATATTTTGCTTTGGTTTTGATGCCCCCAAATTCGAAGCTATCTCTCTACAACCCTTCCTTTTCATAACCTATCATACTTTCATAAATCAGAGTCCATTTTCTGTAGGCTGGTTTTTGAACCCAGTCAATGACGGGTACTTTTGCTAGTATATATATATATATATATATATATATATATATATATATATATATATATATATATATATATATATAAACGATTGCTAAATGCTACACAAATAGATATAGTTCACAAAAGTAGACAAAAAGATTGTAGAGGCAGTTCTTTAAACATCCTCATCTCTGTGGCACACCAGAAAAAGGTAGACATACCTTCTTCTCCGACTGTAACGAACCTGCCTCCATCCAAATAAAACGCTCAGGCATCCAAAATATCCAGCAATATGAATAAATATTGAAAACAAGATCCAGTAGATATCTCACTGCTGATGCACTTCTCTATCTATATAAGAGCCACGTACGTCCAAAGATGGAGTACTGTGGCCACATCTGGACAGGAACTGCTAGAAAGGACTTATCCTGCCTTCATAGACTCCAAAATAGACTTCGTAGCCTCGTAGGGATGTCCTTTTCTCTTCCCTGCAACCTTTTTCTCACAGAAGAGATGTTGCCAGTCTGTCTTTCCTTTATTGTTATTTTCATGGCAAGTGCTTGACTTAGCTTCAATCTATGCCCCCCCCCCGCTCACCAAACTTTCACAAGAAACACTCGTCTAGCTGAAAACACTATCAATAATTTCCCCCACTCTTTATCTGTGCCTAAACCTAAACGTAGATTCCATGAACAAAGCTTCTTTCTTAGAACTGCACACCTGTGGAACTGTCTTCCGTTTGTCTGCTTTCCAGCTGACTACAATATGGTTGTCTTCAAGTCCAGTGTAAACAAGTTTTTGATGAGCCGTTCCACTTAAGTTAACAAATTTACCGAGTTTCCATTACTATCGATTACTATATTTTCCAATTGACAACTGTACACTCTTAACTCTTATCCTCGAGTGGCCTCTGGGCCTTGATCAGTGGTGATGCCTATATAAAAAAAGATATATATCTGAAACGCTCTAAATGGTTGAGAGTTGTGCCTACGAAATGATTAATATTTGATCGGGGCGAAAAAAAAAAAAAAAAAAAAAGCTCCGGAAGAAGTTGTTGATGAAAAAAATACGCTGACATTCGGTTGGGGTGGAATTTGGCGTACAAACATAAAGTTATATTCTTCGCGGATCAGTGCCTGTTTGTTCGCCCCCAAATATTGTGCCACAAAGATCAATAGGGAGAAAGAAACAGTCGGTGTTTGTGGTGTCGGGATCGATCAGTCGATTGCATATGAAATCGATATCTTGCAGCAGGAACGGAGAAAATGATTTTCCTGTAATAGTTTGTATGAGAAGAGATAGATATTTTTCTTTTATTTATTTTTGTGTGTGTGTGTGTGTATGTGAGAGAGAGCGTGTGTGTGTGTGTGTGTGTGTGTGTGTGTGTGTGTGTGTGTGTGTGTGTGTGTGTGTGAATTATCTTCTAGAGATATTTATTCGGTCAAAAACATAGATTTATAGATCAATGGATTACTATCTATCTATCTATCTATCTATCTATATATATATATATATATATATATATATATATATATATATATATATATATATATGTTCAAGCAAATATTATAAAATGCAACGGAAACACTTTGCTTTATGATTCATTTTTTTTTTATTTTTTCGATTTTCCATATAATCTTTTTTATATCAAAATAAAAAATATGAATAAAAGTTCCATAGTTGTTGTTGTCCCGAGCGCTTTCGATTCGTCCACGAATCATCGTCAGATGTTGAAGTAAAAGTGCGAAGGAGCGAAAATGAGAATTTAAAGTGAAAACTAAAATTATACAATAAACGGCGTTAGGTGATGGTAAGTTAATATATAGAGTCGATGAAAAGTCGATTAAAAATTCGAGTATTAAAATGAGCAAGTTCGTAGACACTGTTAACAAAGTCCGTCCACTACGAACTACGCAAGACATTTTAGAACGTTACTGCTTTTCTCGAATGCGATATTATTTATAGTGGGTTGAGGGCCGGTTCTAATATATGACGCTTCAAGAATTTTTAATTTTTTAATATTATTTTCATGTTGTATAATTTTTATGTTGTCAACGAGGACCTTTCTAAGATTGGAGGGGGGGGGCAGTTATGTTCTTTTATCAAATGTTTATGTATTTTATTCTTCTCTTTTTTCCTCGTTCTTAGTATTATTTTCATGTTTTCTTTCTCGTAAAATTCAAGACATATCTGTCTGTCTGGGATCAAAGTGTAGTATCTGTTCTGCAGATGCTGCACTTAAGATTTGTATCAGTCAATGGAGGGGAAACCCTCTATACTGGGCAATTATTATTTTTGGTAACAACCAGAGTGCCCCCTTTTTGCCTACTTTTGGAGGAGCTGGTTTCCCCCCCCCCCCACATTAAAAAACGGCCTTGTGCCTAATTTGCTTTGGTGGGAAAGCAAATAAATACAATAAACAACTTCTATAGTAATTTGTATTAAATCATTAATTATTATCAATTTTATTTATTCTAACTACAGGATGTCACCCTAGGAAAGACGACATGATTCCATTTCCGTTTGATGAAAACCGGCTGTCTTTTTCTTTTTTTTTTCTTTCTTTTTTTTTTTGTTGTAGACCATCTACTAGTTGGCCAGTTTTGTACAAATTCTAAGATCGATAGGAGCCTACTATCATGTCTGAAAGTGATACAATGTTGAGCAGACGAGATCAATGAAGCACCGCTGTACAACTCATGCTCTCTACCGATCCAAGTTATGACAATAGGACCATTGCAAGCACTCTTAAAATTCATCGCTGGATTGCCACAAATAGCAGGGACGTGGTCAGGGTGATGAAAGCAAAGTTTGTAGCCATGGTTATGGTCTTTGGTGTGGTTTCAAGTGAGGGCCACATCATGCCACCTCACATCTTCGAAATCAGCTTGAAAGTCAACACCAAAGTGTACCTGGATGTGCGAAGAGTGTGGTGATCCCCAGGTGGCTGGGGCGGCAACACTCGGCGCCAGCCTACAAGTCCAAAGAGGCCCAGAAGGAGTGCTACGACTTTGTACCCTTTTCTCTCTGGCCTCTCTCCCCCTCTGACCTTGTTGGATTACTTCGTTTGATCATGCATCAAGAACATCACCAACATGACCTCCCACAACATGAAAGTCAGCCTGATCGCCACCATCCGCTGAGTATTTGCTGAGCTCCCACTAGTACTTGTGAAAAAGGCATGCTACCAGTTTCGGACCTGTATTGAAATAGTGATTGGGGCTGAAGGCGGCTACATTGAATAGATGTCAATTCTACTACATAATCAAGTTACCTGAATTGATTTTTTCAATAAAAGTTTTAAAATAAAGTGTTAGTGGTGTTTTCTTAGAGCGAAAATTGTATTGTTCCACCCTGTATAATTCTACTATCTTAAAAAATTCAAATCTTATCTATTTTTGTCCCTATTGAATTACAGGTCGGACTTCATTTTCTAAGGATTTAGCCATTGATTTGGTTATGTTATATATAGTTTCTAATATAATTACATTTTCGTTTTAATATTTATTTAGAACATAATTTAATAATATAATTTTTATGGGGGTTTACCTATTCACTCGTAATAGACTTTTTTAATTATTACTAGCTGGGTGCCCAGCGATGCCCGGTCTTAAACATGATATCTTAATTCATGCAGATTGCATATGTATTATTATAGACTCAATCCTCTATTGATTATATATTATATTACCAGGAATAATTTGTCCGCTAGACTAATTCACCAAAAAAATAAAAAAATAAAAAATAATAATGATAATGTTGTTCATCAAATCCCATCTGTGTTTGTTTACAATATCATGTCAGCTGAGGAATAATTTGCCTGGTAGACTAATTCACAAAAAAAAATTTTTTTAATTTAAAAATCATCATCATCATCATCATCATCATCATCATCATGCAGTTCGTCAGTCTTGACGATGAGTAGTCGGGGCCTCAGTGCTTTATCCCTCGGTGTTGGCGTAGCCTCACTCCATCGCCCCAGGACTTTACACCTTGGCTCCAAACTTGCTTGCGCAGTTTAGGTGCTGTATCTGTTGCACATCAGATAGACACCCTCTGAACCTCCAATGCTCATGTCCAGTGGAGTGAACCTGTGACGACTGACAGCAGAGGAGGCTGCAGCTTCTGGTAGAAAGTAATCTCAGTGAGGTAAACAGTTGCGCTATCATGTCTGTTACTATGCCTTTTCTTTCTGAATGAGGTTCCATAGCTTTTTAAGGAAAACTGCAAGGCAGCAGTAGAATTTGAAGTCAGAGATCCCATCTCTTAGCCTTTTGCAGTGGTGTTTGATTTGGGGGGGGGGCTGGGGGGGGGCCCTAGTCTTCGCCCAACCAAGGGAACCCAGAAGACAGTGGGGTAGGGGTTGGTAGTGTGCAAGGACGTGTCCACACATCGGTAGGCCATAACGCACTACCTCTGGGGTCCTCTACTACTCCGAGAACACACTAGATGTATCACATCCCTCTGCTGAATTAAGAATCCAAATGTACACAAAAAATAATAATGATAATGTCGTTCATCAAATTCCATCTGTATTTGTTTACAATATAACGTCAGTTGATATTTAGGCTTGATGATGACTGCCCTGGAAAAGTCACTTCTGATTAATGTTTAGTTTTAAAACATGCAAACGGAGAAATGATTTACGACGATTTTAAATGGTACCTGTTCTTTTATCATAAATGTTAGGCCAAGGAGTTTGAAGGAAGAATTCTAAGGTAGGGAGCTGTTTGTCATGGATATCAGTGGCTGGATAGGCGTCTTGTAATTGTTAAAGTAGAGCAGCTTAGTCTTATTAGCATTAAATGTTACCATCTATTTGCAGCACTATTCTACTATGGTCTGGAGGTCATTTTCTAACGATTCTGCCATAGTTTTAGATTTATGTACATTGGTTCTTCCCGTGTGAATGTTATAGCGCATTGTATCATCGGGGGGGTGAGGTAAATTCTAACTTCATATAGATATAGTAGCTGGCAGCCCGACGTTGCCTAGTCGGACAATACGCTTAAATATGATAATTTAATTTATGCAGATTGCGTATGTATTATTATAGAATCAATCCGCTATTAATTATTATATATTACGAGGAATAATTTGTCCGGTGAACTAATTCGCAAAAAACTTTTTAAATAATAATGATAATGTCATTCATCAAATTCTGTCTGCGTTTGTTTACAGTATAATGTCAGCTGATATTTGGGCTTGAAGATGAATGCCCTGGAAAAGTCACTTCTGATTAATGTTTAGTTTTAAAATATGAAAACAAAAAAATGATTTGCAGCGATTTTAAATGGTACCTCTTCTTTTATCGTAAATTGAACTCATTAAGAAGAAAAAATTAAAATAAAATGGTGAGGTAAACTCGGGCTTGAACAGGGGACTATTCAAGCTGAAATCGAATGCTTGTAGTGACCAGCTAAATCAAGTCGCTCGTCACATAAACAGAAGAATTTATATGGCCAGAATCTATTCATTTCAGGAACAAATTCATTTTGTCACTGGTCACCCATGCAAATCTGTATCACGTAAGAAATGTGGCTGTAATGCATCGCTTTAACACACAAATTTATGGGACTATATTTTTATCTATTTGCGTATGAAGACAGTAAACAGGTTGGAATGTTCTAGAAACTTGATATAAAAACATTAGCACGCGAAAATTAAAAAAAAGTCTAGATAGTGGTTCCTCAGGTCATCATCCTTGCCGCCCATGGTGTCACTTATGTCTAACTCTGTCTGAAGGATATTAAAAACCACACCAAGTCCCAGCAATAATTCTGTGATTTTCAGCCAGCTTTTTGCAAACTGAATAACCGCTGCTCGAAATTATTACCATGTAGGCCTCAACTGCTTACACATAAAAAGCAGCATGAATAAAAGTGTCATGTAAGAACTGAAAATCGACGAAATACACTTTCCCTTACTAAGGAAGCTACGCAAGCAAAAACTGATGAATATTCTATGCTCACAAACTTTTTCTTCCTAGTATTTCGTATTTATAAAGTTTTCTTCTTTAAATTACTGCTGACATTAATAACTTCCTCAGTCTCGGAAGATATTTTCAATCACTAGAAGCTTCCAGTAGTACATTTACAATCACGCAATCTTCTTTTTTCCACTTGAATGATGTTCCAGAATTCTTGTTTTTTTTTTTTTTAAATACACATCTCACTGCATTATTAATGGAACCCAATCGTTTTAATTTCACCCTGATGGGAAGACAGTGCACATTGGAGAAGAACTGTGATTCATATATGTAGCACACAAAAAATTATCTTTTTCTGGTTAACAAAAATTATTGTTTAAAATGTTTGTAATTGTTCCTGAGTCATCGTTATTTGCTGACTTTTGTTTTGTTTTTTTTTTATAAAGAAAAAAGTTTCGACCCATGCTCTCATCTTCATCATGAATTTGAAGACTGGTTGATCCCCCTTCCCTCTACATGCTCTACCGCTAAGCTATATCTCCAGATTATAATAAATCTCTTTTTTAAAGAAGAAATGATTTGCTGAAATTTTATTATCTCCCTTTGGTCGTGTAACGTAAAATATTCCCTTGCAAAAATGTTTCTTTTTATCTAAAAAGCTGATCGGATTTTTTTTTCAATTTTCGATACATATCGGATTAATTTCTGTACAAAACATATCTAAGAACACTGCCAGAAATATAAATTAGCTTTGTGTGAAATTTGCAAAAGAGAGGTTCAGCCGTTTCGGAAATTATGAGGAGGGAACTCACACACACACACACACACACACACACACACACACACACAAAGCAACTTTTATATAATAATAGAATTAAATATTAATTTTATGTAAAGGTTTTAAAAACATTAATTGTTTCTCTTGCACCATTTTACAGTAAGAGTTATGCCTCTTGCATCGACTTCCTTGATTTATCTCCCTTGGTTGATTTCTTCAACGTGATGAAAACGAAGAGAAATTTTAATTAAAAATATATACATATATATAAATGTTTAACTCTTAGTTTATGATATCAGAATACAGAAGGTAATACAATGTTAATGTATTTTATTTGGTTACAGTCAGCTTCGGTCTAATTTTCTGGCTGGCGCTACTGGAACCGGTGACAAAACAAAACAGTACCTTCGCTTTTTTCGTTACTCAGTGGTTGTATTTTGAAGCGATAATATAAAAAGGACATTATTGAAAACTATACAATAGAGATAATAAAATTATGCAGATAAAAATAACACAATCAGTCTGTATTTGAACCTTAAACAACATAATTAGTGCAAATAAAAATAAGACTATTAGTGCAAATAAAGATAACATTATTAGTGCAAAAACAATGCTATTCTCTGTCAGTAAATTATAAATACTTCCAGACTGAGGCAATTTAAACGTTTTGTCCAAATCTCCCAATCCAGTATGCCTCTTTTTTAGCAATTAAGTTTTCTCCAGATCAAAAAATTATTTTGTGTCTAACTCTGCTCTCGCGGGAAGTTAAGTAAATAGAAACTATATGCAAAAAAAATACATTTAAAAAAAACCTTTAATCCTGAAATATACAATTTAAAGGGAGAAAATTCATACAAATCCAAGGGAAATAACTCATAGAACTGCAAGAGAAATAATTTGTACGTTTTTCAAGGGAGACAATTTAAATAAATTTAAGTGAGATAAGTATTACATTCTGGAAAGATTGTTTTTTTTTTTTTTGTTTTTTCTTGCCTATTAAATAATTCTGAATATTTTTTCTATAATAAAAATGGCAGAAGTTACCTATCTGCGTCACTTTTCATGCGTACCTCAGACCTAAAATTTGATCAAGTTATCATAAATCCTTGTAATCTAAATACCGTTTACAGATTTTTTTTTTTTTTTTTTTAAATATTCGTATTAACATGCTCTTCATTGTGATAGTGGTTGATTTTTTAATCCAAATACTTGAAGCACGCTTCATGGAAAATTAAGGAGATTATTTTGTTTTTCTTTTAAACGCTTTTTAGTGTGATGAAACTGATCTTACATGGCATCTCTTATGTCTTGGGTCAATGAAAAGAAATCCTTCTAGATTTAAGTTGTGGCATACCACAACTAGTACTATTACTCTGGGAATATTCTTCCCCCACCCCCAAGCTCTTCTTTCCTTTTTCTCTGGTTTTCTTCAGCCAATCAGATTCGAAGACTGACCAGCACAAAATTCAAAAAGAGTAACTGGAAATTTTGAAATACACTTCCTTCCTGGCATATCCAGTGTTGCGGACCAGGATATAAATACCCTAACTCGCTACAAAAGAAAATAATAAAACGAACGGAATGAAGGTAACAAAAACTCAATTGCTGGATAAAATAAAATGGTTTAGGTGAAACACGTGTTCATTCAGGCGTTGACGACTACATGCATCGAAAAGAAAGGAATGAAGTTGAGGACAAGAAATAGCTGTCCCGCAAATAGAAAGGGAGTGTTTGCCTCAGCAGAACCGTGCGTTCATGATAGCAGTCGTCCACGTGGAAAAGTCTTCAAGCCAAGAGCTATGGACGCCGAACTTGCCTGGTTGATGAACCCAAGCAAAAAGGGAAGAAAAGAGGAAGTTGAATGGTGTTGTGGACTTTTATATCGGGGTGAGTTTTCTGACTGTGTATGTCTAGAATTCCTTTCAGGGGAAGTGACGTTTCGCATGTGTGCGTGCTTGTGTGCGTATGTGTCCGTACATGTGTGTGTGTGTGTGTGTGTGTGTGTGTGTGTGTGTGTGTGTGTGTGTGTGTGTGAGGATGTGTATATGCGTGTGTGTGTGTGCATATGTGCGTGCGTACATGTGGGTGTGTATATGTGAGGGAAAACATGTTCGAACACATACCACAACTAGTACTACTACTGTGGGAATATTTTTCCGCCACCCTCAAGCCAATCAGATTTGAAGACTGACGAGCACAAAATTCAAAAAGAGTAACTGGAAATTTTGAAATACACTTCCTTCCTGGCATGTCCAGTCAGAAGCCAGCTTTCAGTCACGTGACCAAGTCTATAAAACGTTAAACCAGCAATCCTCTTCTTCTTTTCTTCTCAAATCAAGAATGGACACACATAGCCCACAAATGTGACACTATCTCCAATGGTCTCACACATACAAGGCCCCAAAATACCAATCTTTCAGCAAAACGAACTATTTACTTTCTGTATTATAAATTCTTTTATTTTACAGATATAAAATAATATAAAATAATAAGTGTCCCTCCAAAGTTTTTTGTTTGTTTATCCTAATACCTTTTCTTACAGGGTAAATACCTCTAAGAAAAATGGAGACCTCCCAAATAGTAACACTTAAAACGACCTCCATAAGATATTGTTCAAACATTTTTTTTTTCTCACATACACACACCCACATGTACGCACGCACATATGCACAGACACGTACATATATTCACGTTCACGTATATACATTCACATTCATGTGCATGCACACACACGCTAACGTACACACATATATGCACACATATGCGCACATGTATGCACACATGAGAAACGTCACTTCCCCTGAAAAAAATCCAGACATGCGCAGTCAGAACACTGACCCCGGTATAAAAGTAAACAACACCATTCAATATCCTCTTCCGTCCCTTTTTGCCTTGGTTCATCAATCAGACAAGTTTGTGTCCACAGCTCTTGGCTTGAAGACTTTTCCATATGGACGACTGCTACCATGCACGCACGGCTTTGCTGAGGCCAACACTCTCTCTTTCTTTCCTTTTCTACATGCTGGACTGCCATTTCTCGTTCCTCTACTCCATTCCTTTCTTTTCCATGCGCGTAGTCGTCAACGACTAAATGAACACGTGTTCCACCTAAACCCTTTATTTTCGACAGAAAATAAACGACATTTTTTTTTACTCGCCAATTGAGTTTTGTTTCCTTCTTTCCATTCATTTCATTATTTTCTTTTGTTGCGAGTTAGGATTATTATATCCTGGTCCGCAACAATATCTGTTGTGGGGCGAATGTCGGTGGCAATCGACCCTACAATTAAAAGATGACACAAGCAAGAAAAAGACGAAAAACAACTATGGCAAATAAAAGATGACAAACGCAGTAGATACCATCTTAATCCGTTCAGGTTTATTTTTCAAAAAGAAACTGAATGGTGGTAGGAGGTCTCAGGCTGAGGTCGTCTGCAGTGGCTACGGTAAACACATGCTGACTTGAGAAGCTGGGCTGCTGTGAATTAAGCGCGTCAATGGCGAGTGGTTGCTGCTGTGGCTACTGGGTTCGGCTGTTGTTGGGGAAGTAGTTTAAATTATTTTGCATGAACATGACTGCTGCTGCTACTGCTGCTGAGGTGAGTTGGCCCGCTGATGGGCCGAACCTCACCGTGTGGTGATCTAGCCAAAACTGACTGCTTGTTGAAAAAAACGCTGCATTTATACTCATCCAGCAGATGTAGTTGTAGACACCAAGGCTAGCAGTGCTGGTCATCGTTTTTGTTCTTGATTCGTGTCTTTAAAGTGCTGTAGAGAGTCGTCTGTTTGAGTATTCGTGTGTTATATTAATTTGAGCTGGGAAAATTGTGAATGTTATTCTAGCGGGAATTGTACTATTCAGAGTTCCACAGGATAATTATTCATGTCGAAGTACTTGTCGAAGGGTTGTTGGATGTGATATTTACATTTTGAATTGGGATCTTCTTTTGATGAGCGGTTTCTTTTGGTTAGAACCGCAGCATATCTTTTATTTTTTTTAATCCAGGATGTCCCTTTTTGTGAAGCTGGATTATTCCTACATAAAAAACTGATCTTGTGTTTAGTTTTGCCCTTGTGAAGAAGCAAGTAAATAGGAATATAAGAAAAAAAAATTTGTTTTATTGAACAAAAGTTGTCAACTGGGGCATTTGTTCACACTGTGTAACTTTTGTTTCAAAGTAAAAAAAAAAAAAAAGTCCTTAAATGAATAAAAATTAGGTTTTAGTTTCCTCAAATGTGAACAAGGAAAAAATTTATTTCAGCTATTTATAAAATTTTTTGATGTCAAAAAAATTATTATAGTAGCAATGCCATACAATAAGGCACATATCAATTGCTCAAAACAAAAGAAACACTTGTTCGTTTTCTCTCCCAATCAACTGTAGATTGACACGAATCAGCACAGTTGGATAAATGCTGAAAATAAAGCTGTTTTAAAAAAATTTCTTAATGTCAGAAACCTTATCATAGTGGCCCTGCCATATGATAAGGTGCATATCCATCACTCAAAACAAAAGAAACAATGCTAAATGCTGAAAAGACATGGACTCGGTCAGTAATCTCCTATAATATAAATCTCACCTGCCTGTTTAAATGTATGTATGTATGTATGTATGCCTAAAACTTTTGATAGGGGCGACGGATTTTCACGAAATCAGTATCGTTTGAAGCTCGATCTTTCGGATGACAAATATCGAAAAATTGGCTAAAAACATTCATTCCTTCACCCTCAACTGGGCACTTTTCTACAAGATGGGGTCGCTTTTTCCACCGATATTTTCGAAAGTCATCCCATCTTTTCGATTGACTAGCCTTAATTTAAACCTTCACCACTTCCGGTCTGGTGATGGATGCAATGGTAAAGACGTCAAGTTTTATTTATTTTTTAACATTCTTTTCCTCCTACAGGGTACAAGTTCGAGCCTGCCTACCTACTACCACGTTTTTTTGTGTTTTTTTTTTTTGCTCAACACACACCTCCAAACACCCAGGCAATGCCGAGCACTCAGGCTAGTGTCAATATAAACTCGAATGATAACACCAACATGGATTTGACCAGTAATGCCAATACAAACTTGAACAATAGCGTTGATATGGACTTGACCAATAATGCCCATATGAACTCAAATGATAACATCGACACCGACTCAGACCTACCTACGAAGTCACTGACAAATGATTTGAGTGTTGTCCTCATATCAGTAAGAGAAAAACAAAATGTTATAAATCCTCAGATATAGCTCTCCATTGTACAGTATATTGATACTCTATGGCTGACTGGGATAGCTTCCATACATTTATATCAGATATATCTTTGCATTCCATGTTTAAAATGAACATGTCCTCTATAAAATCAGATCTGACAAGAGGAATAAAGAGTGTGATAGATTTGTAAGCTCAATCTGTCAAAACTAAAATAGCTGAGTAGCAGCTTGGTTATCACCAAACAGAAGTGTGTGCTCTATCCTAACCATCATCAATGGACCTTAGGTAATCTTGTTAGCATCAGACAAAGCCAAACTCTTTGCCAAGAACTATGCAGCTAATTCTACCCTATGCGATCAGAGTCGCCAACCCCTACATTTCCTCCTGTGTCTAAAAGCACGCTATGTAACATACATACATATGTGCATAAAAGAGCTTTATTGGAATCAAGCTTATCAAAGACCTTGAGAAAGCAGCTGGCCTTGATCGCATTCCAATTATAGTGCTCAAAAAGCTTCAACTAGAACTAGCTCCCATACTTACAAAGCTGTTTTAGCATTGTCTTGAGGAGAATTGCTTCCCAATACCCTGAAAACCCTCATCAGGCTGTCCAATATTTAAAAATTCAGGTGATCGGTCATCTCCCTCTTAGTACAAACCAATAAGTCTCCTGTGCATCATGAGTAAGTTGCTGGAATCTGTGCTAAATAGAGAAGTGGTTAACCGCTTCAGCAAAACATGACCTCCTCAGTGACATACAATATGGCTTCTATTTGTCTAGATTTACAGCTGATATGCTAACTGTTATATCTCATAGGATTAGCGAATCTCTCAATGGGGACTTTGTTTCTAGGGCAATTGCTCTCGACATATCAAAGGCCTTTGATAGGGTGTTGCATAAAGGTCTACTTCACAAGATCTCCAGCTATGGTATAGCTGGAAATGTTTTCTCAATTATTAAATCATTTCTCTCTGATAGGATCATAAGAGCAGTGGTTGATGGGCAGAAATCAGAAGCTCACAGTATTAATGCTGGCATCTCCCAGTGGTTCATCCTGGGCCAATTCTCTTCTTGATCTTCATCAATGATCTCCCAAATCACATTCTTAGATCATTCGTAGACATTTATGTTGCCGACATTGTCATCTGTGGCAGCACTTCAAAGGTCATAAATGAACAAGATCTCTCTGATCCTCTCTCCTCTAATATTGAGCAAGTGGGGCAATGGGAAAAAGGGTAACTGATTAATTTTGATGCATCTATAATCAAGCTTCTATCTCTCCATCATCAACTGACTTCCGTCTCGCATCAGTTTCCTTGCCTTGTCTGGGGTGACTTTCTTTAAAAAGAAAAAAAAAAAGAAAGAAATAGCTTCCCAAACTCCAGGTCAGACACTTGCGCTCCTTGGGGTGATTGGTATCAGTTAGGTTTTCCGCAGAAAAAGGAATTGGCCAAGGAAAGTCATCATCAATCATTATCCATTTTTTATTATTTACCATGCTGTGTCTCTGGGGTGGACAATACCAGGAAACGTTTTATAACTGTTCTCCATGTGATTCTATTCAAAGGATTGACACTGATATTTGGTATCTGTCTGTCTGAAGCCTAAATTATATAATCACTAACTGTTAATGATCAATTCAATTTACTATACTATCCGGTTGACAAGAAATTGTTTGTGGTTTTTAACTTTTGAATTCAGATAAATATATCTCGGCTCAAACAAAAATTTATTGATTGAAGTAAGCGCTATTAGAATCAACACACTTTTGCCAATGCAAAACAAGCACATTACTGCCGGTAAAATCTTACATTTTGGTGGTGATCAAGTCACTCAAGGCGTTTTTGATACCGCCTAGGTTTTTGAAGCATTTCACATGCAGAAAGTTGTTGAGATGCTTGAAAAAGTGGTAATCGGTAGGTGGGAGGTCTGGAGAGTATGGCGGATGAGGTAGAGTCTTTTAGCCCAATTTGTTCAACTTCTGCAGGGTCGGTTTAGTGCAGACGGGTATTGTCATTGAGGAGAATTGGACCTTTTCTGTTAACTAATGCTGGGTGTTGTTTTTGTTGACGTTTTTTTGTTGACAGTATTTCACCGCTGTAATAGTTTTGCCTGCATTCAAAAAACTGTAATAGATGAGACCGGTCGCAGACCACAAAACAGTGTGACCTTCTTTTGGTGCAACTCTGGCTTCAAAAAGTGTCATGGAACTTCGTTGGTATATAACCACTGAGCTGAGCATCACCGGTTGTCAAAAAGAACCCACTTTTCACCGCAAGTCACAACTCAGTTAAGAAATGGGTCATTCTTATTGGGGTTTTTTTTTTTTTTTTTTTTTTATTACATTTTCACCCCAAACAAGGCACATTGCCACTTTGGTGTAGGGGGCTACTATCAGGGGCAACAACTACTGGCGTACTATGTAGTGATTTGGGCAGCAAGATGTTGGTTCACGTTACACTTGAACTTCTGCACGTCAGTACTGTTGGGGAAGCAGGGACTTGGAATGGAATTCCAAAGTCTAGCGGTTCTGGGGAAGAAACTATTGGAGTAGAAAGATCTTTAACATCTAGGGATCTCTACAGTGTGGGGGTGGGATTTAGCAGCCTGTCAGGTTTGTCGAGGGTGCTCACGTCGTGTTGTGTAATAGCATTTCTTTTGGTTGTCATTCAATTCGTGTGATGCTCATCTATGTACTTTTTTTGTCTTTCCAATGTGGTTAGAAATTGTTGTATACATTACATTTAATTCAGAAGCAAGTTTTCGAACAGTTATGCATAGATTGGCTTCGATTAAGGCTCTTAATTGTGAGTCAAGTATGATAACCATTAGACTAGCTTGACAGGATCTTTAACAGTGATTTCAAACCTACTTATTCTTAACATAAGGAGTCTTGCTCAGCCATAAAATTCTCATAAATATTATATTTCGATTAATGCAGATTTTTTTATTAATTATAAAGAGAAATATCGTAGGTATTAAACGTAACGTTAAATTCCTATAAAAAAATAGAGTAAAAAAAAATGGTAAGAAACTGAGACATGTGACTGCAAGGCATGTTTGTTTTTAAATGGATCACTCGAGCTGAGATTGAAACCAAAACCTAAAGACAGTGAATCAAGTAAGATAACCATTAGACTAGCTTGCTGCGATCTTTTAAAATGCTTTTCAAACATCATGAAGTCGTTCGTTAAGACACACTCAGAGACCAGACGGTCACGGCCCATAAAAAAAGTAAAACAAATAAAGAAAATACACAAACAAAAAATTAAGCAACGAAAAAAAAATGTCATAATATAACATATGTACATTATAAAACATTTTCATAATATAACATATGTACATCATAAAATACTTCATAATATAACCTATGTACATTTTTTAAAAATTTCATAATATAACATATGTACATAATAAAAAAATTTCATAATATAACATATGTACATCATAAAAATTTCATAATATAACATATGTACATCATAAAAAAGTAATAATATAACATATTACATCATAAAAATTTCATAATATAACATATGTACATCATAAAAAATTTATAATATAACATATGTACATTATATAAAACTTTCATAATATAATATATGTACATCATAGAAAATTTCATAATATAACATATGTACATCATAACAAAATTCATAATATAATATATGTACATTATAAAAAATTCATAATATAACATATGTACATTATAAAAAATTCATAATATAACATATGTACATCATAAAAAATTCATAATATAACATATGTACATCATAAAAAATTCATAATATAACATATGTACATTATAAAAAATTTTATAATATAACATATGTACATTATATAAATATTTCATAATATAACATGTGTACATCATAGAAAATTTCATAATATAACATATGTACATCATAAAAAATTCATAATATAATATATGTGCATCATAAAAATTTCATAATATAACATATGTACATTATATAAAAATTTCATAAAATAACATATGTAGATCATAAAAAATTTCATAATATAATATATGTACATCATAAAAAATTTCATAATATAACATATGTACATTATATAAAAATTTCATAATATAACATATGTACATCATAAAAAATTTCATAATATAACATATGTAGATCATAAAAATTTCATAATATAATATATGTACATCATAAAAATTTCATAATATAACATATGTACATCATAAAAAATTTCATAATATAACATATGTACATTATATAAAATTTCGTAATATAACATATGTACATCATAAAAAATTTCATAATATAACATATGTACATCATAAAAAATTCATAATATAACATATGTAAATCATAAAAATTTCATAATATAATATATGTGCATCATAAAAAATTCATAATATAACATATGTACATCATAAAAAATTCCATAGTATAACATATGTACATCATAAAAAATGTCATAATATAGCATATGTACATTATAAAAATTTCATAATATAACATATGTACATCATAAAAATTTCATAATATAGTATATGTGCATCATAAAAAATTCATAATATAACATATGTACATCATAAAAAATTCCATAGTATAACATATGTACATCATAAAAATGTCATAATATAACATATGCACATTATTAAATATTTTATGATATAACACATGCACATTATAAAATATTAATAATATAACATATGTACATTTTAAAAAATATTTCATAATATAACATATGTACATTATAAAAAATTTCATAATATAACATATGTACATTATAAAAAATTTAATAATATAACATATGTTCATCATAAAAAAGTAATAATATAACATATTTACATCATAAAAATTTAATAATATAACATATGTACATTATAAAAAAATCATAACATAGGTACATTATGAAGAATTTCATAACATATGTACATCATAAAAAATTCATAATATAACATGTGTACATTATAAAATATTTTATAGTATAACACATGTACATTATAAAATATTAATAATATAACATGTACATTTTTAAAAAATTTTCATAATATAACATATGTACACTATAAAAAATTCATAATATAACATTTGTACATAATAAAAAATTCATAATATAACATATGTACATTATATAAAAATTTCATAATATAACATATGTACATCATAAAAAAGTGACCATATTTTTTTTTTAATTATGTTAAATTCGCAATAAAAATCGGAATTTGTGCAATTTTGGTACCGTGCTAAAACAGTAACGTCAATATTTTGAAAGCCATTCTTAACATGGGGAGATGTGGATATTTTGGAACTATTCTGTGCTTCCACTTAACAATTTAATTAAAAAAAAGGAAAGAAATCATGAAACTTGAATTTAACTTGAGAAAACTATTTTAAAATAGCGAGGTACCACAAATGCATAAGCACTTAAAAATCATTTCATTACTATAGAGAAATCCTTTTCAACCTTTTCACTGGAGCGAAACTCTATGGAAACGTTCTACTGACTCATGGAACCCCTATACAATTATTGCTGTTTCAAATCACCGCCTCCATTTTTCTTTCTTTCTCCCCCCCCCTCCCATTGTTTCTCTTTGCTTTCCCTTCCCTTAAACAAAGGACGTGATAGGCGAACACCAGCTAAACATATGAACATATCCGGGTTCAGTAAACACATTCACCTTCCCTTTTCTTTTCCCTCCTCAACTCTTAAGCATGTCGGAATTCAAATACATCAAACAAAACGCCAATAATTCAGGCTTTTTACTTTTTAGACAAAATTAATATAAAATTGAATCAACAAACTCTCAAATTACTTTAGTTGCATAAATTTTGTTCTAGAATTAATTAGAGTCGTTTGTTTGTCTTATTGGGAGCGACGCCTCTAGCATAACGCTGGCCAAATGAATATAGCCAGCCTCGGCCCAACTGGAGCAGTTTCAGCTGGGCGCCAGACCTGGCCCTGGGCCTTTTTTGGTCTTCGGGCAAAAATATATCAAGTATAGTATCTGTTCCGGCAGATACTGCAATCAGAGACCATATGTGGGGGCAACCCCACATATAAGACCATTTCTCTTACAGCAATTAGTTATTGGTCAATGTAAGGGAAACCCTTCATACCAATTGTCACTATCCAGTTCCCCCTCGGGGGAGCTAGTCCCCCTCCACTTCACCCTCCACATTAAAAAACGGCCTTGTGCCTAATTTGCTCTGTGGGGAAGCAAATAAATACACACTCAGCTGGAGGAGTATGAGGAGGCTCTCTAAATGGCAATGTTGATGCTACCAGCCACGTCGACTGAACCCACCAGCCGAAGGATTCCCAGCGACACCGGCCATCTTAACAGTAGTTCAAACAGCCCTTATCAGGGCTAAACAACCAGCCCTTATCAGGGCTAATAAGTTTTTCTATTAATGCGATGCACTACTGTTTGCCTCCTGAGACGGTGAACTTCACTCCCAGTCTCCAGCGTTTCCAGCTCATTCCAGCGGCTTCCTGCTCATTCCCGCAGCCTTTCCAGCCCTTGGTGCATCCAACTCGCTCCAGCGCCTCCAGCTCACTCCTGCAGCCTTCCAGCCCTTGATGCCTTCCAGCTCCTCCTGCAGCTATCTTTAGCAACCTTGCCTGCACCTCGTTCCTCCAGCCTGCAACCATGCTTGCACCTTGCTCCTCCGGCCTGCGACCTCGCTCCTCTAACCTGCAATCTGTAGGCGAGGTATGGACCAAAGGAGCAAGGCGCAAGTTCGCCTGCACCTGGCTCCCTACCTGCCGTCCGTTCCTTAACACTCATCTTATGTTCTCAATGTTGTCCGTTCCTCAACACTGACCTCCACATTCTCAGTGTCCATCGTCCGTTCCAGATCACCCTGACGTCCTGCTGATCGTTCCATACCCAGCGAGCAACCTTAAACCATGCTAAGTCTAGAATACCTGTTCCAGACCTCCAGACCTTAGCCTCCGGTGACGTGCGACCTTCCGGACAACCAGTATCCAGATCATACGATTTTTCACTTCCTTTAAAAAAATAAAAGGCGACCCTCGTCTTTAATCAAACAACCTTCTTCTTTTCCTTTTTGCTGTTTACTTTTTGTGTTTACTTTTTGTGTTTACTTTTTGCTGTTTACTTTTTGTGTTTACTTTTTGTGTTTACTTTTTGCTCATATCTACCTTGTTAGTTGTTGGATCGATTGTCCCCGGACGACCGGCCCTGCAACACAATAATTTAGTTGTCTTATTGAAGTGAATAGTATCAGTAAGTAAAGAATTGCCTTTTAGAAAGGTTTTATTAACTGTAAAATACACGTACGCTCTTGAAAGGATCGAGCGGGAAAATGAAACAGAGGGCGCTTTTATTATGAATGTCAATCCCAAGGGGGATAACTCTTAACAACAAATTAAATCATAACATTTTCCCCGTCCTAAAGTATTCAAGTAAGGGGTAATTAATTATAGACAAATTTTTTTTTTTTTTTTTTTTTTTTTTTTTACAATCACATAAGAATCATTTTATTTACAAATAACATATGAACCCAAACTGCAGTTTTTTCAGTATTTAGTCACAAAATCCTTATATTTACTAGGGAATTGTCGAACTCGGGACGACCTCCGCACAGATTGGCAGGAATGCTGATTTTCAGTATTATTTTTTAGTGAAATCTGATTTTCTTCAAGATCAGACGATTGATTTTTGTCTTCCTCATGACCAATGTTTTCATTAGTAGAAGGTTCAAATAAAGTCTCTGAAGTAGTAGGATTATTATTAGAGTTTTCTTCATTTGATGAGTTTGGAGCTAAGTCTCGAACGTTGACAGTGGTTTCAGTACCAGAAGGTAGTTGAACATAAGCGTAGTGGGGGTTGACATCTATTAGGGTGGCAGGCGTTACAGGAGGGTCATGTTTACTTGTTTTAGTGTGGTTTCTAATATATATTGGGCCTGGTTTAACCCAAGAGGGAATTGAAATTCCGGAAGCAGATTTACGACTATATTTGAATAGTCTATCATGGGGAGTCATATTAGTGGCAGTACAAAGTAATGATCTAATTGAATGAAGTGCGTCCGGTAGTATGTCTTCCCAATAAGGTAGTTTCATTTGATTAGAATGTAATGTTGTTTGAATGGCCTTCCATAAGGTACCGTTGAGTTTTTCAATCTGTCCATTACCTTCAGGATGATACCTACTTGTTTTAGAAGTAGCAATTCCTTTTTTGTGTAAAAAATCCTTTATTTCTCTTGCTAAGAAATCAGAAGCACGGTCAGTATGTATCATGTCAGGCAAACCAAAAATTGAAAAGAGTTTGTTTAGACAGTGGATAATGGTTTTGCTTGTCATATCTCTGCAAGGAAAAGCGAAAGGAAAACGGGAATACTCATCAATTAGAGTAAGTAGATATTTGTTGCCATGTATAGAAGTAGGTAGGGGGCCTTTAAAATCAAGATTTAATCGTTGAAAAGGTAATATGGCTTGAATGAGAGTCCCTCCATTGGTATTGGCGAATTTGGGTTTCAGTAATTGACAGGATGAGCAAGAGTCAGTAATATTCTTAATTTGATCCAAAGTAAAAGGGAGGTTCCTCGTTCTTATAAAATGGCTTAATCTTGAAACACCAGGATGACATAATTGTTTATGTAAATCACGAAGATCTTGTAGATTGTAAGTAAGAGCAGAGATGCGAGAGAATGTGTCAGCAGCAATATTTTCAGGTCCAGGTCGATAAACTATAGTGAAATTGTATTGGGATAATTCTATACGCCAACGACATATTTTGTCATTCTTAATTTTAGATTTTCTTTTATTGTCGAATATGAAGCTGATGCTCTTCTGATCTGTGATGACTTTAAAGTGCCTGCCGAGTAGAAAGTGTCGCCACTTACGGAGAGCTTCTACAATAGCAGCTGCCTCTTTTTCTACTGCATGGTGCTTAATTTCGTTAGTATTGAGAGTTCTTGAAAAAAATGCAATAGGACGACCTTCTTGATTTAGTGTTGCAGCAATGCAATAGTTACTAGCGTCCGTTTCTACTTCAAATTCTTTATTTGGATCTACCGTTATTAAAGTGGCGTCTTTTAGATCATTTTTCAATGTTTGAAAAGATTTTAATACAGATGGAGGTAGTGGAAATTCTTTGTTTTGATTTAGTAATAAAATTTTATCAGAAAATTTTTTAATGAATTTGCAGTAATAGGAAAACATTCCAACTATTCTTTTTTGAGATTTAAGATTCAGTGGAGGTGGCATTTCGAGTAATGGTTTTAGTCTTTGATAATCGGGAGCTATTTGATTATTTTCTATGGTGTAGCCGAGTAGAGTAATAGAACTAGAAGAAAGTATGCTTTTATTTTCATTTAAAGTGATGTTATATTGTTTAGCAATTTTGTAGAATTTTTGAAGATTGTAATCGTGTTCTTCTTGATTTTTCCCACATATAGTTACGTTATCAACATACACAAAGGTATCGGTTAGATTTTCTTTTTCTATAATATAGTCTATGCTCCTCTGGAAAGCACTTACTCCATTGGTGACGCCAAAAGGAAGACGAGTAAATTGAAAAAGTTTGCCACTTACTTCAAACGCAGTGAATTTACGATCAGCATGATTTATAGGTATTTGGTGATAAGCAGATTTTAGGTCGAGAGTAGAGAAGATGTTATATTGAGCGATGTCGTCTACCATCTTATTGATATTAGGCATTGGGTAAGCGTCTAGTTCCGTGAATCTATTGATGGTATCGCTGTAGTCGACTACCATTCTTTTCTTATGATTCTCATTCGAAGTTACAAGAACCTGCGCTCGCCACGGAGATATCGAAGGTTCAATTATGCCTTCTTTCAACATTCTAGCAGTTTCTTCTTTTATGAATTTGTTGGCGGCAAAAGTGTAACGTCGGGATTTTGTCGCAATAGGAGTAGTATGAGGAGAAAGATTAGAAAAGAGAGGAGGGGGTGGAACGTTTATGGTAGGAAAAAAATTATTCGTGTTTATAGCTCCAATTATAAGTTTGTCTCTAGGACCGTCGAATTTAAGTGTTACTTTTTTATATTTTTTTAAAATATCTTTTCCGATTATTAAATCAATGAAAAGGTTTTCAATGATTTCAATTGTTATTCCAGAATGGGTTTTATCTTTCAGTATTAAATCCACGACAGCTTCGCCAGTTATTTTAGCATGTTGATCGGAAGCAGCCAGAGCTATAGTTTTGTTTTTAGGTATTGTGAAGAGTTTAAGTTTTTTAGCAGTATTTTCATTAATGAATATTTTTACACTGCCGGAGTCCACCATAGCGTTCACGAAGTGCCCGTTAATTTGGCATTGAGTGAATGTGACATCTTTGGAGTTAGTTCCTAGTCAGGATAGAGAAGGTGAGGGGTAGTCAGAGTCGTCATAAAGAACAGCAGTATGAGTGTTAGAAATAGAAGATTTACACACTTTAGCCCAATGACCATTTTTTTTGCATTTTTTACATTCGGCGTTTCGTGCAGGACATAAATATCGAGGATGACATGATTTTCCACAGAAAAAACAAACCCCTTTTGGATGCATATTTTCTTTAGTCACAGCTATACGATTGTAGCCCGAAGGATTATTTGTAGCTGCTACAGTAAAGTTATTTGCGTAGCTTATCGAATGCTTTTCTGCTTGTTCAAGAGATCTGGCCGTGGCATATGTGTCTTGTAAAGTCGGGATGGGTTTTTCTAACAGTCGTTGTCGGATGGACGAAGAAGAAATTCCGCCGATGAAAGCTTCCCGAATGTATTGATTTTTGTTTTCTTCAGCAGAAACCGCTTCGAAGTTACATGTTTTGGCAAGCATTTCCAATTGTAGTATGAAGGCATCTATATTTTGTGTTGTTTGTTGCTTCGTCGTCATCAATCGATATCTATTATAAACAATATTTTCAGGTTTTAAATAAGCGGCATCCAATGTTCTTAATGCACTATCGTAGTCGGTTTTATCGTTTATTAAATCGAAAACAGAGGCTGAAATACAATTGATCAAGGCAAAGAAATTATCTGAAGTGTTTTCGATTAATCCGTTATTATGTGAGCGGATATAATTCTGGAGGGTTAATTTCCAATGCCTATAGGATTTTTCGGAATTAGGGCATGTAGGTTCCACCTCGAATCTGTCGGGACGTAAGATTTGATCCATTATTTATTTATTTTTTTTTTTTTTTACAGTTAATAAAATTGAAGTGAATAGTATCAGTAAGTAAAGAATTGCCTTTTAGAAAGGTTTTATTAACTGTAAAATACACGTACGCTCTTGAAAGGATCGAGCGGGAAAATGAAACAGAGGGCGCTTTTATTATGAATGTCAATCCCAAGGGGGATAACTCTTAACAACAAATTAAATCATAACACTTATGCAAAAAATTGCATTTAAAAAATAAAACGAAACGAAAATGCTTTTATGATTTTTAGTGCGATTCTTTTGGTGTTGACTGTATAATAAAAATATATAAAAGCAAACCTAATAGTGCCAAGATAAGTTTATCTTTTAAATGTAGCGAATTTAGTTGTGTAATATTTAGTATAGTCAAACAATGAATTTGTAAAAAGGTGCATAAACATAAACAAATTTTCTGATGAACCGCCACCTTAAGTAAGACACTTTATCAAATCTCCAATACTAACTATTACTACGATACTATCCCATTGATTACTGTACACGCAATAACCCTTATCCCCGAGTGGCTTCCGGGCCTTGATAAGTGGTGACCACCATTAAATATATATATATATATATATATATATATATATATATATATATATATATATATATATATATATATATATATATAATTAAATAGATTTTCAAAATTGAATTTAACATCTGGTTTATTTGTTGTTGTTTTTTTTGTTTTTTTTTGTTTTTGTTCTACTTTAAAAATAGCGGAACCCCTGGACTGTACTGGCGGAGCTCTAAGGTTCCGCGGAACCCTGGTGTAAAAACACTGCTATAGAGACTGTCACAATACCCGCCGTGCAACGAATACTCTGCTAGTATATAGATATAGTTGTAATCGTTATGGTTCCCTGTCTCACTGAACGCTTCCATCAAGGGCGGATAACTCTGAGTAACTTCGAAAAAAAAAAAAAAAAAAGAATAGACGCCGCCATTTTCTGCGCGCTTTTCCAGCGTGAACTCTTGTGCTATCTTGTTTTTGTCACGACCAAAAAGGAAACAAAATTTACCCGTTCTAATATCAGCGCGGAGTCATAATGTCAGAGGCTAAAGCTGACGACCCAGGTCTGTTTATTTATTATTTATCCAGATCAATTTATTTACTCAAATTTGCGCACTTGTCTTATTTTCTCTCTTGTACTTGTCATTTATTTAAGGACGCATTAAAAAAAAAAAAAAAAACATGGCTAAATGAAAATCGGAAAATAATTCCGTTCCCTCCCCCCGCTTAATTCTCCGACATTAGAAACATTTAAACAAAACAACTGATCATTAATTGCATTGTTTCTTTTAGATATTCTTTCAATTTCTTTTTTGAAGGTTATTTGTTTTTATTTGAAAAAAAAAAATGGAATCGGTACTTGTATAGATTGGCCCCCATGAATATTGGCTGGCTAAAATCTGGCAATGAGTTACAACGGCTGGAAAAGGTGATCACACATAATAAAACTCGGATTTCTGAAACAGAAAAAAAAAAACATGGTTTTATTTACAATTTACATTATTTTTATTTTATTTATTTATTTTTTTTTTTTTACTTTAGTACCGCTCTGCCGCTGACATAATATTTTTTACATTGCTGCATTTTACGCTGACAGTTTTATTTATGAATTATTTATTTTTAATTATTGGTACTATGCAGGATACGAACCGTGGAATTATTCAATAACACCCTTTCCTCCCCATGTTAAGAATGGCTTTCGAAATAATAACGTTATTTCAGCACGGTACCAAAAATACATAAGTACCCAACTTTCTTTTCGATTTGTGATGGCCAGGCATCACTTCGATCAGTCCTTGAATTTTGTAAACTAAAACCAAACCACGGCGAAATTTCAATAAACAACCGTATTTAAAGGGTTATTCTTGTCAGCGAGAATTTAAACTGTGATATTTGTTTGCAGCATACCCAAATACATCTGTAAACAGTTGAATACGAAAAAAAAAAAAAATTCAACTTCTTAAGGGTAAAATCTTCGGGTGGTTCCCCAGTGCACTTTCACCTTTAATTTAAAGACATTAAGAAAATGAAAATATTTAAAAAAAAAAAAAAAAAAAAAGTTATATTGTACATATTCGTTATGGAACAAAGTTTTCATTTAAAAAAAAAAAAATCACTCAATTTGATCAACTATTTTATTTATTTTTTTATTTTTTTTTTTTTTTAGAGGAAGATCAAATTTTAATGAGATTGTCTTAGATTTATGTGCATTTATTGTTCCCTCATGCATGTTATAGAGCGTTGTATCATTAGCAAATATACCCATCTCGGACGCAATATTATCAGGGAGGGGGTTTGTATTACTGTACACATAGATTCGAAAAAGTTGTCAAAAAACAAATACATAACAAATAAATGTTATCAAAGGCAAGACAAGTTACTTTTCTACCAAACTGGATATATTTTTCGTGCTTTTATTCAATCTAACATGTTTATTCAGCTCGAAAACCATACAGTGTTTCCCGATGTATTGGAACATTCAAGATGGCGTCTGATTCTCTCTTTAACACGGTAAGTTTGGGAAAAGATGTTATAAATAAAAAACCGGATAAAATACTGTTAAAAACTCGCTCAATATATGTTACCGTGACATAGGTTGTTGACATATATTCGGCGGGTTTTTAATAGTATTTTGTATAGTTTTTTTTTATTTATAACACCTTTTTCCAAATTTACCGTGTTAAAGAGGGTGTGAGACGGCATCTTGAATTTTCGAATAAATCGGTAAAAACTGTATGTTTTTCGAGCTGAATAAATATGTTACATTGAATAAAAACACAAAAAATATATCCAGTTTGGCAGAAAAGTAACTTATCTTGCCTTTGATAACATTTATTTGTTATATATTTTTTTTGACAACTTTTTCGAATCTATGTGTACAGTAATTACAACCTCCAGGGAGGGGGAGGTTGTTTATGAATATCAAGAATAATAGTGATCCAAGGATCGACCCCTGAGGCAGAGGCACTCCCACATTAATGTTATGCTGCTTGGATGTGCGTCCATCAATAACTATGCAATACAATGAGGTGTGTAAATATATCCATTAAACGATCTGTAAAAAGTTGGATATCGAATGTTGTAGTAAGTCCTGGGAGCACATAGCAGAAAGAACAATTAGAAATACACCATCCACTATGACTATGCAATTTCTACATGCTAGAACCTGGAAAACCGGCCCATTAAACTTGACATAGCGATATGAGGTAAGAAGGAGAAAGAAGCAACCCTAGTTGAAGTTAAGGGTCCCCCAATGATGCTGGGTTTTAAACAGCTGAGAGGAAAAAGATGAGGAAATACCAAGGTATGATGTAGAATATGAAACCAAACTGGAATCCTCGAAAGATCTCCATCATTCCAGTAATTATAAGAGATGGAATAAGTCAGAAAGGTTGGCAACCTTGATTGAAGTGAGTGTTCCTAATGATGGCGGTCTTAACAGAGCTGAAAGAGAGAAACCGACCAAATACCAAGGTCTCATGTATGATATGAAAAGAAACTGGAATCTTAAGGAGATATCAATCATACCAGTTATCATAGGTGCCACAGGGCTTATGAAGAAGAATCTGAAGTCCTACCTAACTAATATTCCTGGAGAACCAAGTGTAAAAGAGATCCAGACAATTTTTTTTTTTTTTTTTTTAACAGTGATCACCACTTATCAAGGCCCGGAAACCACTCAGGGATAAGGGTTATTGCAAGTACATTACGTTAGTGAGGAGATTTGCTGAAGTGTTTACTTAAGGGGGCGGTTCATTAGGAATTTGTTAACATTAGACTTGAAGATATCCAAGTTGTAGTCCGGTGGGAAGCAGGCAGACAGAACAGAGTTCCACAGGCGTGCAGTTCTAAGAAAGAAGCTTTGTTCATGGAATCCGCGTTTTGATTTAGGCACAGATATAGAGTGGGGGAAATTTTTCACAGTGGATTCAGCTAGACTGGTGTTTTTCGTGAAAGATTGTCGAGGGGGGACCAGAGATTGGAGTTCAGACGAGCACCTGCCATGGAAATAACGATAAAACAAGGATATGCTCGCAACGTCTCTTCTGTGGGAGAGAGGTTGGAGGGTAGAGAAAAGGGCATCCCCCACTAAGCCACGAAGTCTATTTTGTACTCTGTCAAGGCAGGATAGGCTGTTTTTAGCAGCTCCTGCCCATATATGGCAACAGTATTCAATCCTTGGATGTACTTGGCTTTTATATAGATAGAGAATTGCATCAGTAGTGAGATATCTTCTGGAACGGTAGAAGAATCCCACCATCTTTCCAGTGACCCTGGCAATAGACTTTATGTATGTGTTCCATTTCAGATCAGGAGTAAAGGTCAAACCCAGAAGCTTGTCAAAACACGGGGCCTCACCCAGACGAGAGGCATCCATCACAATTGATGCCAGATGGGGATCAGAGTGTTGATGATGTAAGGATAGAAGTTTGGTTTTGGATGCATTAAAGGTAACCAGCCACGTCTTCCCCCACTGAACCACGCTCTCGAGATCAGAGGAGAGAGAATCTGAGAGAACTTTGTCGTTTACAGCCTTTGATGTGTTGCCGTAGATGGTTGTGTCATCAGCATAGATGTCAACGAATGATTTAAGTATGTGTTTAGGGAGGTCATTGATGTAGATCAGGAAGAGAGTTGGGCCCAGGATTGATCCCTGAGGGACTCCAGCATTTATATTGCAGGCCTCCGATTTTTGTCCATCTACCACTACTCTTATGAGGCTATCGGAGAGAAATGATTTAATGATTGAGAAAACATTTCCAGTTATACCGTAGCTGGAAATCTTGTGAAGTAGACCCTTATGCCATACCTTGTCGAAGGCCTTTGATATGTCAAGAGCAATTGCCCTAGAAAGGAAGCCTTTGTCAAGAGATTCACTAATCCTGTGGGATATAACCGTCAGCACATCTGCGGTAGATCTTGCAGAGCGGAAACCATATTGTGCTTGCGCTTAATTGCGCTTAAGGGAATCGTGAGGATACTAAAAAGAGCTCTCGGTTGGTTTCAATAAAAAGCAGGGCAATGTTGGCAGCTGGTTTGTCTGCCCCATACCCAACATTACAATCTTCAAAGAAAATGAAAAAAAATAAATAAATAAATAAAAGAGAATTTCATAAAAACTACATAGCAAGCCAGAGATACAAACAATTGGACTTAATCTTAAAAAGATCTCTCGGTTGGAATGTATGAGATAATGAGTGAATGTCTGATATCCAGTAGGATGACCCATCCTCAATCAAGAACAAAATAATTAGAAAAATAAAAATATACACGCACTCACACACAACTTTCCTATCCAAGAACTCTTTTGTGTGTGTGTGTGTGTGTGTGTGTGTGTGTGTGTGTGTGTGTGTGTGTGTGTGATGAGTCTTTTTGTGAATAGTGCCGGAAGCTATTCCTGGAATTTATTTTGTAAGATTTAAAATTTTTCACAAAATTCAGTTTAAAAATTGCTTATTGGCGAGAATATCATATGAGTCACTTATCCAAATGAATCACTTTCTGAGATCTTTTATTTTAATTTGAAAAATATTTAGGGCAGTTTTTACTATAGACAAAAAAAAAAAAAAAAGTGATGTTAAAACAAAAAAACAAAAAAAAACAAGTGACGCATGTATGGTCCCCCGTGAGTGCACAGTGAACGCGGCATAAAAAAAAGGGTACTAGTGCACTTATTGATGCGTGTTGAAATAATAACGTTATTATTTAAAAAGCCATTCTTAACATGGGGAGGGGGGGTGTTTTGTACCTATTCTATATTTTAACCTTACAATTGAATAAAAAAAAAAAAACTTTAATTAAACTTGGAAATACGATTTTTAAAAAATAGCGCGGATCATTAAGTGTACTAGCACCAAAAAATGACTAAGTTCAGCACCTCCCCCCCCCCCCATTTAGCCCCAAAAGTCCCCAGGGGTTAGTTTATTGCTAATCGCATGAGGCGCCCTTGCCGGGGAATGCTGATGAGACTGCCCAGGCACTTTTTGCAGATCAGAGTGCCCCTCCTATGGGGCGCTGACTTCTCAATCTCACTTTCCAACCCTGGTATCCAAGTTTTTGCAGTGCAAGAGAATTAAACACCCTAAATGCAGATTCCACAGATACGGCTTTCCTAGAACTGGCCGCCTGTGGAATACTGTTTCGTTGGACTGCTTCCCGACTGGCTACAGTATGGTAGTCTAATGTAAACAAGTTCTTGTTGAACCGTCCTCTTAAATAATCAAATTGTACCCAACTTACACGATTAACGATTATTACACTACCACATTATGTTCATTAACCCTTTTCCTTGAATGGCCTTTGAGCCTTGATAAGTGGTGCCGCACTTGTAAAAAAAAAAAAAAAAAAAAAGATCGAATTGATGATCAGTAGTTGTAGCGTTATAAAGTTCCCCGACCCTCTTCTCGAGAAAGAAAGAAGTTCCCCTGCTCAGTTTGTGGAAAGGTTAAAGTTTTGTGGTTGGCTAGAAATCTTGCCCCCTCTCAACTGTCAACTCTCTTGGTTTATTATAGGTATGGCCTATATAGTTTTCTTTTCTTTCTTTTTAATAAGTCATAATGTTTTCCCGTTATTGGTGCAGGTTTTGACGTTTCCTTTTTAGGATGGTCACTAAAGGAAATACCTTGCCAATTACATCCTTTTCATGGTTCCGGAGATTTTCTCTTTTTTTTTTACTTTGCTTAATTTTTTTTTTTTTGTTTTATTCTTTTTTTCTTTAGGATTGTCCTAAAAGGAAATATTATTATTTTTATTTATTTTTTTTTTATTTTGACAAAGTGGTCACCACTTATCAAGGCTCAGAGGCCACTACTTATCAAGGCCCGGAGGCCACTCAAGGATAAGGGTTAATGAGTGTACAGTGGTCTAGGGGAACATTTCAGTTATCGTTAGTAGTGGAAATTTTGTAAATTGAATTACTTAAGGAGATGGCTCCTCAAAAATTTGTTCACGTTGGACTTGAAGACAACCATATTGTAGTCAGTTGGAAAGCAGGAAAACGGAACAGAGTTCCACAGGCGTGCAGTTCTTAGAAAGAAGCTTTGGTCATGGAGTCTATGTTTAGGTTTCGGCACAGATAAAGAGGTGGGGGGGGGTTATTTGCTATATGTCTCTTTGTATTCTTTGAACTATTTCAGACCACTCTTCTCATCTTGAATATTTCAGTCGATGTCACCTCCGACCTTTTTCAGTTGCATCTTGTTAAACTCCGAGGAATTGTTCTGTCAGATTGCACAAAATTCCGAATGGAATCCTTTATTTTATCCATAGGCGTAACATATTCTTGTTTCCTTCGGTTATGAAAGGGTAGAAATCCTAAGTACTTTGTAGTTTCCACCCACACTGAGGATTGAGCTGTCAACCTCCAGAAAATTGTAACTACTAGTTATGGGACAATTCCGATTCTTTATAAATCTCTAAATATTTTTTAACTATAAAGTTGTCATTTTTTCCCCCAGTTACTATAAAAACACATGAAAATGTGCGAATATTTTCTCAAATATAAAAAAACACACTTGGGGGAGGGGAGGGGGATCAATATATTTTAGTTTTACTGGTAGTTTAAAATCAATAAATATTTATAATTTTATTATTTTTGCCAGTAAAAGAATATTTGGTTTTAAGCAGAATCAAAAAAAAAAAAAGAAATAATAATTAAAGAAATCGTTTTTGGCATCGGAAAATAGGCAAGAAAATTTCTGATTCCGATACTCCCAAATATTCTGATTTTTTTTTCTAATTTCTGATTCCGATTAATCGTCCCAACACTAGTAACTAACACTGAATTTTTTATAAGTATTTTATCTGCAACGCTATTTGCAGACAACTCTAGAATGAATTTTAGAAGTCCTAAACCTATTTTGTTTTTAGATTACTTTATTACTATATATATATATATATATATATATATATATATATATATATATTCTGGAGAGAAACAATGAAATTGTCGCCCTAGAAAAGACGACATAATTCTATTTCCGTTTGATGAAAATCGGCTTTCTCTTTTTTGTTGCAAACCATCTACTAGTTGGCCAGTTGTGTACAAATCCCACTGATTAGTGTACACACAATAACCCTTATCCCCGAGTGGCTCCTGGGCCTTGATAAGTGGTGACCCCCATGTAAAAAAAAAAAAAAAAATCCCAAGAGCCTTCTATCCTGTATGAAAGTGACATAATGTTCAATAAGTAAGATCGGAGATGCGCCGCTGTACAACTCATGCACTCTACCGATCCAAATTATGACAACAGGGCCATTGCCAGCACCCTCAAAATGCATAGCTAGTTTGCCACAAATAACAGGAATGTGTCCAGGGTGATGAAAACAAAGTTTGCTGCCACGGTTGTGGTCTTTGGTGTGGTTTCAAGTAAAGGCCACCTCACATCTTCAAAGTCGGCTTGAACTTGGATGTGCTGAAGTATGTGGTGATCCCCTGGTACAATCAGGTGGCCGCAGGTAGAACTCTGCGACAGCTTACGAGCCCAAAGAGACCCAGAAGAGCTGTTACAACTTTGTACCCTTCTCTCACTGGTCCCCCTCCTAACCAGTTGGGCTATTTTGCTTGGTCATATGTCGAAAACATCACCAACCTGACCTCCCACAATGCCAAATCTTTTCACCGATTATTAAATGAAGAATGAACTTTATAACGGTGTACACTTTTTTTTATAATTATATATATATATAAATGGCAGAAACACTAGAGTATGACCTCCAATCTGTAGTGGAATGGGGACAAAAATGGATGGTCACCTTCAATGCTGCCAAGACTAAACTTGTTTCCTTCAATCACTACAAGAAACCTCTACCACCAATAGCAACGGCCAAAGACTTTATCTGAAAGTACATCTTTTAAACTCCTCGGCCTAACGTTCACAGGAAACATTAGTTGGAAACATTACATCAAAGTGGCAATGTGTCTTGTGTTGAGGTGAAAATGTAATAATAATAAAAAAAAAAAAATATATATATATATATATATTTGCCTATGAACCCCCCCCGTTCTTTATTTGTGGTTTCAGATATGCTTAAAATAATCAGCCGAAACTGAACAAAATATATTGTATTGTAGGGAGGATGAGGATTGTAGATAAAACAAACAAAAAAAACAGCAACTGTGCTCGTATCAGATTTTAAGGTTGAACATCCGAATTTTGAATGTTCAATTTTTCATCTTTTGCGTTTTGAAGTGTAAAATTTGTTGAATATGTTAATAATAATTATTTCATATTAGCAAAAATATATATGTTTTTTCAGTATCTTTATGAAAGACACTACTTTTAAATCTTTGAAAAATAAAATAATTTTTTTTTTTAGTGAGTCCATTATTGTTAATATACCATTAAGTAGGAAATGCTTTGGACAATCGATACCAAAACAGAAAAGATCTATAAATAATTGCGCATTTTGCTAAAAATACGATAATTTCTTTCGGCAGTTTGTCATTACAGGATATTACCTCACCTATGGTAGACCATAAAGCCTACAAACACTTGTTCGTATTTACAGTTATCTCCCTTTTTCCTTTTTGCTGTGACTTGCACTTGTGACATAGTTTAAAGTTTGTTTTTTTTTTATTTATTTTTTTTTTATTTATTTTTTTTTTTATTACATTTTCACCCCAAACAAGGCAAATTGCCACTTTGGTGTAGGGGGCTACTATCAGGGGCAACAACTACTGGGGTACTATGTAGGGATTTGGGCAGCAAGGTGTCGGTTCACGTTACACTTGAACTTCTGCACGTCAGTACTGTTGGAGAAGCAGGGACCTGGAATGGAATTCCAGAGTCTAGCGGTTCTGGGGAAGAAACTATTGGAGTAAAAAGATCTTTTACATCTAGGGATCTCTACAGTGTGGGGGTGGGATTTAGTAGCCTGTCAGGTTTGTCGAGGGTGCTCACGTCGTGGGGGCACAAGTGATTACAGTTCGTCAGAGCATTCACCACTAAAAAAAAAGTGTGGGGGACTTGCATCTACCACACTCTCTCATCCGGAAACACTTGGTCCTGATGGCAAGACAGGGTCAAGACGACCAAGCCCATGCAGGAGTTGTCTATAACACATACGGCGCCTAGTATTCCCCAAATGGTCACCCATCTGATACTGGCCAGCCTCATCATTGCTTAACTTAGGGGGTTATATAGGCAATAAATTGACATTAAAGAAACATTTAATGAAATAAATGTTTAAAATTCAGCAGCATTTCTTGCAGTTAGCAGTAGCAAAATGCATATGGTCCTTGCTAATGAGACCAGAGATGGCTTCTGTTGTCGGGTTTGAATCTATCAACTGGTGTTAATCGTGACACCCTTCACTGATGATTCCCGAAAGGATGAAATACTAGTGTCTGTAGGTATTTAATAATTATTATAGTAAATAATTATATAAATATTTTGATTGTAAAAATTCCCTTCTCGACCAAAGTACCATAGAATTGCAACAACAAATGCCACATAAAAATTTATTATGTCTAGACTATTAACCACTATCTTATGTAACTTTAAAAGGCCATTTTAGACACATTTAATCGTTACAATAAAATATAATAAAATCCTACATTTCATCCTAGTCATAATCATCTTTAGAGGAAGTAGTTCCTATTTTCCCCTCTCAATATCAACTCCTACCACCTCCAGTCATCACCGGGAGGAATTTGGTTTTGATCAATGTGGTGAAAACTGTCATATCAAACAATTGCTTTTCATTTGGACACCCCCATTTTTTATGGGGATCTGATTTTTCCCCAACAACTCCGGGAAGCAAAAAAAAAAAAAAACTGGCTTGCAGACAAAGTTAAGTGCGGGATTTCATTTTGACCTCATTAAATTTACGCACCTGTCAATAAGAGAAAAATTCAGGTTGTCCTCGACGGTCGTGCATCCAAACAATATGATATAAATGCGGGAGTACCTCAGGGGTCTATCCTTGAACCTTTATTATTCCTAATATTCATAAATGACCTCCCCAACAAAATTGTCTCTGAGATGGGTATGTATGCTGATGACACCACGCTCTATAACAGGCACGACAGGAAAACAAATGAATACATATCTAGGGAGATGGCAGGAACACTAGAGGATGACCTCCAATCTGTAGTGGGATGGGGACAAAAATGGATGGTCACATTCAATGCTGCCAAGACTAAACTTGTTTCCTTCAATAATTACAAGAAACCTTTTACCAATAGCAATGGCCAAAGATTCATTAACTGAAAGTACTTCTTTTAAACTCATCGGCCTAATGTTCACAGGAAACATGAGTTGGAACAATTGAGAGCATTGCCAGGAACGCTGCGAGAAAGGTAGGCTCTCTCTACTTTGCTAGAAAGCTACTAACGCCCAAAAGTATCCTCTACCTGTATAAGGCAACCATTCGCCCATGTATGGAGTATTGTTGTCATATTTGGGCTGGTGCATCTGCTACTGGTCTCTCGCTCCTAGACAAGGGGCCCTGTCGGTGGGGCATTAGAATACGCCGACTGCCCCCCTGCAGAGGGTAAAAGTCCCTCAATGGAGGTCCTAGATATGACCTTAAACTATATCCAGTGGTGAGGCCCTAACTTGTGGGCTTTGGGGAGTGTGGAGCCACCCTTTAATTATCATTGCTCCCAGGTCCACTCTGACCCGGAGTGGTAGTACCTGTTAGGGTCCCAACTATGGGTTAAATAGAAACCAACATGAAAACAACAAATATATTCTATTAAAAATATTTTCTTCAAAATCTTTGGATTCGGCATTAAATAACCCGAAAAGGGTTGATATGCCGTAAAACAAAAACAACCAACCAACCAACCTAGACAAGGTTCAAAAGAGAGTCACCAACCTAATAGGTCCTGAACTGTCATCTAAGCTTCAGCCTCTGTCTCATCGACGAAATGTTGCATCCCTCTGTCTGTTCTACAAGTATTTTAACGGCGAATGCTCTGACGAAGGTGCAGTTGATAGAGACGTTGAATCTTTACGGTTCCAGATGAGCATTGTCTGAAGATAGCGGTTTCAATCCTACCCAAAACGTGCCAGAGGCTTGCTTGACCAAAACGTGGTAAGACGACGACAACTACGGATGGCAGTGATTGCTGAGAATGCAGTTAGGAGATTCGAAGTTCCTATCCGTCGTGGTTACCATCTGACGAAGGCCAGAGGAATAGTTGGGCAAAACGTTGTGAAACAACAACTAATAAAGATGAGAATGATAGTCCGCAATAAATAAAAATTAATATAAATAATACTCATTTCAATGATGAGTTCCAATTAGAATAATATATAAAAAAAGTTGTCAGAGTTGTAATCATAATTAAGAAAATGAGTGGTCTCAGCAATAACAAGTGCACGTTTTGCAGCACAGAAATAGAGAATGTGAGATGTTAGGTTTTGTTTAGAGATGGCCACTGTACAATGCAGCATAATTGTGTGTGTAAATATCTTAACTGCACCATCTGTAAAAAGGTGAATTTTAAATGAAGCAACAAGTCCTGAGAACATGTACCAGAAAGTTATAGTCCTGGATATGACCTTAAACTATATCCGATGGTGAGGCCTCAGCTTACGGACTTTGGGGAGTGTGGAGCCACCCTTTTATTACCATTGCTCCCAGGTCCACTCTGACCTAGAGTGGTAGTACCTGTTAAGGTCCCAACTAAAGGTTAAATAGAAACCGACTTACAAAAAACAAATATATTCTATTAAAAAAAATTTCTTCAAAATCACCGGATTCGGCATTAAATAACCTGAAAAGGGTTGATATGCCGGAAAAACAAAAACAACCAACCAGAAAGTTATCCATTAAATGAAGTATGTCAGCCACTTAAATATCCATAAAATGAATACAGCAAGATTAATTTGAACAACCGGACGTAATTATCATATTTCACTGAAAATAGTTTACGCCACTCTGTTCATACAATAGTCTTGTGGTTTCTTTTTAGGTGAAGGTAATTATCAAACGAGATCAAACGAAATAATTACCTTACTTTTTGTTTTTTACACATGCATAGTTTGTTTAGCTGTGGCGGAGTCTAACTTATAAGAAAGAAAAAGAAAAGTAAGTGGTCTAAAAATAGACTGAACATTTATGTGAGAAGAAAAAAAGTAAAAGAAACCAAACTCCATTATGTCATTCTAAGGAAAGTCATTGAAAATACAGATAAATATGGAATAGACGTTTAGTGTTAACTTAAAAAATTCTTTACTCTTTTAAAGTGGGTAAGAAACTTGGTTTTAGTTATACTCTTAGGGGGCCTCCTTAATTTAAATTAGTGCTTGCATTAGTGCTCTCGAGGTCTCTTTATTTTTATTTATTTTTTTTTTCCACTAATCACTTAAAATGAATGTCTTCTCAAGACAATAAAAGAAAATATTACCTCAAAAATCTCTTTTTGAACTCTTTTTTCTCTTACCCTTCAAGAGCTAATGGCCAGTTATATATATATATATATATATATATATATATATATATATATATTATATTATTATTATTATTATTATTATTTATGTAAATACAGTCATATCATAATTTGCTCTCTTTGATTGAGCACTATCAATGACCCTTGTTGAAATTCAATTAGTCTTAATTTTTGGATATCTTTCTACCTTGATATATATATATATTTATATATATATATATATATATATATATATATATATATATATATATATATATATTAAGGGGGTAAACAGTCTAGAGAGCAGAGCTTATTTTTTAATGCATTAGTAAATTCATTAAACAATTAAAATGAAACAAAAGAAAACAGTGCTCGTTGTAATGTAGATATATAATAAGCTCGATAGGCATATATATCCTAGAACTATTTTAATATTGAGTAAGATGATTAGGAAAAAAAAACACCTAATATTTTTTGCTGATGAGGAGACTTTGTTTCAAAAAACCAAATGATAAAATTATTGTCCAAGTGTATCTCAGTAAAAACATCATTTCCGAATTTATTAATTTTGTTTGTTCTTTCTTATAAAACCGATTTTTAATTTTAATTATAAATTATCAATCATCTTGATATATATATATATATATATATATATATATATATATGTATATGATGATGATTGCAGCGTCTTGTCAGACGAGTGCCACTCCCTCAGACACTTAAAGTCCATGAGCCTGAAAATGACTTCCATCGCCACAGGAACATTTTTATAGACAAATGCCTGAGGGAGTATCTATACACAGATGATGTTACAGAGTCTTAGCTTTGTACGACAGCTAAGTCTCTCTCTCGGTTCAAGATGTTGAGATCCAGCAACAAGCAAGAGCAAGATAGCTAGCAACAAGTTAAACTGCAGACCAGCTTAATGCGGGTACTGGTCTCCCGCTTTATGGTTTTTTAAATCAGAGATTTGCTTCTCCTAGAAAGGTTGCCTTCACCACGGCTTACGGGAGTCCTCTCCACCCCGGCAGCCACATACATACACACAAACACACACGGTGCTAGTTGGCCGTTGACCCC
>NC_136518.1:70494826-70514826 GCF_053919585.1 Euprymna scolopes
CAGTCTACAGACTCGAAATTTGATGTCAAAGGTATTGAGATTTGGGAAAATCTTTGTTATCCGTTTTCGGTCAGAAATTTGGCTGTTAAGAGGTCAAAGTTCAATGATTTAACCTTTGAGAACTCTACCAAACTCCTCCGCCAATTTTGGGTATAAACAATTGAAATTTCAGATATAGGTTCCTTGGACATTTTTATATATAATTTCTATATTATATAAAGATGTGAATTCTTTGGTATTTAGAGGATTTTCATTCTTATTAATCCAGAAAATGTGGATTTCTGCTTAAATGTCTAGAGCAGTGATTCTCAACCCATGGACCCGTTTTTCCTTTTTTTTTTTTTTTTTTTTTTGGTGGACTCCCTCATAATTATTGGTCATTGTATGGGAGGGTGAAGGTCAGAGAAACAGTATAATAATAAAACAACCGACAGCCTGAGGTGCATATTTAAAACCAGCTCCTGTCACTTTCTTGGGTTTTTTTTTATTGCTTTCAAGGCAATTTCATGGAAATTTGCTTTTAAAATCTAGAAAATACATTCAAATTCGCTTGAATATCTACTTCAGCTTTTTTCACAAGAAAAACCAAAATTACAACAGAAATTAAATTTTTAATAACAAAAACCATTATGAGTTGGGTATATTCATAGGCCACTAAAATATCCTTGTTGACCCCCAATTGGTTATATTTTGCCTGTGAACCTCCAGAAATATTCCATGTACCCCTAGGGTCCGTGTGAACCCCAGTTAAGAACTTCTGATGATATGTCTATGGATACGAGTTATTCCGGGGTAGGGGTGCCTCCAAAACATAAATTTGAAGGCCATACGGGACTATCACTCTTTACCCAAGCTCTTTTCAAGAGGAGACTTTATTGGTTTGGCCACGCTACGTGCAACACAAGAGAATTCATCCACAAAGCAATAACCCCAGAACCATTTCAGAGTCCGACAATTGAGAGGGTAGCTGAAAACTTGGTTACACTCTATCAAAGCTGACGTCAAACTTTCCTTTGGTTCACGATATTTGCTGCTGTTCCTGGGACAGGCTGCCCCCGTCTTGGCCACTGCAGACTGTTGTGCATGGGGTACATTCATTCAGGACACTATGTTCTGTGGAACCGGCTCAACTCATCCTGGATGAATATGTCCAAATTTTTGGTCAAAATCTGCTTCGTTTTTTTATTTTTTTTAAATAAGAAAAACTGATTTCTGCCAAATCACTAGGACCTTACTTATTTTTCCATTTTTTTCAATCTCAATTTTAAAAAAATATTAAATTTCAATAATTTTTGTATTTTTAGTGTTGTTTTTCTTTATTTCTTCCAGTGGAAAAGTAGATTTTCTTTAAAGAAGCCATCAAAAATATTTTCATTTCCACTTTAAAGGCCCTGGATATGACCTAAAACTATATCCGATGGTGAGGCCTCACCATGCGGGCTTTGGGGAGTGTGGAGCCACCCTTTAATTGCTATTGCTCCCAGGTCTACTCTGACCCGGAGTGGTAGTACCTGTTAGGGTCCCAACTATGCGTTAAATAGAATCTGACGTAAAAAAAAATATACTCCATTAAAAATCGTTCCTCAAAATTTCAAAAGATTCGGCATTAAATAACCTGAAAAAGGTTGATATGCCGTAAAACAAAAACAACCAACCAACCAACCAATCCACTTTAAAACAAAGAAAAAATTTCTTTAAACTTTGAAGAAATCTTTAAAATCAACTGTTGAAAAAAATCGAGAAATAAGTTATCTCCCTTGCTTTGCCAACCTAAATAAAAAATTTAAAAAAAAAAAAAAAAGGACACTAGGAAAATATATTATTTGGATTCTTCAGACTACTGTTCTCGTTTTGAATATTATTTTCACAACGTTTTGGTCGATGTAACCTTCGATAGGAGTTTGAACCCCTCACTCCCTCGAGTGCTCTGGGCCATTCCAACTGGTCGGCTTGACTTTCCGTGTCCAACAACTGTCTCTCTCAAATTTTGACTCTCAACTAAAAACATCTACATTCTTTTCTCTATCTCATTACGTCACCACCCTCATAACCAAAGAAATAACATCACCTGCTGCAAATTGTCCGTATTTTGTTTATCTAAAAATTAAAATTCCTGACATGTTTTGTTACATTCCTTTCTATTAAAACATTTTCCCTGAATATTTTTCTCTACATAACATTTAATGATATTAATAATAACAAGCAGGACCTGTGAAAATTCCACAGTGGACCATTTCATGCATAATATATTAATGTTAGCATTCTGTGAATGTTCAGCGTAAATGGAGATGCCCTGCCTGTATCAGAAAACACACTATGTGATATACAAATATCTGTATGTGATGTTGCCAAGCTAAAAACCTTGATTCCAGTAAAGTAACTGGCCCTGACGGCATTTAAATTATAGTGCTCAAAAAACTTCAACCAAAACTAGCACCCATACTTACAAAGCTGTTTAAGCATTGTCTTTTTTTTTTTACACAGGCATCACCACATTACCAAGGCCAAGAGGCCATTCAAGGATAAGGGTTAAAGAGTGTACAGTAGAAATTGGACAATATAGTAATCATTAGTAATGAAAATTCGGTAAATTTGTTAACTTATATGGAACGACTCATCAAGAACTTATTTACGTTAAATTTGAAGACAACCATATTGTAGTCAGCCGGAAAGCAGGAAAACGGAAGACAATTCCACAGGTGTGCAGTTCTAAGAAAGAAGCTTTGTTCATGGAATCTACGTTTAGGTTTATGCAATTGCTTCCCAACACCCTAGAAAATCTCATCAGTATGTCCTGTATTTAAGAATTCAGGTGACTGCTCATCTCCCTCTCAGTACAAGACAATAAGTCTCCTGTGCATCATGAGTAAGTTGCTGGAATCTGTGTTGAATAGAGAAGTAGTCAACCATCTCAGCAAAAATAACCTTCTTAGTGACACACAATATAGTTTCTGTTGTGCTAGATCTGCAGCAGATGTGCTTAGAGTTATATCCCATAGGATTAGCAAATCTCTCAACAGAGGCTTCCTTTCTAGGGCAATTGGTCTTGACATGTCAAAGGCCTTTGATAGGGTATGGCATAAAGGTTTACTTCACAAGATCTCTAGCTATGGTATAGCTGGAAATGTTTTTTCAATTATGAAATCATTTCTCTCTGATACGTTCATAAGAGTAGTGGTTGATGGGTAGAAATCAGAAGCTCACAGTATTAATGCTGGAGTCCCTCAAGGGTCCATCCTTGGCCGAACTCTCTTTCTGATCTACATTAATGATCTTCCAAATCACATCCTTAGATCATTTGTTGACATTTATGCGGATGACACTACCATCTATGGTAGCACATCAAAGACCGTAAGCAACCAAGTTCTCTCTGATTCTCTTTCCTCTGATCTTGAGCACGTGGTACAATGGGGAAAGAGGTGGCTGGTTACTTTTAATGCTTCTAAAACCTAGCTTCTATCTTTACATCATCAATATTCTGATCTCCATCGGGAGGTTTCATGTTTTGACAAGCTTCTGGGCTTGATCTTTACTCCTGATCTGAAATGGAACACGTACATTAAATCCATTGGGAAAATGGTGGGATCTTTCTATCGATCCGCTGGAAAAATGGTGGGATCTTTCTATCGATCCAGTAGATCTTTCACTGCTGATGCAATTCTCTGTCTATATAAGAGCCAGGTATGTCCAAGGATGGAGTACTGTTGCCACATCTGGCAGGAGCTGCTAGAAAGGACTTATCCTGCCTTGATAGAGTTCAAAATAGAGTATGTAGCCTCGTAGGGGATGTAACTTCTTTCTCACAGAAGAGATGTTGTAAGCCTGTCTCTGCTTTATCGTTACTTTCATGGCAAGTGCTCCTCTGAGTTCCAATCTATGGTCCCCCTCGCCAAACTTTCATGAGAAACACTCGTCTAGCTGAAAACACTATCAATAATTTCCCCCACTCTTTATCTGTACCTAAACATAAACGTAGATTCTATGAACAAAGTTTCTTTCTTAGAACTGCATGCCTGTGGAACTGTCTTCCGTTTGCCTGCTTTCCAGCTGACTACAATATGGTTGCCTTCAAGTTCAATGTAAACAAGTTCTTGATAAGCCGTTCCACTTAATTTAACAAATTTCCATTACTAACGATTACTATATTGTCCAATTGGCTCTTTAATCTTTAATCCTTATCCTCAAGTAGCCTCTGGGTCTTGATAAGTGGTGATGCCAATGTAAAAAAAAAAAGAAAAAAGAAAGCTCTTTTATTTAGACCGCAAAAGTATTTATCTAAGCTAGCAGGGACGCCCAGCATAGCCCGATTGTAAAATACGCTTAAATATATTTTAGTTTATGAAGATTTTGTATATATTACTATAGAGTCAATTTTCTATGGATTTTTATATATTATAAAGTTGTAATTTCAGAAATAAAAATATATATCCATTTGACTTGGGTGCATCAGCTTGAATCGAAACCAAAACTAAAATTATGAAAAAAAGAATATATATATAACTTCAGTTCCTTTTTAGCTATAATCAAAATCGAAACGAAAACGATTAAAAAATTATAAGAAATGGAAAGTCATGAAATTTGTACTTGGCCTTCGGGACAAGATCAAAGTGTAGTATCTGTTCTTTAGATGCTTCACTTCAATTTCTTGTTCTCTGTCAGTGGAGGAGAAATCCTTCACGACTGAGACAATTTTTATTTTTGTTCCTTTTCTCCACGTTAAAAAAACGACCCTGGTGTCTAACTCTGTCCCGTGGGGAGGCATTGTAAATAGGAACAATTAAAAAGCAGTCACTCGGAAGGAAAAAGATGTAAGCATCACACAAAATAACACACATGCTATCGTATTAATATATAGATAATTGATCAGGATTATCTTTTTTTTTTTTTTTTTTTTTTTTTTTTTACATAGTGATCACCACTTATCAAGGCCTGGAAGCCACTCAGGGATAAGGGTTATTGCAAGTACATCACGTTAGTGAGGAGATTTTATGAAGTGTTTAATTAGCGGGGCGGTTCATTAGGAATTTGTTAACATTAGACTTGAAGACATCCAAGTTGTAGTCCGGAGGGAAGCAGGCAGACGGAACAGAGTTCCACAGGCGTGCAGTTCTAAGAAAGAAGCTTTGCTCATGAAATCCGCGTTTTGATTTAGGCACAGATATAGAGTGGGGGAAATTTTTCACAGTGGATTCAGCTAGACGGGTGTTTTTCGTGAAAGATTGGCGAGGGGGGACCAGGGATTGGAGTTCAGACGAGCACCTGCCATGAAAATAACGATAAAACAAGGATATGCTCGCAACGTCTCTTCTGTGGGAGAGGGGTTGCAGGGTGGAGAAAAGGGCATCCCCCACTAAACCACAAAGTCTATTTTGTACTCTGTCAAGGCATGATAGGCTGTTTTTGGCAGCTCCTGCCCAGATATGGCAACAGTATTCCATCCTTGGACGTACTTGGCTTTTATATAGATAGAGAATTGCATCAGTAGTGAGATATCTTCTGGAGCGGTAGAAGAATCCCACCATCTTTCCTGCGACCTTGGCAACAGACTTGATGTACGTGTTCCATTTCAGATCAGGAGTAAAGGTCAAACCCAGAAGCTTGTCAAAACACGGGGCCTCACCCAGACGAGAGCCATCCATCACAATTCATGCCAGCTGGGGATCAGAGCGTTGATGATGTAAGGATAGGAGTTTGGTTTTAGATGCATTAAAGGTAACTAGCCACATCTTCCCCCACTGAACCACGCGCTCGAGATCAGAGGAGAGAGAATCCGAGAGAACTTCGTCATTTACAGCCTTTGATGTGTTGCCGTAGATGGTCGTGTCATCAGCATAGATGTCAACGAATGATTTAAGTATGTGTTTAGGGAGGTCATTGATGTAGATCAGGAAGAGAGTTGGGCCCAGGATTGACCCCTGAGGGACTCCAGCATTTATATTGCAGGCCTCCGATTTTTGTCCATCTACCACTACTCTTATGAGCCTATCGGAGAGAAATGATTTAATGATTGAGAAAACATTTCCAGTTATACCGTAGCTGGAAATCTTGTGAAGTAGACCCTTATGCCATACTTTGTCAAAGGCCTTTGATATGTCAAGAGCAATTGCCCTAGAAAGGAAGCCTTTGTCAAGAGATTCACTAATCCTGTGGGATATAACCGTCAGCACATCTGCGGTAGATCTTGCAGAGCGGAAACCATATTGTGTGTCACTAAGAAGGTTATTCCTGCTGAGGTGGTTGACTATTTCTCTATTTAATATTGATTCCAGTAACTTACTCATAACACAGAGAAGACTTATTGGTCTGTATTGAGAGGGAGATGACTTATCACCTGAATTCTTAAATACAGGGCAAACTGATGAGGTCTTCCAGGGGGTCGGAAAGCACTTCTCCTTAAGGCAGCGCTTAAATAGTTTCGTAAGTATGGGAGCAAGTTCTGGTTGAAGCTTTTTTAACACTATAATTGGGATGCCATCAGGGCCAGTTGCTTTACTGGAATCTAGGTTTTTTATTAGCTTGGCGACCTCATGCACGGATATTTGTATGTTACCTAGCTTGTTCTGTGTTATAGGAGAAAATATGGGGAGTTGATGGCCTTCGTCGCATAGGGTAGAATTAGCTGCAAAGTTCTTTGCAAATAGTTTGGCCTTGTCTGACGCTGACGAGATAACCTCTGGTCCATTGATAATGGTTGGGATAGTACGCACACTTCTGTTCAGGATCCTATTTGTTATTTGCCAAAACTGGTGGGAACCAAGCCGCTAATCAGCTACCTTGGATTTAACAGACTGGGCATATAGCTCTCTTGCATTTTTTATTACTCTTTTACAGTGGTTGCTGGCAGTCCTGAAAGCAGCTTTAGTCTCAGTGCATCTATTACGTTGGTAGTTATGGAAAAAGTGATTTCTGTGCGCGATAGCAGCAGCACATTCTGGGGAGAACCATGGCTGGCTGTTAGGTTTTTGTTCTGACGCACAATAATATAATACTACATAACCAAGAGACCTTTTTAAGATTCTAACCCTCTCTTTTAAGTGGAATTGTTTGAATCTCTGTTGCACTTTGTTGGTATAATCCGTGTGCACGTTAGTGTCGATGAAAACATTGTTCAAGATGAGAATGGTATCTGGAAGAATCCACATGATGCAAATAATGAACCCTCATCCCAAGGGAAATGGTATTTCAAACATTAGTGTAACAGACTGACAGACAGCGCCTCTTTTAGATATGCGTGGGATGCACCTGCAAATGAAAAAAACTGGTGTAGCAGGAGCCAAACGATCGAGTTTTAATAATTAATTCTGAAAGTGTAGACTTTAATGTAACATAAAAAACATTTTCAGACAAGTTGTGAGTATATAGAAAGTTGATTATTAATTGAAGCTGAGAAAAACTTGCTCAAACATGTTAAAATGGTTTAAGAAAACTGTTGAATTATTCAAAAGATTTAAAAACAGGAATAACAACTTGACACCCAAACATGCAGACGTGTGTATATCTATAATATAAAGCTGAATGTCTGTGTGCCTGTGTGTGTGTGGTCACGAATAGGCTCCTATATGGTTGAATATTTTTAAAAAAACTGATTACATATAATGATAGAAGATGTATGGAGAAACAGGAATGGGTATGTTTGATCTGGCAGAACGGTGGTTCATTAAAATTCTGGGTCTGCGTTCGCACCTGGCTCATAAAGTATGGAAATAAAAAATTTAAAAATTAAAAAAAAAAAACGTTTACAAGTGTTTTTGATATAGATGTACATAAGAATACTTTGATAAGTGTGTTTTAACTTAAATAGGGATGGTATAATAAAATTGTGGGGTCTGCGTTCGCGCCTGGCCTCCATAGAATGGAAATAGGCACAAACTTTAATAAAGACGTTGCATATCTATCCGCATAAGTATACTTTGATAATTATGTTTCAGTTTGAAGAAATATGGTATAATAAAATTATGGGGCGTCCGTTCACGCCTGACCTCCATAGAATGGAAATATGTCACAAAGTTTAAGAAGGTTTTTTAATATAGATCCACAGAATATTGTGATAAGTGTTTCAGTGTGAACAGGTATGGTATAATAAATTATGGGGTTTATCTATTTTATTTTTACTTTCATCATATTTTGCTTTGATTTTGATACCCCCAAATTCGAAGTTATCTCTTTACAACCCTTCGTTTTCATAACCTATCATACTTTCATAAATCAGAGTCCATTTTCTGTAGGCTGTTATTGAACCCAGTCAACGACAGGTACTTTTGCTAATATATATATATATATATAAGTGAAAATACTTCCCTACCAAATAACTCTGTCAATTTTCAGTCTACAGACTCGAGACTTGACATAAGGAATATCGAGATTTGGGAAAATCTTTCTAATCAGTTTTCGGCCAGAAATTTGGCGGTCAAGAGGTCAAAGTTCAACGATTTGACCTTTGAAAACTTTACCAAACTTCTCTGCCAATTTTGGGTCTAAACACTTGCAATTTTAGATATAGGTTACTTGGAAATGGATTAAACTTTTTAATTTGATTTGAGCCCAAAACAAATCTTAAGGGATCAAAATTGGGGTCAAAGTTTAAAACTGACCGCTTCAGCCTCTACCAAATTACTCAGCCAATTCTTGGTCTAAACATTTGAAATTTTACATAAAGTGTATTCAGACATAGGGCCAGCTTTTTAGTCGTTTTTTTGCTGAAAATTTGGCTTCCAAGGGGTCAAAGTTCAAAATATTTTACCTTTGCGGTCTCTAGCAAACTATTAAGCCAATTTTGGGTCTAAACATTTTAAATTTTACATAAAGGGTATTTCAGACATGCAGCAAGCTTTTTAATCAGTTTTGGGGTGAAAATTTGGCTGGCAAGAGGTCAAAGTTTCAGAGTTGACCTTTACAGACTCCACCGAACTTCTTTGCCAATTTTGGGTCTAAACACTTGAAATTTTAGATATAGGTTACTTGGACATGGATCAAACATTTTAATTCAATTTGAACCCAAAACAAATGTTAAGGCGTCAAAATTGGGGTCAAAATTGAAAAAAATTTGACGTCTGCGGTCTCTACCAACTTTTCTCTATGGTAGTTAAGAAAGCCTATAATATAGAAGGGCATTACCGTACATATTCACACTATTTAATATATACATATGCATATAAAGTTATCAACAGTACATAAGGCCCGAGCAAAGTCAGGCAGAACTGCTAGTATACATAGAAAAGTGAAAGTGTTTGTTTACATTTCCCTACCAGATAACTCTGTCAATTTTCAGTCTACAGACTTGAGATTTGGGAAAATCTTTTTAATTGGTTTTCGGCCAGAAATTTGGCTGTCAAGGAGGATCAAAGTTCAACCATTTTAACTTCGAAAACTCTATCAAACTCCTTCGCCAATTTTGGGTCTAAACATTTGAAATTTTAGATATAGGTTACTTGGACATGGATCAAACTTTTTAATTTGATTTGAGCCCAAAACAAATGTTATGGGGTCAAAATTGGGGTCAAGTTTTTTAAAAAAAATGACCATTTGGGTCTCTACCGAATTACTCAGCCAATTTTTGGTCTAAACATTTGAAATTATATAAAGTGTATTCAGACATGGAGCAAGCTTTTTAATCGATTTTTGGACTAAAATTTGGCTGCCAAGGGGTCAAAGTTCAAAAGATTTGACCTATGTAATAATTTGAAAATTTACAATTTAAAGCAAAAAAATAAAGAAAAGAAATAAACAACACGTATTTATAAATTTTAAAGAAATCAGAATCAGGAATCATATCGGAATCAGAAATTTAGAACGGAATCTGTAATTGGATCGGAATTGGAAAAAAATTTTGAAATCGTCCCATCACTAATATATATATATGTTGTATATGTATGCCGTTTCTCCGCTTGATTCGATCAATTATCAATGCTTCTGTTAATCTATCATGTTCAGTTCCTGCTTGATGTTTTCACTCCACCTCTTCCTGGGTTGGCTTTGATGATTGAGAAGGCATGAAACACTAGTGTCTGTAGCTGGAAAAATGATTATATATTAAAAATAATTACATACATACACACACTGTATGCATGTGTAATATATACAGGGTGGTCAAAAAGTCAGGTAACATGTTAAAGGTAGAAAAAACAATATGATCCATTATAATCTCTATTCGTTTAATATTATTTGTTTAAATATTTGAGTGTAATATATAAACTTTGATTTTAAATCTATGTGTTGTGTCATTTATATTCTTCTTTCTTTCAGGTAAAATGGCCACCCAAAAGTTAACAACGCCGCAAAAGGTTGCTATTGTAAGATTGTACACTCAGTACAATAAAAATGCTGCTGAAACTGCTCGCCAGTTCTCTACATTGTTTCCTGGCTTTACTGTAACACGAAAGCATGTAATTAAATTAAATAGGAAATTTGATGAAACCGGTTCTGTTGTTGACTTACCTCGGTCAGGAAGACCAAGAACCGGTCGGTCTGATGAGAATATTGCTACTGTCCAGGCAATTGTGGATGAAACCCCCAAAACATCATCACAAAATATGGCACGCCAATCAGGAATAAAAAGGGGAACAATTCTAAACATTTTGAAGAAAGATTTAAGTTAACAAAATAAACATATTTCATGTTTGTTTCATTTTATATTTCAATGTATGGTACTTAAATATACGTGTATTGCTAATATCGTTTTTCTTTAAAATGTTACCTGACTTTTTGACCACCCTGTATATAAAATCTTCATATTTCTTTTTGAATATCCTGTCGAACAAACAATAAATTCTTGTAAATTATAGTTTAGTCTTTAAGTGTGTTCTTTTATGATAAGCTCTATTCCTATTTATATTGTACTGAGCTTTTTTATTTGGTTGGGGTTACTATATAAATATTAATATTTATATTCTTTTTGATTTTATACGTATAATATATATATATATATATATTGGTTTCTACATTGAGAGTGAAACAGTCGCATTTACGTGTGATTTTTCAAAATGGCGACTAGAAATAATGAAACGCTTCTCTTTTGGCGATTGTATTTCTTTCACTGACAATCTTCCAAAGCTCACTACTAAGTGAAAAATATCTTTTACAACATATTTTTTTTAAATAAAACCAACAAAATTAAATTATTTAAACAATAAAAGTTTAATAGAACAATATATTCATTTAAAAAATTTTTTTTTTAATGAAGGCTGTTTAAAAAAAACATTTGAAGAAATTAGAATGTTTATACCTTCAAGTATCAACATAAAATTTGTTGTATATTTAGAATTACACTTATTTAAAAAAAAAAAAAAACACAGAAAAATCTTTATGTACATGCTCGTCACAAAACAAAGATGTCATATTCTAAAAATCATGTGGGTTTGGCTAGTAACTTTTCTATTTGGCTATTAAACGTAAATATTTAGTTGTCAAAGGTCAACTAAAGATAAATGTGTCCATAGAGCCCTGATATATATATATATATATATATATATATATATATATATATATATATATATATATATATTCATCTCTTTCCACTACTTCTCTTATCTTTTTGTTCTTTATACTATTTTTTCTTTTGTGACTTCATCCAAAGTAGGCAATGATAAGCAAGATCTATAGACCTTAAATAGTATGGGTTGTAGATGGAGCCGATCCATTTGATCAATATTTTTATTTATTTATTTTTTTTTTTTTTTTTTTTACACAGTGATCACCACTTATCAAGGCCCGGAAGCCACTCAGGGATAAGAGTTATTGCAAGTGCATTACGTTAGTGTGGAGATTTGATGAAGTGTTTACTTAAGGGGGCGGTTCATTAGGAATTTGTTAACGTTGGACTTGAAGACATCCAAGTTGTAGTCAGGTGGGAAGCAGGCAGACGGAACAGAGTTCCACAGGCGTGCAGTTCTAAGAAAGAAGCTTTGTTCATGGAATCCGCGTTTTGATTTAGGCACAGATAAAGAGTGGGGGAAATTATTTTACCTTCCATCTCTTCTCTATCTTTGCTTCTCTCTCTTTTAGTTATGTTATCCGTCTCCTCCCGCTACTTCTCATCATCCACCATTTATATTTACTTTATTCACCATTTTGTGACGTCATCTAGTGTGCCCAACACATTTTATGACATCATGCACTGTACAAAAAAAAATATATATTGAGCATTTAGAAAAAGAATGGCTCTTTTTTTCAGCATTGCTATTTAGGGATGTTATCCTTGGGGCCCCTAAATCAACAGATTAGAACATTCCTGTAATGATCTAGTCCTTGTTGATTTGGTGTGACGCTAGTTCTATGCAGTTCTAAGAGGTCCACTCTCCCAGGCTTTGCTTTCTCTCTTTGTTAACAAATTTACCGAACTTCCATTACTATCGATTACTATATTGTTCTTTTGACTACTCTACACTCTTTAACCCTTATCCTTGAGTGGCCTTGATAAATGGTGACGCTTATGTAAAAAAAAAAAGGGGGGGGTTATTGCTAATCGCCTGAGGCGCCCTTACCAAGGAATGCCAACTAGGCTGCCCAGTCACTTTTTGCATATCAGAGTGCCCCTCCTTGGGGAAACTGACTTCTCAATCTCACTTGCCGTCCCAGGTGTCTTAAGTTCATGTAGTGGGAGAGAAATAAAAATATTTGGTATTGCCATTTAATTTGCATAATGTTTTTGTTTTTTTTCTTTTTAGTTTTCTTTTTTTTTTTGTTATTTTAGCTGGGGATGGGGAATCCCATCAGATTCCAGACATTCACCCACTATCTCATATATTCCAACGAAGAGATCGTTTTAAGATTCTAACTGTTCCTTTTAAATGCAATTGTTTGAATCTCTTCTGCACTTGGTTCACCGAGTATATTTGGCAGGTAGTTTTTAAAATTCTTTTTCATGAGTCCAGTTGTTCCTATAATTACTGGAATAATGGAAATCTTCCTCAGATTCCAGTTTCTTTTCATGTTGTGCATAATGTTTTGGTATTTTGTTATCTGTTTAACCCTATATCATGAGGAACACTGACTTCTACTAAGGTTGCTTCTTTCTCCGTCTTGTCCCATATCACTATGTCAGGTTTAATAGTTCAGGTATGTAGCTGTATGAATTCATAGTTGTAGTGGATCAAAGTGTAGTATCTGTTCTTCAGATGCAGCACTTCCATTTCTCGTTCTCTTTCAGTGGAGGAGAAATCCTTCACGACTGAGACAATTTTTATTTTTGTACCTTTTCTCCACGTTAAAAAACGACCCTGGTGTCTAACTCTGTCCCATGGGGAGGCATTGTAAATAGGTACAAACACCTACGGTAAAATAAGTTATTTCTATATTATTGCTATGCGTAATTTAGAAATATGGCCGTCTTCAAGTCCAATGTAAACAAGTTCTTGATGAGCTGTTCCCCTTAAGTAATCCAATTTACCAAATTTACACTTCTAGCGATTACTATAAAATTGTCCTTTTGACCACTGTACACTCTTTTTAACCCATATCCTCGAGTGGCCTTTGGGCCTTGATAAGTGGTGATTCCCTTGTAAAAAAAAATAAAATAAAAAAAAAGAAACTATTTTTAAGAATTTAACAAATTCGTCAGAGTTTATCGATTTTCTAATCAAAGTAGGAGAGTAGATATTTGGTTCACTTTCGACGGCAACTCCGACTTCCTTCATTTTATCCTTTTAGTTCTCACATTCCATGAGCAATTTTTCTGACAAAGAGGGAAGAATTACTGTTTTCCGGATCAGAATCTATGCATTCAACATTTATTGTTTAGTTTTTTGACCTTGAAGTATTATTTTTTATTTATTATTTCTCAGTTCCTTACATCAAGTGGCTTTATGCACTGTTTGCAATGATTTTCATTAAAAAAAACAAAAAATCACGGTTAAACAAATAGTTGCTATGGTTGTGACATTTAATTTTCTTTGTCCTTTTCCATTTTATTTTTTTTTTATTATATATAAATTTTTACAAAAATCAAACTAAAATGCATTGTTACTAGGACTTTTAAGTAAATTGACTATGGCCCAGTCCTGCGAAAATGGTTCATTTGGTAGTTGCAATTTTTTTCTTTTATTTAGTCTTTTTTTTTTCTTTTTAGTCTTTTTTCTTTCCAGATTTTTCTTTTTAAGAAAAAAAGTTTCTTTTTCTCTTTCTTTTTTTTCTTTTTTTTTTGTTCCATTTCGCGTTTTCTTTTCTTTTTTCTTTATTTTTCTTTATTTTCTATTTTTTAGTCTTTTCTTTCTTTTTTTTTCTTAAGTTTTTTATCTTTTTTTCTTCCCATATTTTTCGGCTTATATTTCTTGTGTGTGTTGACTTTGCATAGAAATGATGTCAGAAACTTCTTATTCAAGGGTGTCTGCGCTAATATTTCACAAAAGGGAAAGAAGGATAAAGACTTGGTCAGAGATAGGTTAGTTTGGAAATCAAGTTCTTAAAACTGTCCAACACATGCCTGCATGTAAAAAAAAAACAAAAAAAAAAACAAAAACAAAAAAAACAGAATGATGACTGGGTTTTGCATTAAATAATCTCAAAAAAAAAAGAGTTGATATGCCATAAAATTAGTGTTGAGATGATTCATTGAAAATTGGGAATCAGAAAAATCCAAACTTTTTGGGTATCGAAATCTACTGGAATCGTAAAAATTTGTGCATATTTTTTAATACCAAAAACGATTCCTTTAATTATTTTTTTATTTGATTTTGTGTTAAACAAAATTTTCCATTGCTGGCAGTAATAATAAAATAATCAATATTTATTGATTTTAAAATACTAGTAAAACTAAAATCTATACATCACCCCACAAGTGTTTTTTTACGTTTGAGAAAATATATGTGCATTTAACTTATGTTTTTGCAGTAATCAGAGGAAAAAATAACTTTATAGTTGAATATTAAGAGATTTAAAAAGAATTAGTAACTGTATCAGAATCGGGAATTTAGTACGGAATCTGTAATTGAATCGGAAATTTAGTAGGAATCCGTGATTGTATCGAAATCGGAAATTTAGTAGGAATCCGTGATTGTATCGAAATCGGAAATTTAGTAGTAATCCGTGATTGTATCGAAATCGGAAATTTAGTAGTAATCCGTGATTGTATCGAAATCGGAAATTTAGTAGGAATCCGTGATTGTATCGAAATCGGAAATTTAGTAGGAATCCGTGATTGTATCGAAATCGGAAATTTAGTAGGAATCCGTGATTGTATCAAAATCGGAAATTTAGTAGGAATCCGTGATTGCATCGAAATCGGAAATTTAGTAGGAATCCGTGATTGTATCGAAATCGGAAATTTAGCACAGAATCTGTAATTGTATTGGAATTAAGAAAAATATTGGAATCGTCCCATCACTACATAAAACAAAACCAGCAAGCAAAAGTACACCTAGATATAAAGGGGTTGGATTTTTTTTAGAGGCACCAAACTTGAAAGTAAATCACATAAAAATATTTTTAGTGTACAAATCTGCGGTTTATTCCAAAGATTAACTTTTGCCATTTATAATTTAAATAATTTATAATTTAGAGGTTTAATTTTCACAAACTACACATTAAACTAGGCTGTATTTCGGTAATAATGTGTTCAATGTTGTCTTCCAAGTGGTCTACTATGTCTGGCTTATCAGCTTAAGCATGGGACTTTACATATTGCTAAAGAAAATAATTTAATGGGGTAAGATCGCCCAAACAAAGTAGCCCATTGACAAGTGCATTTCATGAAATTATTCGTTCATCAAATGCTTCTCTCAATCGAGGTTATGTCCATCCATCAGTTGAACAAGTCACAATTTGTGTTCAACTGTGTCCCACTGGATACTCTTAATTTGGCGTCTATTGGACACTATCTGTCAACTGAACTCTTAAAACTCCTTGCCAATCCCAAATATATGTTCCTATTTACAATGCCTCCCCACGGGACAGAGTTAGACACCAGGGTCGTTTTTTAACGTGGAGAAAAGGAACAAAAATAAAAATTGTCTCAGTCGTGAAGGATTTCTCCTCCACTGACAGAGAACAAGAAATTGAAGTGCGGCATCTGAAGAACAGATACTACACTTTGAGGTATTTATTTGCTCCCCCACTGAGCAAATTAGGCACAAGGCCGATTTTTAAAGTGAAGAGTGAAGGGGAAATGAGGACCAACTCCCCGGGGAGTAGGGGAGCTGGATAGTGACAATTGGTATGAAGGGTTGCCCTTACATTGACCAAGGTCTTATATGTAGGAGTGCCCCCACATATGGTCTTTGCTTGCAGTATCTGCTGGAGCAGATACTACACTTTGATCTTGTCCCGAAGGCCAATCCCAAATATATGTTGGGTTCTTTTGTTCCTGTCATCTGTTATGCTTTAGCTACAACTGTATATACTTATATACTGAAATATATTGATCGATCCCCTGTTCATTCTTTTGCCCTAAAATAACTACCCCACCTTGCTTAACAATGTCACTTCAGCCGCCCCCTGCCTACCCCAGTGAACCCCTTCCTCTTTGTTTCTGATAAACTTATTTCCTCATCTCTTTTGTCATACTTTCTCTCCTTCTCTGATTGCATCACGCCACAAATTCCTGTTTACGTTTCTAAATTTTTTTAGATAAGTATTGGTTACTTGTATTATTTGAATTCGTCGGACTATGGTTCTCATCTTGAGGGTCATTTTCACAAACATTCTGGTTGATGTAACCTCCAACCTTCTTCAGGTATATCTTGTCGAACTCTAGAATGTTTCTGTTGAACTCGGGAATTTGGATGGAATTTTGAATGGAACTCTTTGTTTACTTCACGGGGGTAGCATGTTCTTGTTCCCTCAGCAACAAGTACTCATGGTGCAGTGGTTAGAGGACTTGGAAAAATCAATTGTAAAAGTGATATTCTTCTGAAGGTTGAAGGCTCAATTTGCAGTGTTGGCGACCGAAAAAATACAATTGCAAATTACTTAGGATCTCCATCCAGTTATGGCCGACGGAATGAGAGGATGCTGCTCCCATGAAGTAGTGGTCCTGGATATAACATTAAACTATATCCGATGGTGAGGCCCCAGCTTGCGGGCTCTGGGGAGTGTGGAGCCACCCTTTAATTGCCATTGCTCCCAGGTCCACTCTGACCTGGAGTGGTAGTACCTGTTAGGGTCCCAACTATGGGTTAAATAGAAACTGATTGCAAAAAACAAATATATTCTATTAAAAAAATTTTCTTCAAAATCACCGGATTCGGCATTAAATAACCTGAGAAGGGTTGATATGCCGTAAAACAAAAGCAACCAACCAACCAACCCATGAAGTAAATAAAGGGTCCCACTCAAAATTCCACCCAAATTTCTGAGTTTGACAGAAACATTCCAGAGTTCAACAAGGTAGACCTGAAGAATGTCGGAGGTTACATCAACAGATACGTTGTGAAAACGCCACTCAGGATGAGAATAATAGTTTGATAAATTCAAATAATATGAAATTCCTGTTTTTATCTGCTTCTAACTCCTTTTAACATTTCATTTCAATTTAAACGTTATTAGATAAAACCGTGACTACATTTTGAATCATGTTGCATGATAATTTACGGTGCCTGATCACATCTCTCACCTGTGTTCAGTACTCGGCAGATGTACAAATGTACATATGCAGTTTAGTTGACTAAGGTAGTAGTCGTCGGACAACTAACAGAGGCAACATAACACTTTACGCTTGTGCGATTTATAGTAACAGCAACAAAAGTAATTGCCAATGCAGTCGAGCGGAGAATATTTTTATACTCAAATATAATTTGATGAGATTTATTTTCTTTCACGAATCATGTGATTGTTCTCCCACACATCTTTTCTCAAGTATATACACTTTAGATTTTTAAATAATCTATTGTAATAAATTCGTTCTATCGTTATTTCCATGGCAAGTGTCCAACTGAACTCTAATCCATGTCCCCCCACCCCTTGGTAAACTTTTACAAAAAAACATTTGACTAGCTACATTCCTATCTGGCCTTTTGGTAAAAAAAAAAAAAATGCACACACAACATACAGAAATGAATATACAAATTGTACATAGTTAAATTTTACATTGAACGCTGGGGTTATTAGTTAGATTAGGATCCACAGAGTGATTGAGGTATTTCGGTAAATGTTGCCAGTCAAGAGTAAGACTTCAAAGTCTCATCTGTTACATAGTCAAAAAGACCCTGTACCCTCCCCCTCCCAATTTCTTGTAGGGCCTTGTGCCTAATTTTGTTGAATTGAATTTTTTGTACGTTTTTTATGTTCAATTTTTTCTTTCTCAATAAAATATATAAACAAGATCAAAGTGTAGTATCTGTTCTTCAGATGCAGTGCTTCTATTTCGCGTTCTCTTTCAGTGGAGGAGAAATCCTTCACGACTGAGACAATTTTTACTTTTGTACCTTTTCTCCACGTTAAAAAACGACCCAGGTGTCTAACTCTGTCCCGTGGGGAGGCATTGTAAATAGGTACAACGATTATAAGCGATTTCTCCCCCCCTCTCTCTATCTGTGCTTAAATCTAAACGCAGATTTCATGAACAAAGCTTCTTTCCTAGAACTGCCCACCTGTGGAACACTGTTCCACTGGCCTGCCTCACAATTGACTACAACATGGTAGCCTTCAAATCCAATATAAACAAATTCTTGTTGAACCGTCTCCATAAATAATCAAATTCCACCCAATTTACACTATTAACGATCACTACACTACCATGTTACATTAATTTCCCCCCGCTCTTTATCTGTGCCTAAACCCAAACGTAGATTCCATGAACAAAGTTTCTTTCCTTTTGCCTGCTTTCCAGCTGACTACAATATGGGTTCTTCAAGTCCAACGTAAACAAGTTCTTGATGAACTGTTCTACTTAAGTCAACAAATTTACCGAATTTCCATTACTGAAGTAGTTATATATATATATATATATATATATATATATATATCTCGTAATTTATAAAATATATATGGCGATTAAGCTACACGTAATATTCCGCGTTTCATCCACTCTAGGACTCTTCAGGGTTATGCGCGAATTCTGTGGTTGTTTATCGTTTTTATATGCTCCTCTTCTATTGAGATTTTAGTTAGCCAATCAGCTTTCTAGTATCCACCGCGCCCTTCCTATCAGCCAATGGACATGCATTTTATCGGATTTTTTTAATTTTTTTTTTTTTTTTTTTATATGGAAGGTAATTCACCAAATCTTTTACCACAAATGACTGAATTCTTCATTCAAGGTCCTAAAAGAGTTGATATGCTGTAAAAACAAGACATACAAGTTAAAATATTACTGTTGGCAAAAATATCATGAAATTTTATTCAATAATTTTTATTTTGTCTTATTTTTTCAGAAAGTATGGATGGGGCTAAATTGATGATCAAATTGCCAGAGGAGGTTTGTAAATCAGAACCTGAGTTGAGTTCTGACGAAGTTGAAGGAGAACCAAACCAAAGCGGCCAGGATGAAGAGCCGGCCAAAGAAGTTGTCATCATTGATCCGGATGCTGTCGTGAGAACAATTAGTTTTTTTCTTTCTCTCAACACTTTGTAATATAAAACTTCCGTTTTAACTTGGCACTTTATGCGCTTCAATAACATTTAGATTTGACTAGCTACATTCCTATCTGGCCTTTTGGCCAAGATCAAAGTGTAGTATCTGTTCTTCAGATGCTGCACTTCAATTTCTTGTTCTCTGTCAGTGGAGGAGAAATCCTTCACGACTGAGACAATTTTTATTTTTGTTCCTTTTGTCCACGTTAAAAAACGATCCTGTTGTCTGACTCTGTCCCATGGGGAGGCATTCTAAATAGGAACATTTAGGTACTAGTTATACTTCCTGTCTTTGTCGTTTTTTACAATTTTTCTCAAATTTTGGTAATAGTAAGCAAACGTACTTCCTAACTTCCAGTGTGGCTGCTACCGGAAGCAGTGATAATGCAAATCAGTTCCTTCACTTTATTTCCTCTCACGCCTTTATCTCCCCTTTTTTTTTAAGTTTTTCCGATCATTCTTTTTTTTATTGAAAAGTTATTTTGGTATTATTTTCATTA
>NC_136518.1:70519826-70574826 GCF_053919585.1 Euprymna scolopes
CTATTAAAATTTGAAAACTATGCCACTCAGTTCTGCAAAGATTCACAAAAAGTAATAAGCACTATGGAGAGAGCACATAAATCTTTCACTAATCATATTTTATGTTTTATAAAACTTAATATTTGTTAGTTTCTATATGGCAGTTGAATATTATTTCCATTTTTACATTTATAATGTTGAAATAAAATTAATGTACTTATACTTATGACAGACACTGTGTATACAAATAAGTACACGTTTTTAAATTTTGAAATGAGGATTGATTATTCGTATTATTTGGATATTGTTTTCATCTTGAATGTCATTTTCACAATGTTTTGGTCGATGTAACCTCCAACCTTTTTCAGGTGTGTCTTGTCGAACTCGTGAATGTATCTCCTGTGAAGTAATTTTTAAAATTCGGCTAGATTCCTGAGTTCGACACGATACACCTGAAGAATTTCAGAGGTTACATCGATTGAAACATTGTGTAAATGACACTCAAGATGAGAACGGTAGTCTTAAGAACCCAAATAATATGAATAACCAATTAGCCACCGAATTCTAACCATTCAAAGTTTGTTGTGAATTAGATAATGTGTCTATTAGTCATGACTCAGTAGAAGTCCTAAGTAATTCGCAATTATTTATTTATTTTTTTTTTTTTTATTACATTTTCACCCCAAACAAGGCAAATTGCCACTTTGGTGTAGGGGGCTACTATCAGGGGCAACAACTACTGGGGTACTATGTAAGGATTTAGGCAGCAAGGTGTCGGTTCACGTTACACTTGAACTTCTGCACGTCAGTACTGTTGGGGAAGCAGGGACCTGGAATGGAATTCCAGAGTCTAGCGGTTCTGGGGAAGAAACTATTGGAGTAAAAAGATCTTTTACATCTAGGGATCTCTACAGTGTGGGGGTGGGATTTAGCAGCCTGTCGGGTTTGTCGAGGGTGCACACGTCGTGGGGGCACAAGTGATTGCAGTTCGTCAGAGCATTCACCACTAAAATACTTGTAGAAAAGGCAGAGGGATGCAACATTTCGTCGATGGGACAGAAGCTGAAGCTTAGATGCCAGTTCAGGGCCTATCAGGTTCGCGACTCTCTTTTGAACCTTGTCAAGGAGCGAGAGACTAGTAGCAGATGCACCAGCCCAGATGTGGCAGCAATACTCCATACATGGGCGAATGGTGGCCTTATAGAGGTACAGGATACTTTCGAGTGTTAGTAGTTTTCTAGCACGGTAGAGAGAGCCCACCTTTCTTGCAGCGGCCCTGGCAATGCCTTCAATGTAATTGTTCCAACTCATGTTTCCTGTGAACATTAGGCCAAGGAGTTTGAAAGATGGACTCTCAGATAAAGAGTCGTTGGCCATTGCTATGGGTGGTAGAGAGGGTTTCTTGTAATTATTGAATGAAACTAGTTTAGTCTTGGCAGCATTGAACGCGACCAACCACTTTTTTCCCCATTCCACCACAGATTTTTGAGTGTCACCCACACTGAGGATTGAACCTTCAAGCTCCAAAAGAGTGTCACTTTATAATTGAATTTTACTAAGTATTTTTGCCATGGGTTCCATAAGGACTCTGTGGAGTAGTTGGTAATGTACTTGGTTAAATTTACGTATTTTATTTATTTATTTTTTTAATTTATTTTATTAATTTTTTTTTTAATTTATTTTAATTTAATTTTTTTTTAATTTAATTAAATTTTTTTTTTATTTATTTTAATTTTTTTTTTATTTATTTTTTATTTATTTTACTTTATTTTTTATTTTTTTTTTAATTAATTTATTTTTTTTTTTTAATTTATTTTCTTTTATTTTTTAAATTTTATTTTATTAATTTAATTTTTTAATTTATTTTATTTATTTTTTATTTATTTATTTGTTTTAATTTATTTTATTTATTTCTTTAGTTTATTAATTTATTTTTTAATTTTTTTTAATTTATTTTATTTATTTCTTTTTTTAATTTATTTTTATTTTTTAAATTTATTTTATTAATTAATTTATTTTTTAAAATTTATTTCATTTATTTATTTATTTCAGACCTTATGCTTGCGACAGAATCTCATCAAGAAAGTCGAGGGTTTATCCACGTTGCTGCAACTTGTTGATTTGGATTTGTACGACAACCAGTTGACACAAATTGAAAATGTCTCTGCCTTAAAAGATTTGCAGTATGTCGATGCTTATGATACTATGTTGCCCCCCTTCCCTTCCACCAAGTGTTACCTGCCTTATTAGTCTTTGGCCAATAAAAAAAAGTATTTATTTTACAAAACTACTGTATTTTTATAGAATCCATTACGCTACTTATCACCCCTCCTTGGTTTATTTATATTTTTATATTGAAATTACAAAGAGAGAAATTATTTTTTTTATATACATAATTAAAAGAGAAGACAGACAAAAAGAAGGGGACAACTGACCGGTTTCGCCCTAACTCTTCTAGAACTGCCTTGATAGAGTTCAAAATAGACTAGCTGAATCTAGCTGAAAACACTATCAATAATTCCCCCCACTCTTTATCTGTGCCTAAACCTAAACGTAGATTCCATGAACAAAGCTTCTTTCTTAGAACTGCACGCCTGTGGAATTGTCTTCCGTTTTCCTGCTTTCCAGCTGACTACAATATGGTTGTCTTCAAGTCCAACGTAAACAAGTTCTTGATGAGCCGTTCCACTTAAGTTAACAAATTTACCAAATTTCCATTACTAACGATTACTATATTGTACAAATTGACTACTGTACACTCTTAATCCTTATCCCTGAGTGGTCTCTAGGCCTTGATAAGTGATTATGCCTATGTAAAAAGAAAAAAAAGGGGATTTTATTTATAACTAGCTTAGATGCTCGGGTGTTTGGAGGTGTTGAGCAAAACAAAATAATAAAAAAAAGTAGCAGGCAGGTTCAAATTCTTACCGTGAAGGAGGAAAAGAACGCAAAAAAAAAAAAAAAGTGACGTCTTTGCCGTTGCGTCCATCGCCAAACTGGAAGTGGCAAAGGTTTAAATTAAGGCTAGTCAATCGAAAATAGGGAATAACTTTCGAAAACATCGGCTTGTAGAAAAGTGCCCAGTTGAGGGTGAAGGAATTAATGTCTTTAGCCAATTTTTCGATATTTGTTGTCCGAAGGGGCGAGCATCAAAACGATACTGATTTTGTGAAAATCCGTCGCCTCTGTCAAAAGTTTTAGGCAGACATACATACATACATGTAAACAGATAGATGAGATTTATATAATAGATTAAAAGGGAAAGAAACATGATGAGAACTACAGGGTGGTCAAAAAGTCAGGTAACATTTTAAAGAAAAACGATATTAGCAATACACGTATATTTAAGTACCATACATTGAAATATAAAATGAAACAAACATGAAATATGTTTATTTTGTTAATTGTCGTCCATTTCTCTCTATCAATCGCTGGAAGCGATTAACCACTGATTGTGTAACACGTGTAATCATGTCAGCTGATATCCGCGCAATCTCCTCTTCAATAAATAACTTTAAAGACGCTATTGTATCAGGCTTCTTGCCATAAACGCTATCCTTTACATAGCCCCAAAGCCAGAAATCAGGAGGGGTAAGATCCGGAGATCTGGCTGGCCATTCAACTGGGCCACGGCGACCAATCCATCGTTGTGGAAAAATTTCATCCAAGAAATAATATTAAACGAATAGAGATTATAATGGATCATATTGTTTTTTCTACCTTTAACATGTTACCTGACTTTTTGACCACCCTGTATATGTACTAAAATAAAGCCGCATCAAGGTCTGTTAATGGGTGAAAAGACAAAAAACAATAGGTACTGAATATTTGAAATTAAAGCAACATTATAATGTATGTACAATACTGGAATCTCCGAGCTGATTGAGGGTGGAACCAGTCGGCTGCTCCCCTACATTTTTCTTTCTTTTCTTTTAATTATGAATATCAACAAAATAAGTCTTCTCTTCGTAATTGCAGTATTGAAACTTTGTACCCCACGAAACTTAAATTTTTATGGATTTACGTTTACTTTATAACATTTTTATACTCTTTATAGTTTCACTAGCGAGGGGTACCCGGCGTTGCCCGGGTGTTTGGAGGTGTGTGTAGTTTTGGGTAAATCAAAACTCCAGGAGGGGTGGGTTTAAAATAAAAAAAAATGTTTTGGTAGGTAAGTATGAGGATCGAACCCGAACCCTTGAGGCAAAGTTGTAAATTAAAGTATGAAAAAAAAAACGTGCGACATTAGCCATTGCGCCACCGCGAGATGCTAACAGAAACACGTTTGAATTTATTTAATTACTTAAATTAGCAGGTGCACCTTTTAATGACTTAATGAGGTCAACTTTTGACTGCGGGGTAGCATTTCATTTAGTGCGGGAATGCTTTTTTTGTTTTTTTTTCCCCCCCAAGACGTTGGGGGTAGGGGGAAACATTATAGGAAAAGGCCTAACCTACATGCGGCGAGCGAAAACTGTTGAATATTTATCTTCCCGAAGTCGAGCAAATTAAATAGACACGCGAGCTCCGTTGTTAAATCTGAGATATTACGATTTACATGTGATATAAAAAGTTTTAAAAAGTTGTTAGGCGACCGACCGCTTCTTTGAAAAAAGCATTTCTTGGACATACACAAAAAGCGAACATACGTTTTCGCTTTTATATATATAGATTAAAAAATAAAATAACCTACTGCATCTTTACATAACAAGAGCTCTGGTGCTACCAAATCAGGCTGTCTGAAGGTATTGACTTCCTGAGACGAAATGCACCTAAGATTGATGCTTTTTGTTTTTCTATTTTCTTTTGCTTAATTATGTTCTGGAAAAACAAAAAACAACAACCTACCTTTCCCCCATTTTCCTTCTTCTCATTTCTCCTTTCTCTTTCTATCTCCTCCACTTCCTGGCTGGTTTCCAAACTTAAAATGTACCAAACTAATGTTTGGTACATTAGACAACTCTTTTTCCCTCCCCCATTGCAAAACTCATTCATGTTCTGCAGGGCAGGGAATAAAATCCACTACGAAACAACCAAACCAAACGCTACAAACTCACGATTGATGATACAAAGAGCTTGAAAAATAAAAACCTTCTACAAAATAACTGAATGCAACATGAATACTATTTCCCAAATAAGTGAATTTGACATTAAATAACCCCAAAAGTGTGGATATGCCGCCAAACCAAACCAAACCATAACAAGAGCTCAGTTTGTGTTAAATAACTCATTTAAGGTTTCTCTTTTTTTACAGTATGCATTGGTGTTACAGAAAACCCGGTGGGTCTTCTCCCTACATTAGCCTGTGCAAGTCTAGCATTTAAATAGCGGAAACACCTTTATGATGTGTGTACCCGTCATGGAACAAAGAGGTCATATTCCAAAAATAACATAAATTGATCAAGTAGTTTTATTTGTAACTAAGAAAATCAAATCTTATGAATAAGCAAAAAGGGACTGTTTTGCATCACCATCTTGAAAATAAAAACAAGATAACTCCACTATAATTCAAACTTCTAAGATTAGCCCTGTAATGCTAAGAATTCCATATTAATCGCTTAAAATTGTTTAAAAATGATTGCATTTATATAAAAAAAAAAAACTACTTGATTAATTTGCATGATTTTAGGAATATGACATTTTCATTCCGTGACGAGCATGTGCATCATAAAGATTATTTTGTATTTTGTTTTATTTTATTTTATTTATTTATTTTTTATTTTTTGATTCGGTCGAATTCTGTATAAAAACCAAGTTAATTCCTAGTGGAAATTTCTGCTTTCTAAATCTAATTTTGATGTGGAAATTTTCTTTTTTTTTATCTTACTAACAGTGTTATATGTCAACATAGCAAGAGATCAAAGTTTAGGTTTAAAAATTCATTGAAGGGTTCCTTTTTTTTTTATTATTAACATTGCATTGATATTTAAATAAAACCCTATGCGTCTTCTCTCAGTCAATCCTTCTATATTAACTTAATTTTTGTGGAAATTTCTGCTGCCTCTATAACCTAATTTGGATGTGGAAGGTTTACAGCAGCATTGCATATTATTACATTTTTTTAATATTACTTTATATTGTCGGCGCTTGTTCAGAATAAAAATGAAAATTAAAAAAACTAAATTTTAACTAAAAGCAATGGTATCTGCTTAATTATCATGTCGAAATTAGTAACATATCCACAAATAAAAAAAAATGATAGTCATCATCATCACCATCATCATCATACAGTTCTTCATAACTGAAGATGATAAGTCAGGGTCTTGGTGCTTTATCCTATGATGTTGTAACCTTCCACACTAAGTGTGAAAAGTGTCCTCACAAGTAGTGCACGTGTAGTTACCAGGCTTGTGCCTTTGGTAATGTTTTTATTCAGACCTTGCCTTTATTTTTGCCTCTTTGTCTGCCTTTCCTTTGTGAAGGTCACTGCGCCAGCAACTTCGGTCTGCTGCTAGTTCTTCCCAATTTTTCGTGTTCATATTCATTGTCTGTAGGTGGCGCTTTATCACATCCTTGTAGAAGAGTTTCTGCCCACCAATCTTTCTGTACCCAGTTTCCTATCCTCCATACAATAGGATTTTTGGGATGCAATTGTTTTCCATTCTGCCACATATCCAGTCCATTGCAGTTGTGTGGTGGCAAGTACGGGTTCTATGCTGTCCATGTTGAGTACTTCTATGCTGTCCATGTTGAGTACTTTTATGCTGTCCATGTTGAGTACTTCTATGCTGTCTGTGTTGAGTGCTTCTATGCTGACCATATTGAGTACTTCTATGCTGTCCGTGTTGAGTACTTCTATGCTGTCCATGTTGAGTACTTCTATGCTGTCCATGTTGAGTACTTTTATGCTGTCCATGTTGAGTACTTTTATGCTGTCCATGTTGAGTACTTTTATGCTGTCCATGTTGAGTACTTTTATGCTGTCCATGTTGAGTACTTTTATGCTGTCCATGTTGAGTACTTCTATGCTGTCTGTGTTGAGTGCTTCTATGCTGACCATATTGAGTACTTCTATGCTGTCCATGTTGAGTACTTCTATGCTGTCCATGTTGAGTACTTCTATGCTGTCCATGTTGAGTACTTCTATGCTGTCCATGTTGAGTACTTTTATGCTGTCCATGTTGAGTACTTCTATGCTGTCTGTGTTGAGTGCTTCTATGCTGACCATATTGAGTACTTCTATGCTGTCCATGTTGAGTACTTCTATGCTGTCCATGTTGAGTACTTCTATGCTGTCCATGTTGAGTACTTTTATGCTGTCCATGTTGAGTACTTCTATGCTGTCTGTGTTGAGTGCTTCTATGCTGACCATATTGAGTACTTTTATGCTGACCATATTGAGTACTTCTATGCTGTCCGTGTTGAGTACTTCTATGCTGTCCATGTTGAGTACTTTTATGCTGTCCATGTTGAGTACTTTTATGCTGTCCATGTTGAGTACTTTTATGCTGCCCATGTTGAGTACTTTTATGCTGTCCATGTTGAGTACTTCTATGCTGTCCATGTTGAGTACTTCTATGCTGTCCATTTGGCTCTGTTTAGTACAATGGTAAAGTAGACGGTTAATTAATAATGAAAATTTTTTTTTTAAATAAATTTCAAGTTTATACTTAGATAATAAACAAAATCCAAACTGAGTTATTTCCCTTGTTTCAATTGCATTTCAAAATAATAAGGGCAGATTGCTGGATCATGAAAATGAATGTTTCATATAATAATCTATTGACATTTTACTAATTTTGATACAGCAATTAAGTAGAAAACATTGCTTTTAGTTGAAATTCTATTTTCCAATTATTGTTATTATTAAGAGTAAGCATCAAATTGTTTTAAATAATTTTGGGTGGTTATCCAGATTGGTACTTATAGCAATAAACAAAAATAAGAAACTTTTATATTGTACTTGTCACAGAATGAAGTTTGTATATTCTAAAAATTGATCAAGTATTTTTTTTTTTGTTGTTCTGTTTGGGGTTTTTTTTACAAAAAAACAAATTTGCTATTTTTTATCGATAATTGACACACCAAACTATTTTTTTTATTATTTTTTTTTAGAGAACCGGAGAAGGGGAGATAATCGGTGATTATTTTGATAGTTTCCACATGCTCTTGTCCACCGATCTGTTGATTTCATTTTGTCACCCTCATCGAAACAATAAAATTTGATTTTCTTGAAAAAAAAGAACATACTTGATCAAATTACGTGATTTTTTTGGAATTTTTCATCTTCGTCCCATGACTGGTACATACATCATACAAATATTTCTGTATTTTCTTTAATTTTAAATGCCGCCATAACTGCCAATCTGAATACACCCATAATTTTGCATGGTGGTTAATTTCTATTGATTTGTTTTTTGTTTTAACAGACAGTTGGATTTTTCTTTCAATCGCATAAAAAAGATTGAAAACCTGGACAATATGAAAAAACTGGTGAAGTTATTTTTGGTAAACAACAAAATTATACAAATTGAAAACTTGGAAACGTTGATAAATCTACAAATGCTTGAATTGGGGTCAAATAGGATACGGGTAAGATATACATATGCTCAATTCATACCTTGCATTTTTTTTTTTTCTTTTTGGTTTCATTTTACTTCTATTGAACTTCTCAGAAATTAACAGCTAACATTTGATCCCTTTGTAAACTATCAGGGTGCCCGGCATGGCCCAATCTTAAAATACACTTAAATATGATATTTCGATTAATACAGATTTTGTATTTATTATAATATTATATTGGGCCCAATATATAGTAATAATTAAAAAAAAAAAAAAAAGAAAAAAAAAAAGAAAATGACTCGTGTGCCACCGCCGAGAATTGAAATCAAGACGTTTAGCTTACGATTTATTTTTGCCTCTACCACTAATGCCTGAGCTATGAAGACATGTTTGCTGCAAGGCTAAAAATTAAAACATAAACCAATTGAACAAAACGCGATTTTCGCTAATTGTCTTCAAAAACTGTTTTTGTTAATAATTGATTTTTTACTTTATCGTTTTTCGTAATTTTTGGATATGTTCATTACTGCGACATGGCAATCAAATAGGCAAGTTTTATTTGAAAGTCATTATTGCGAATTTCGCTATTACAACAAAGAGGTGCCAAATTTTTCTCTGATAACAAGAAAAGGTGCTTATTTATATCGAGACGCAAGTGAAATATGACAGTTGAAGATGGAAAACTTAAGAATACTCTTAATTTATCAGCAGAAAAATTCTGGATAAAAAGTGAAGAGAATTTTAATAAATGAAATTGAAAATCTTTGGCCAAAATTGTTTTGCCAATTCTCGTCGAAAACTATTTCATCAATAATTATCTTCTCACATGTTTTCTCTTAAGGGATATTTTTTTTATTATTGGATCAATTTTATCTTGGCTTTACTTCTCCATATTGTATGAAGTATTTTTGATTTCATACCATGGAAATGGAGGTAACAGTAAAAACTATCTTTCTGATCTCACTGTATTGTTGCATGGTGATTACTGTTATTGAAAAACATCTGATAAAATACATTAAATTTTTTAAAAAATTAGAAGTTAATATCGCAGTAAAATTTTGACCGTGATCATCAATGATATAAGATACGGACTTCATTGGCTACAATATGGGACAAGTAGCGAAGCTCTATTATGACCAGAGCCAAAGTTATCATCAAAAATATGACTTTTCATATTTATTTATTTTTTTATTCCATTTCTAACCCCAAACAAGACACAGTGTCACTTTGATGTAGGGGGCTACTATCGGAGACATAAGTTACAGGGATACTATGTAGGGAGTTGAGCAGCAAGATGTCTGTTCAAATCTCACTTCAACTTCAGCATGTCAGTACAGTTGGGGAAGCAGGAAACCAGGAGGGAGTTCCAGAGTCTAGCAGTTCTGGGGAAGAAACTATTAGAGTAGAGAAGGCTATTATAATATTTGTAGAACAGGCAGCGAGATGCAAGATTTCGTCGATGGGACAGAGGTTGAAGCTTGGATGACAGTTCATGACCTATTAGGTTGGCGACTCTTCTTTTGAACCCTGTCCAGGAGTAAGAGACTAGTAGGAGATACACCAGCCCAAATGTGACAACAATACTCCATGCATGGGCGAATGGTGACCTTGTAGAGGTACAGAACACTTTCGGGTGTAAGTAACTTTCTAGCATGGTAGAGAGAGCCCACCTTCTTCACAGTGGCCCTGGCAATGCTCTCAATGTATCTGTTCCAACTCCTGTTCCCTGTGAATGTTAAGCCGAGGAGTTGTGACTTTCATCCTGACCGTAGACCTAAATATCTGAGAAAAAATCAATTTTGAGTTAAAGCATGATCGATATTTAAATTAAGTTTGAAGATTTTTTTTTGTTTAATTTAAATCGCTCCAGATAAGGCATAAAACCACTTAATGTAAGGAGTTAAAATATATATATATATATATATATATATGTGTGTGTGTGTGTATATGTATATATATATATATATATATATATATATACACACACTTCTAGATCAAAAACTAACCTGAATATAAATATATGAATAGATTCTGACCCAGAAAACTGCAACTTTCCACCCTTTTTCAGAAACGTTGCTTATGGAATGTGAGGACTAAAGGACATAATAAATAAAGTTTTTCCAAATTGTTTATTTTTCTATTTGTTTATTCTTAGTGTTTTACTATTTTGTCTCCCTTTTTTGTTGATAGGTCATTGAAAATTTAGACGCTTTATCCAATTTGACTGGTTTATACCTGGGGAAAAACAAAATCACTAAAATTGAAGGATTGGAGAAACTTGTAAACCTCACCACTCTTAGCTTACAGGTAAGACTTGATTACGAAACCATTTAACATAATTGCATGTTTCGATTTTTCGGACTCCTGTACTCATTTTGGATGTCATTTGTTTGATCCGACCAATGACTTTCTTTAGTTGCATCTTACTGGAAGCAGAAATCTTTTATGTAAAATTCAAGAATTTGTGCAGAACGTTCATTTAATCTACAGTGGTGTTTGGTTCTTGTTTAAAATCCGACTTTAAAAAAAGGAAAGAAAAAAAAATACAGATAAATCTTAATGATGTTTGTACCTGTCACAGAACGAAAATGTCATATTCCAAAAAGCATGTACATTGGTCAAGTAGTTTTGTATTTTTCTTTAACTAAGAAAATTTAATTTTATAACTAGCGAGACTATAGACAGGAGCCACCATGTTATTTTAGAATGCGTTAAAATTCAAGGGCAACAACTTGATTCGACTACCAAGATTTTGTTCATATTCAACATAATTAAAACTTTTTAATCACTAGAAAACATAAATTTGGATGGAGGGGGTGCTAATTGTGTACCTGATGATTCTTCCCCTCACCAAAAAAAAATATTGAAATATACGTTTCAGCATTATTATCCTATTACTACAAATTTCTCCTCACACATTAAATGCTGTTGAAGTAAATACTGATGATATATATGTATTGTTTTGTAATGTATTTCCATAAAGTAATATATTTTACATAGTATTCTTACATCAATAATCAACCATCCTATTGGAGTTCTTATACTTTCTAGAAGGACAAGAACAAGTATGTGTGTTTGAATCATAATCAGTTTAACGTCCATTTTACATGCTGGCATGTGTTGGACAGCTTTATAAAATTGACTTCCAAAGTAACCTATTTCTTTATTTATTCTTCTTTCATTCAGTCTTATTACTTCTTTTCATTTTTTCCTTGACCTTCCCCTCCGTGCTTTCCTTGGCCTTCCCCTCCGTGCTTTCCTTGGCCTTCCCCTCCGTGCTTTCCTTGGCCTTCCCCTCCGTGCTTTCCTTGGCCTTCCCCTCTGCGCTTTCCTTGGCCTTCCCCTCCGCGCTTTCCTTGGCCTTCTCCTCCGCGCTTTCCTTGGCCTTCCCCTCCGCGCTTTCCTTGGCCTTCCCTTCATAATTTCCTTGACCTTCATCTATAAACGAACCCTGCTACATCTACTAACAAGAACTCTCATCCATTCTTTCAATATATAATGTTTGCCTTTCAAATACATCATTCTTCTAAACTACCTTTCTAGCATTTTATTCATTAAATAAAGTTTGTCAGTTTTTTAAAATATCCAGAAAATAAATATTGCAAGATTAGTCGAAAGACGGTTTAAACAACCGGACTCCATTATTGTATTCTGCTGAAAATCAAATTAGAGCTAGTTTTTTTTTTTTTTTAAATAGTTTTGTGGTTTCTTTTTGGATGAAGGTAATTATTAAATGTGACGAAACAATAATTAGTTTATTTATTGATGATTATGTAGTCTCCTGTTTTGCATGCATCTCTCTATGCTGTACAGATTTGACCTTCCTCTGATGTCATCAGGTCTAAGCTTGTTTTTAAAACTCGCATTACACATACATTGTGTCATTCTCATATTTCTTTTCATGCAACGCATGTATTCAACCCTCATTGGCCAGGGTTCACTTTCATACATCATCACACTGCGTGCATAACCTTAAACTATATCGGATGGTGAGGCCCCAGCTTGCAGGCTTGTGGGAGTGTGGAGCCACCCTTATATTTCCATTGATCCCAGGTCCACTCTGACCTAGTGTGGTAGTACCTGTTAGGGTCCCAACTATGGGTTAAATAGAAACTGACTGGAAAAAAATATATACATATTCTATTAAAAACCTTTTCTTCACAATCACTGGATTCGGTATTAAATGACTTAAAAAGGGTTGATATGCCGTAAAACAAAAACAAGCAATCACATTGCATGCACAGACCTGATAGACTTGCCCCTTGGTCGGCAGTGGTAATGCTTTGCTTGTTTTTATTTATGTTGTGGTAAATATTTTTTTTCTCCTTTTTTTGATCCCAAAAATCAATTTGAAATGTAATTTGAATTTCTGTTTCGTTCGTTTTTGTTTTTTTCCGTAGAACAATCGCATCCGAAAGATTGAAGGTCTTGATACATTGGTCAACCTTGATGAACTCTACTTAAGCGATAACGGAATCGACAAACTGGAAGGATTGACTAACAATGTAAATAAAGATCTACTTCTTTCTTTAATTCTTTTTTTCTTTTTTTTTTTATTTACTTGCTTGAGGGGCACTGTTTATCAAGGTTAAGAGGCCACTCAAGGATAAGAGTAAATTAGTGTTAGATAGACGGTGAGACAACACGGATGATCAGTAATGGTGGAACTTTAGTAGGGTTCAAGTCCAACGTAAACAAGTTCTTGATGATCCATTCCATTTAAGTTTAAAAAAAAATTACCGAATTTCCATCACTAATGATTACTTTATTGTCTAATTGACTACTGTACGTTCTTTAACTCTTATCCTCGAGTGGTCTCTGGGCCTTGATAAGTGGTGATTCCTATGTAAAAAAAAAAAAATAAATAAATAAAAAGGGTTTAATTATTTGAGGAAGAACTAATATTAAAATTGAAAACTATCATGTTATAGTCAGCTGGGAAGCAGCTGCACAGTGTTGTGTTCCATAGACGGACAGATCTAGGAAAGATCTGTTTATGAAATTTTCGCTTAGTTTTAGGCACAGAGTGAGGGGAAATTGTTGATAGTTGTTGTAGATCGACGAGTATTTATTATAGAAGTTTTGCGGGTTTGTTGTTTTAACTTTTTCTCTTTTTCTTTGTTTTTTATTATACGTAAAATTTAGTATCCATAAATATTTGTTCACACGTTTTTTTTTGTTTTTTTTTAAAACATTCAATTTTATATGCTATAAGAAAGCCGTTCTTAACATGAGGAGGTTGGGGGTGTTTATACTACTCTAGGGCACATAGTAATTAGTTCTTTCCAGAAGTAATCATTATCTACTTTAATTTTTGTTTTTTTATTTCATCCTTCGGTCATAGTTTAAAATACTGATTTCTCCCTCGGATTTTGATGACGGGTGCAAAAAAATAGCATCTCCATTTTCGGTAATAAACTATAGAAGTACCTTAAAAAGTTACTGTTGATGTAAACATTTACTGGTTCTTCATTGCCCGAAACCCTTGTAAATATGCTACGTAAAAATTCAATTTCTGAAAATGCTTATGGTGTCATAGTGTTATTTTGAAAACAATAATTGTAACCAAATTTTACAGAAAACAATTCATTATTTTTATTATTATTATTTTAGAAATTCAATTTCTTTCCAGCTATTACATGAAGGGCAAACGTCTGTTGACATGCAATTCTGAATTTTTCAGATGAGATGTGAATGCTTGTGTTACGTTGATTAATCGGACTATTATTCTAATCTTGAGTGTTATTAGCACAACGTTTCGGTCGCAGCAACCTGCAGCCTTCTTCGGATGTTCAAAACATGCTTCTTTTTCTTTACGGAGGAAAAGAGGATTGGTTCTGCATTACAAGAATTCGAATCGTGGGTTTGAGGGGTGGGTCCGTAGATTAAAGAAAGTTCAGTTTTCAGGGATCACTTATATATATAAATATATATATATATACAGGGTGGGTCATAAATCGCGCACAAAGGATTTTAAATAATTATGATAGTAATAAACGTTATTTATTAAAACCAAACTTAACCAATAAACTGAAAAACACGTTGTATATGCTGATACAATCTTAAAGGAAGATGTATCTTATACCCAAAGAAAAGAAAATATATTTTGTCCCGAAGATTTTACAGTTTCACACCACTTAATTCTTTGGTGCGTGACTTTATTTTTTTATTTTTACATAGGCATCACCACATTATCAAGGCCCAGAGGCCACTCAAGGATAAGGGTTAAAGAGTGTACAGTAGAAATTGGACAATATAGTAATCATTAGTAATGAAAATTTGGTAAATTTGATAACTTATATGGAACGGCTCATCAAGAACTTATTTACTTTAGACTTGAACACAACCATATTGTAGTCAGCCGGAAAGCAGGAAAACAGAAAACAATTCCACAGGCATGCAGTTCTAAGAAAGAAGCTTTGTTCATGGAATCTACGTTTAGGTTTAGGCACAGATAAAGAGTGGGGGAAATTATTGATAGTGTTTACAGCTAGACGAGTGTTTCTTGTGAAAGTTTGGCGAGGGGGGGACCATAGATTGAAGCTCAGTCGAACACTTTCCATGAAAATAACGATAAAGCAGAGACAAACTCGCAACATCTCTTCTGTGAGATAGAGGTTGCAAGGAGGAGAAAAGGACATCTCCTACGAGGCTACGAAGTCTATTTTGAACTCTATCAAGGCAGGACGTCCTTTCTAGCAGCTCCTGCCCAGATGTGGCAACAGTATTCCATCCTTGGACGTACCTGGCTCTTATATAGATAGAGAATTGCATCAGTAGTGAGATATCTACCGGATCGATAGAAAGATCCCACCATTTTTCCAGCGGCCTTGGCAACAGATTTGATGTACGTGTTCCATTTAAGATCAGGAGTAATGGTCAAGCCCAGAAGCTTGTCAAAACTTGAGGCCTCCTGAAGACGAGAGCCATTCATTTCAATTGATGCCAAATGTGGATTAGAATGTTGATGATGTAAAGAGAGAAGCTTGGTTTTAGATGCATTAAAAGTAACCAGCCACTCCTTTCCCCATTGTACTACTTATGGTCCACCCTATATATTTATTTATTTAAAGGCTTTCCTATGACTCAATTTTTCGGGATATCTATACTATTTGTTAATATTAGTGAAAAAAATGTTTTACGAAACAGAGGATCGATGCCCACGCATATTTTTGTTTTTTTTTTTAAAAACACAATGCACGCGGGGCAATTCTAAGGAGTTGGGGAAGAGGATTTTTTTTTTTTGTGAAGTTACCTCCCTTGGGCTGGGCATATATCTTGTTTCTTCTTTCATGTTCAGCTAAAACTTGAAAATACACAATAAACTCCCAAAAAGTTGGGGGGGGGGGACATAACCTGGATATATAATATCTAAAGTTGTAATTGGGGTTCAAATAGCCATTTATATGATTTAATGTCATGAAGATGTAAACACATATTTTAATGTTATCATGTTAAGGGAAGTAATTGTGTTTTTTTTTGTGTTTTTTTTTGTTTTTTTTTTTGTTTTTTTTTTTGTTTTTTCAGGATTATTTCCCTTACGCCAATTGGACTTATGTGTGTTTATGTCTTGCGAGTGGAATTGGTTGAGAAAAGAAGAAACAGAGGCGGGGAAGAAGAGGGGGGGGGGAAATGAGGTAGAGGAAAAAGAGAGATAGAAGTTATGTTACACTTTTGCCTTGGGTAATGCCAGGTAGCCCTGCTAGTTTATGTATATCAAGAAACACAACACATTGAGTAATTAAAAAAAAAAAATTAATATCAAACAAAACGGCTTCTTTCAACTCAAAAATTCACGTGAATTAAACAATTGAATTTCTCAACTAATGAAGAAACTACAGGATTGTTTTCCTTACTTTTTTTACCATCTAAAATTTTTGAAAGGATATATTCTTGATAATTAGTTTGACGGTCTGAGTCATTTTTGTGTGACGATTTTACTTCTGCCGGGCTGTGGTGTGGTTCTATGCAGTTCTAGGTTCTTGTTTAGAATTACACTTAATTAAAAAAAAAAAAAAAAAAAACAGAAAGATCTTTATGATATACATACTCGTCATGAAACGAAGATGTAATATTCCAAAATTCATGTAAAATTATTAAGTAGCTTTATATATATATATATTATATATATATATATATATATATATTTACAATTTTTAGCAATTTTAAGAATAAATTGTATTCAATACAAGGCTGGTTTTGATTTTGAGAGCTCGAATTGTCTCCCCCTTATTTATAAACAATGGTTACAAATCTTATTAATCACTAAAAACCATAAAATTTGATTTTCTTGAAAAAAAAAAAAAAAACTTGATCAATTTATGTGATTTTTGGAATATGACATCTTCATGATTAGTAGGTATGTCGTAAAGATTTGTAAGTTGAATTCCAAATAAGAACTGATTCTCCTTCTCAAGCTTTATCTTCTATCTTTTAGAAGGTTAGTTTATTGCTTATCTGGCTGAGACACCATTATCAGGGAATGCCAACAAGACTGCTGAGGCATTTTTCATGGACCAGAGTGCATCTCTGTTTATGTGTTGGCTTTTCAATCCCCATCTTTTGCCTTTATGTCACATCTTCCCACAGTGGTGGGGAGTAAATGTCTATTCTAAATAATCTATTTCCACTATCAAGTTTTGGTTATAGGCAGCTATTGTACTTCCTAACTTCCATTCTGGCTGCTACCGGAAGTGGTAGCAAGGCAAATCAGTCCTTCACTTTTATTGTTCTTGAGTATGTCTTGCTTGCTTGGCAGGATGAGACCAGGCTTAAAGCATCTCCTCAAACAATGGTAAGTCATGAATATTAGAAGAAACAGGTCTTGATAGTAACCAGCATTATTATTTCTGACTCCAAATAATTATTCACAAAATCGTTTTTGTTTGTAAATTATCTCCCTTGTATCTTGTGCCCACCAAGGAAGATAATCATGAAAAATAACAAAATGGAAGAATTTTATAAATGTTTGCAACATCTTTAAAGCGTCTCTTACTCCATCTCTCTATTTTTCTCTCTTTCCTCCTTCTCCCTTTTTCCACATTTGTCTCCCCCACCCCTCTTTAACCTCTGCACAGCCTATTCTTCTCTTGTTTGCAGTGGCGCTAATAAAAGGAAAAAGGGGGTCCAAAAAAACAAATAAACTAATGTTACCAAAAGCAGGATAAGTTACTCTTCTACCTACCTGGATAAGGTTTTTTTATGTTTTAACTTATTTTAAAGTGTTTTTACTGAAATAAAAGTGTCAAAGACACCACGTTAGAGTGAAAAAAACAAAACAATAACAAAATGGCGACTGATATCCACAAGTCGATAGGAATCGTTCAAAGATCGAAAATTAAAGAGCAATTACACTAATAACTGTTGCTAATTTACCAAAAATTGTATGTTCAACCGAACTGTATATTTTATTATATTCTTGTTGAAAATAATAAAAATGTAATTGATTCACTTTTCCTTTATATAATAGACTAGCATGGGTGCCTGGCGTTGCTCAGTTGTTTGGAGCAAAAAAAAAAAGTGGTAGTAGGCAGGCAGGCAGGCTCAAGCCTGTACCACGAAGGAGGAAAAGAATGTGAGAAAAAAAAGTGACCTGTTTGCTGTTGTGTCCATCACCAAACAGGAAGTGACGTAGGTTTAAATAAAGGCTAGACAATCCAAAAGAGAGGATAACTTTTGAAAATATCGGCGAAAAAAGCGACATCTCTCTTTGTAGAAAAGTGCCCAGTTGAAGGTGGAGGAATTAATGTTTTGGGCCAATTTTTCAATATTTGTCGTCCAAAGGGTCGAGTTTGAAAATGATACCAATCTCGTGAAAATCCGTCGCCTCTGTCGAAAGTTCTAGGCAGACATATAAACATACATACATACATTTAAATAGACAGATGAGATTTGTATTATAGATAACATAGAAGAAAAAAATGGTTGACCCACCCCTACTTCCACCCCTTTTAGATGAAACCTGGCTCAGTGAACCCCTTAAAGAATGAGCAATTTATATTAAATATCTTTTGCTAAAAGCAATTTTGTTTTTATTTATTAATTAATTTTTAATAAAAACGAGGAATATTTTAGTTTTAGCACAATCTAGACCAGTCGTTTCTAACCTTTATTTTGGTCTGCACCCCTCAAGAAATTTCTCTCAAACCTCATACCCTCTAAAATCTATATTGTGACATTCTGAACTGTCAATTAAATACATCGTTTGATTAAATATATTCATGTATTTAATCGCCATTTAATAACAATACTTAATCCTAAAATGAAAGCAAAAATTTAATATAGTGCAAAAGAAAACAAACAGAAAAAAATAACATGAAACCAATACCCTATTTTTTATTCAAACTTTTTTTTTTACATCATTTGGAATATTGGCCTGCATCCCCAGGTTGGGAACTGTTGCTCTGTACTAATTTTTATCACTTATACAAAATGAGTTGTGATAAAAACGCTATAATTTTGATTTTTTTCTGATTGGAGAAAGTGATAATATTTTTAATAATACTCATATTGGTGGTGGTGCTGAAACTTTGGTGGAGGCTTGCACTCTCTAATTGATATTTTTTTCTTTTCAGTTGCAACTGACTGTTTTGGATTTGGCTTGTAATAGAATTCAAAAGATTGAAAATGTCAGTCATTTAAAATCTCTGATTGATTTCTGGGTAAGTTTTACATTGGAATTTTCCTTTTTTTTTTTTTTTTTTTCTTAAAAATTTTTTTTTTTTACAATTTGAATTAGCAATACACATGAAAAAATTGAAATAGCTTTAAATAGTTCAATATTCGTATATATATGGAAAGAGCTTGATGAGCTAAGAAAGAATCTTTTTAAATTTTTTAAATCTGATTAAAATTAAGGAAGTTATGACTATTTTTGTGCCTCACACGTTTGGATATTTTCTCCTCTTTAAGACCATATGCGTTTCGTCACATTTTTTACACTGCTTTTTTAGTAAAAATGTCATATCTTTGTTAAAACACAAGATTAAGCAATGAAATTTACCATATAAGTGTATTTTTGTACAAGAAATCAGAATATGCGACTTAAGATCTCCAGAAGTTCATGGTTTCCAAATAATCTGCAGTAAATGTGCATAAATATGCTGAAATTCCTTAAAAATGCCATGTATCCATAAACAGAAAAGAAGTTGGAGAACTCAAAGTTGAATTGTAATGTGCTTTATGTACAAAAAACTTAAATCTAAACATAGGACCATTTAAAAATGAATATATTGCAATATTTCTTTGGTATTGTTGTAGATTAACACCTTCTGTTTAACTTCACCACCCCTCCAAAATGTGATTCTACCTTTTTAGACTGTTGGGGACAGGATGGTCTGCTGTGTGATAGACGACCCCGTCACCATGGTGAATCGATGTAATGGTAGAGGAATTGAAAAGGCAAAAGGTCATACAATGATGACGAAAGCATACCGTTATATATCAGCGGAAGAAACGCAATTTATTTAAATATATATGAAGAAGCGATAGAAAGAATAAGAGTTTGTTACTTGCGATTGGTAACTGCGAAAGGCTGACTGGCTAGTGAGGGGGGTTGTGGTGGCCCATTGCCACCGGACCGGTATTTGTTACATCTTGATTGTTTGAGGGTCCGACGCGGAAGAGAAAGAAATATGGGAAAAAGAAAGTGACGTAGCTAGGTCGCTCTTCTGAGTTAAAGGGCGACAATCGAGTTAGCCTAGGAGTTTCAACTCCCACAAAGCAATAATGTATGAAATGCCATGAAAAACTTTAATGAAAGATAAACAAATTATTTTAGAATTTAATGTAAAATAATTCCCCATTACAGGTCACTCTAGCATTTTAGGGCAGTTAACTGTTTTCTTTTTTTATAGGAGATAAATCCTGTATGCTTTTTGTTTTGTTTTTTAAGGCTATTATGTGTGGTTTTAAGAGGGTTTCTATGCAATGAGAATAGGGGGAGGGTTGCCATTCAGACTTTGAATTAGTTTTAGGGCTAAGGAAAATTATGTGTGAACATACTGAAGACTTGACAGAAATAACAAAAACAATATTAGAGGGGGGGGTAATTTCACAAAAATTTCATGTAAAATAATTCACCATTTCTAGGCCATTCTAGCATTTTAGGACAATTAATTTTTATGGGAGATAAATCATATGCATTTTTCTTTAAGGAAGGATCTATTTTTTGGTTGTTTGTTATAGACGCTTGTTTATGGCTTATAGAGGTATTTGGGGTGGAGTGGGGCTTGCCACTCGAACTTAGTGTTATCGTTAGGGTTAAAGAGTGTTTTAGGAGGAGATTTGCCACTCATAACTGGGGCTAGGATGAGGTTAAGAGAGCTTTTTTTCAAAGAGAGCGTTCACTCATATTTACTGTTAGTGGTTCATAATTATTGGCTTTTGAAAATGTTATGGATTAAATTTGGAATATCACATTACTATTAAATATGTAAACTTAGGTAAAAAAAAAAAAAAAATGTGTGTGTGTGTGTGTATATATATATATATATATATATATACACACACATATATATATAACAAATAAATGTTATGCAAAGCAAGATAATTTACTTTTCTACCTAACTGAATAAGTTTTTACAGTTTTTATTTAATGTAAAATATTTATTCAGTTCGAAAAGTAGGTAATATTCAGCACTACCGGAAAAGAAAATTATTATTATTTCTGCTAGTGTTAGTTTTATTTTTGTCATGGTGTTTACTTTTTTTATTGTTTATTTTGTTGTTGTTTACATTGTTTTTATTTAATATTTTGTTATTATGTGCTTTAATTATCATCTCTAAATTTTCGCAACAACTGTAGGATAACTTTAACGTATTTTTATTGAAGGTTTTGTGTAAGGGTTTGGTTGCGGGAAAGTGTTTTTCAATAAGATCTAGAAATTTCTTGCCAAGTTTTGTTTTTAACATTTGATTGTATGGGACCGTATACCAAATTATAGTTCTTTTTCTTCTATTTTTAATTTTATTATAGTTGTTGGTGTTTTGTTGCTTATATTTGATATCGATATTTTTGTATCCACTATTTTTTAGGGTTGTTTCGTAGATATTGGTTGACCTGTTAAATGCATTTTCATCGCTTGAGTTATTACTGAGTCTACTTACGATCGAGTTAGGAATGTGTTTTATAATTGATGGTGGGTGATTGGACTTAGGGTTTACATATATTGGAGTAGTGTTATCTTTTAAGTAGGGTTCATATGTGTTTTTATCTAAATTTAACGTGATGTCCAGGAAGTTTGTTATTTTTATGTTAGCTGATACGTCTGCTTTTAGGCCTAATTTTTTAATTTCCTTGTGTATGATTTTCTTAAAGTTATCTCCCTTGACTTTGTTGGAGTTTTTTATTATAGCTAGTCCGTTATCTCTATATAGGCTGATATCCATAGTATCGAATATGCTTGTGAGGGTATATAGAATGAATAATCGTACAAGATCTGATGCCTCTGCAGAGTCTCTGGCACCCATTGCCAAATCAAACAAATTTTTCATTTTAGTTTTTATCCATTTGTTATTGTTATTTATTAGAACTGATTTTCTACATTTTTTAATGATGTTGATTTCTTCCGAGGATATATCAGTGTATGCCTCGGCAAATTCTAGGGCAATGTTAAAAAGTTCTTCGGATATCGAGGGATAAAAGTCTATGATGCCAAACTGTATAAACGTACATTTATCTTTGTTTTCTCTATTTTTAAACCAGGTGATTGCTTCGGTAGTATTTGCCCACTGGTTTAATTCTAGGTCTTGTTTGATTTGTTTATTTACTCTAGAAAATATTGTTTTGCTAATTCTACCTATTTCTCGTTTAGTTGGGTTATCATTGGGATGTCTATTTCGAAATCCGTTCTTAACATGAGAATACTCAAAGAAGTGAAGTGAAAAAAGTCGTGATCGTTTTGTTTTATACGTTAGAAAAAGACGACATAAAACTGGAATTTATTTTAATACAATTAGTGGAAGAATTTATTTTAATACAATTAGTGGAAGAAAAGAAGAGGAAAACTTGAACAACAAACATAAACAGCTAATTCTGCTATCACTGATTTCGATCACTTTAAACAGTTCATATACAGTGAGAATCCCTAACTTCTAAAACTTCTGTTTTTACTTTCCATTATTTCAATGGACCATTTTTCTGTACTTTTATTAATTGCAGTCAAATGCCAATAATAACTATTGTGATTGTGTGAATAATAGCAACTATGATTGAATGACGAGCTAAAAAAAAAAAAAATCAAATGCTAAATGCCGACTAGGCCTGTAACATAAGTTTTTCTGGTGGTTATTAAGATAGTGTCGATAGATAGATTTTTAAAAATATGTTTTAAGCAAAAACAACTGTACTTACTTGATTGTCATGTTGAAAATAGTAATATATTAAAAAATTATGAAAATTCATGGCATAGAAAAATATTTTTAATTAAAAGTAATTTTTATGGAAAATTCGAGGAAATGGCATTTTTCTTAGATGTGAACACCTGAAAGATTGCGAATACAGGGGACATACCCTCATTTTTCTCTACTTATATTGTTTTAGAATATAGCAATACTTTTTTTTTTTTTTTTTTTTTACTAAAAACACATTAGCAGTGGTTTTACGCCATGAATTTTCGTAATTAGCATTTAGTACATTAGTATTTTCGAAACGACAATTAAATAAGTGTTTCGGCTTATAACCACGTATTTAAAAAAAAAGATGGTCTGTCAACTCTGTTTTAATAAGCACCGTTCTTCTTTTCTGTGCACTTGTTTACATTTCCCAATTTTTATCTTTCACAGTTTAACAATAACCAAGTTTCCAACTGGGACGATTTACAGGAACTGGTTCCTCTCGCCGAACTGCGGACAGTTTACTTAGAACAGAATTTGATATGGTACGACCCGAACAAAAAGACTCGCCACGATCCTTCCTACCGACGTAAAGTGAAACTTCTGCTTCCGCAATTGACACAGATCGATGCCACGTATTGCCGTCAATAACACAAACACGAAGAAAAGGGAAGAATTGACTGCTGTTATTGCTAATGCTATTATATTACTGACTGCCATTGTTATTATTTTTACAATTTAAAAAAAAAAAAAAAAAAACTCCCCCAAGAATGAAACATTGTTTTATTTTTTATTTATTTTGTTGTCCTATAATATATGATGTCTTTTTTTTTTTTTTTTTTTTTTTTTTTTTTTGTATAAAAATGTTTTTTTATTTGTTCAAAAAATTTTATCAGTTTTTGGATTGTTTGGACTACTGCTCTCTTTTTGAGTGTCATCTGCACAATGTGTCGAGCGATGTAACCTCCAATCTTCAAGTGTATCTTGTCAAACTCGAGAATCTTTCTGTTGAACTCAGAAACAAAGATTTCCGAGTTCAGCAAGATACAACTGAAGAAAGTCTGAGGTTACATCAGCCGAAATTTGTGATTGGAATAATAGTCCAAATATTCCAAACAATTAATAATCGCAAAAATTAAGAAAACTGGATTCATCTTGAAGTGCCAACTTTCAGGAATGCAAATTCTTCAGAATACCGTTTTATTTAATTTTTTTATATGATGTTTGTATATTTTTTTTTTTTTTTTAGATGAGGATTGATAATTATTTTTTGTATTATTTGGACTATGATTCTCATCTTGGTTGTTTTTTGTTTTTTTTTTCCACAACTTTTCTGCCGATGTAATCTTTGACCGTCTTCAGGTGCATTCATATGGATGTTATTGTTGAATGGTGAAAAATGTTTGCGTTTTTTGCTTGCCAATAAATATAGCTATTTGCGTTTTGAATTTCTAACGACAATGTTCGTTGGGAAAGCAAAAAAAAAAAACATTTTTCACCATTCAACAAATAAAATCCAATGTGAATGTACCTGGAGATGGTAGGAGGTTACATCAGCAGAAAAGATATGGGGAAAAAAAAAACAACTAAGATAAGAATAATAGTTCAAATGATACAAAAAATAATTTTTTTAATTCAGAAAAAACGGAATATTGCTTAAATCAGTAAATGGAGCTCTCTGCCTTTTGGTCAAAATTTGCTTTTTGTAAATATGAATAGACAGTGTTTATACAGTATGGGACACATATTAAAATCGCATTTCATGTAACAATCTTTTGGTATACTTATGTAAGAGGCAAAACTAAGCATCCTCACAAAAATTGAGTAAAATTTTATTAAAAACTAGCAGGCCACCCAGCATTGCCCGGCCATAAGATACATGTAAATATGATATTTTAATTCATGCAGATTACATATTTATTGCTATAGAAACAATTCTCTATTGATTATTATATTGTACCTAATCTATAGTAGTGAGATCAAAAATGATGAAATATATGTGACTTGCATGCTAACAGCTTGAATCAAAACCAAAACATAAAACTTTAGCCTCTGTGCCACACCCATACACATATATAAATTCAGCTGTCATTCCTTTTTAAAAAAGATGGAACCGTCTGATCGGCGAAGACAAGATGCAACCAAGCAAGGTCCACAGTTTTATAATTATACGGATAAAAATCAGTTTTCATATTTTGTCCATCTGCCATTCATTATTACAAGGTTAAATGTAAGACTGGCTTACCTCCCCTTGCTTTACAGGTATTTCCACCTTGACCAATATCGGTTCGGCAAAACACAATAAAACTGGTTTTTATTTTAAATTAAATTTTTTACGTGGCAAGTGATTTTCATATCTGGCTAATATGGAATAGGCGTTAAAAAATCTGATTTCAGCTAAATAACTAGGTCTTTATGTCCTTATTTTTTCGGCACTATTTGATTCTTTGTATTGTTTTGATTGTTCGGACAATTATTCTCATCTCGGGTGTAATTGGTACATCGTTTTGGCCGTTGAAACCTACGACCTTCATCAGGTGTAAACTGCATGTTTTGTACAAATAAGGAAAAGCAGTTCTGTATTGTATGAAATCAGACCGTACACCCTCAAACCCATGATCATATTTCTTAAAATACTTTCCATAGTTGAACAAAACGTGGAGTTTACACTTGTTGTTGTGCCAATAACACCCATTGTGCCAATACCATGGCATAATCGCGTTGACACACCGGTTCCCATCAGACCACTGAAGTTAAGCAACTTTGAGCCTTGTCATTACTAAAATGGATGACCAATTTGGGAAGTCCAGGTGCTGTATGTAGGAGGACGTCAAAACCTCCCTGCAAAAAGTTTCAAAAACCTAACGTCGTCATCTCCCCTAACGGGGGTATACATGCGACTGGAGACCGCTTGTGAATTTCATACTCCCATGAAACTTCCTCCTTCGGAGGAAGCCGGTTAAACCCTGAATAGGGTTGGTGCTGACTGCACACACACAATAACACCCAAGATGTGAATAATTGTCCGAACAATCGAAATAATGCAAACATAACTCGTCTCAAAAACTCAGAATTGCATTATTAAATTATATTTTATGTCTGTTTCTCTTTCTTCCTCCCTCACTTCAGCTTCGTTTTCACTTTTTTTGTTTTTATCTTCTTTCTGTCGTGTCTCATTTTACCCGGCCTTGGTTAGAAATTTAAGGGAGGGAACAGGTTGAAGTTTTTTTTTTTTCTTGATTTCCGATTTTTTTACAATTGGCCACTCGCGTTCCTGCGAATTTCAGATTGTGTTCTTTGTAAAGTGTGAGAAATTTTTTTTTTTTTTTTTTTCATCCAAAATATTTTCATTTCAGACATAAGCATGAATTATTTTTAAAGCATCATTAATTGAATGTTGGATCGGTATTTGCTATGTACATTAATAAATATACAATAAATGAATACATAATTAAATATGCAATTAATTAATACATTAATAAATATGCAATTAATTAATGCATTAATAAATATGCAATTAATTAATGCATTAATAAATATGCAATTAATTAATGCATTAATAAATATGCAATTAATTAATACATAAATATGCAATTAATAAATATGTTAATAAATATGCAATTAACAAATTTACATCAATAAATATGCAATTAATAAATATGCAATTAATAAATGCATTAATAAGTATGCAATTAATTAATGCATTAATAAATATGCAATTAATTAATGCATTAATAAATATGCAATTAATTAATGCATTAATAAATATGCAATTAATTAATGCATTAATAAATATGCAATTAATTAATGCATTAATAAATATGCAATTAATAAATGCATTAATAAGTATGCAATTAATTAATACATTAATAAATATGCAATTAATTAATGCATTAATAAATATGCAATTAATTAATGCATTAATAAATATGCAATTAATTAATGCATTAATAAATATGCAATTAATTAATGCATTAATAAATATGCAATTAATTAATGCATTAATAAATATGCAATTAATTAATACATAAATATGCAATTAATAAATATGTTAATAAATATGCAATTAACAAATTTACATCAATAAATATGCAATTAATAAATATGCAATTAATAAATGCATTAATAAGTATGCAATTAATTAATGCATTAATAAATATGCAATTAATTAATGCATTAATAAATATGCAATTAATTAATGCATTAATAAATATGCAATTAATTAATACATTAATAAGTATGCAATTAACAAATATAGTAATAAATATGCAATTAACAAATATAGTAATAAATATGCAATTAATAAATATAGTAATAAATATGCAATTAATAAATATATATGAAATATGTTAATAAATATGCAATTAATAAATGCAATAATAAATTTACAATTAATAACTATACAATTAATATATACATTAATAAATTCAATTAACAAATATACAATTAACTAACACATTAATAAATATACAATTAATAAATGCATTAATAGGTATACAATTTCAAATTTGTCCAGTCGGCTGTTAGTGCTGCTACTGCTTTCAACCAAATATACAACTTATGGTAACATCCAGGTTTTATAACATCATCAATTCTCATATATTTTCATGGTTATTAGTTAAGAAGCATAAAAACAATGTTTGTTTTTTATTTATTATATTTTATTTTTATATTTCAAGCTCTTGAATCCTCTGTTTTTTAGCAAAAAATGAAATAATGCATAAAATTAATCAAAATGAAAGCAAAAACGTTGAGAATACTAGAAATTTTATATTTGGGCAGCATTCATTTTTTTGTTTTAACGTTCAAGATAGTTCATGTGAAATCTCGCAACAGTCTGGCAAAGAAGAATGTTATCTTTAAAAAAACAAAAGTAAACGTGTCTACATTCGCCCCATCAACATTAAAAGCAATATATATTTTTTTGCACTGTTTTCCAAATCTGATACCAATTTCGATATTCCGAAAAGTCATGATTTTTCTGATCCCGATTTCAGTTAATCGTCCCATCATTAATATATATTTGTATATATATTTGAAATTGGTATATGTAGGAAGCATTTTTTCACTAATTTATTTATTGCGGACTATTATCCATTTCTTTCTTAACTGTTGTTTCACGTCATTTCGGCCAACTATTCCTCAACTATTGGTAACCGTGACGGGATAGGAACTCCGAAATTCCTAACTGCATTCTCAGCAATCACTGCTATCCGTAATTGTTGTCATCTCACCACGTTTTTGGCCAAGTAAGCCTCTGGCCATCTTTGGGTAGGATTGAAACCGCTATCTTCAAACAATTCTCATCTGGAACCGTAGAGATTCAACGTCTCTATCCACTGTGCTACGGGCCTCGAACTTGGCCAAAACATGATGAGACGAAAACAACTATGGATGGTTCCTATACCACCTGATGAAGGTCAGAGGAATAGCCGAAACAACTAAAAAAGATGAGGATAAATAGTCTGCAATAAATGAATGAATAAATAAATAATACTCATCTCAATAATGAATTCCAATTAAATAATATAACATTTTTCATTCCAGCAGACATTATTAAATACAATGAAGATACATTGCTTTATGATTTTTTTTTTATCATTTTTTGATTTTCCGATTTTTCATATCGGAATCAAAAAGATTAATAAAAGTTCCGTAGTTATCATGAGCCTTTCTATTTGAACATGAATCGTCTTCAGTTGGATGTCATGGAGTTGGGATGAAAAGTAAATTATACAATAAATTGCAGCGAGTGATGAGAGGTTAAAGTTATATAAGTATATAAAAAAAATCTAAATACATCAATTTCAATTATATGTTGGTTTATTTATATATATATATATATATGTGTGTGTATGTATATGTATATATATATATATTAGTATAAGTAGATTGTAGTTTGCTTGAAGCATTGTTGAAGAAAATTATAAGGTAAAATTAAAAGCCAAGAACAATGCGAGATTTTTTTTTATATAGAGTAAAATTAAATGAAAACAAAAGAAATAAATTTCTTTTTTTTTGTTGTTTGTTTTTTCTTTTTCACACAAATTTTAACTCTAAACAACAGTAAATTTTTTTTTTTTCCTGTTGTATTCAATGGTGTTATAAATTTCAATATATTTCAGACCTATTAGTCCTTTTTCAAGAGAAGACAGCGGAATTAGTAATTTATAAAATATATATGGCGATTAAGCTACACTGAATATTCCGTGTTTCATCCACTCTAGGACTCCTTAGCCTGAGGAGTCCTAGAGTGGATGAAACGCGGAATATTCAGTGTAGCTTAATCGCCATATATATTTTATAAATTACTAATTAGCTCTATCTAGGTATTGAGCACTTTTGAAGTAAATACTTAAAGATTACGCATAAATCTATACTTTTGTATATTAGTTTTATGTGAGTAAATTAAGTAGTTATATATATATATATAATATATATATATATGAAAGAGGAGAGAATTGATAATTATATGAGAAACTGAAAAGATAGTATTTATAAACGAAAAAATAATAGTATAATGAATGACTATATTATATATGAATAACACTTATAATAACTATAACAAATTAATAATGATAGTAATTATAATTAATAATAATCTCTACTTATATATATAGAAGGCACTTTGTGTGAATTTGTTCCCTATGGACTTCGAAATGGCTAGGCCAATTGTCTTTTTTTTTTTTTTTAAATTTCACATAAATGTACTTTAAGTGGCTGGCAATGTTCTTAGGTATTGTATTGGAATGCCTCTGATAAGTATCAATAATTGAAAAAAAAATTGTATTTATTATTATTATTATTATAAAGCCAATTCTCTATTGATTATTATATTGTACCCAATAGTGATTTCACACAAAACCTCTAGTGTTATTTCTTACCATCTGAGCCACTAACAGATGGATATCAAACTCTAAAAAATTCACCAACATTAATGTGTAAATGTATATTTACGCACACATAGAGAAGCACTTTAAGTTTACATGCAGCTGACAAGTTCCAATTTTATTAATTTTTGACCCCTTAGCAGCTTGACATAAAAACAATTTTGGAGAACGGCTTATCATCTCAAATGGCTCTCAGCCTTCAACCCACCAACTCAAATTATTTAAAATAACCACACCCGTCCTATGTCCACCAACAACTTCTTTCCTGCTTACCAGTTGAACCACCCCCTACATCTACCTCCTAGTAGCCACCAATTTGACCAGAAATTAACTCAACTTAAACATAAAATTTTATCAATCCTTAACCATGAACAACCACGCATCACAACCAACATCTCCAGATCCCAACGCTTAACCCTAAAAGACCTAAAAAAAAATAAAGACCTTGTTTACTTGCCCTCTGACAAAAGCTAAGAATTCTGCATCATCTCCCAAGATTCATATAGCACTCTCGCCCTTGAACACCTTGACAACACAACCCTATACATCTCAACACACAGCATCTCAGCCACACAAATACAAGATTTCATCAATACTGCATGGACCCAAATTTTTGTCCAAAGGAACCTTCCTAAACAACATAGACTTAACTTTATCACTGAGAAGAGTAAATTACCAACATTCTACCACCTCATTTAAACACAAAGTTACTACCCATGCACAAATCAGACCAATCGTTTCCAGTCTAAATGGACCTCTATACAAAATCTCCTGGCTCCTCACCCACTTACTTAAACCCCTACCATCCACATTCCCTGCACATGTTAGTAGTTCTGACCAGGTACAAGATAGATTATACGGACTACAGCCCCAACAGTTACACCTAAACAACTATATCTTCAGTCTTAATGTCGTCTCTCTGTACATCTCCATAACTGCACACTTTGCAATCAACCTTATCTTCAATCAGGTATCATCTAATGACCTGTACTGCTTTAGGATAACTCCTACTGACATACACATTAACTCCTCCATATCATCGTGGACAACACTTTTCTCCAATACAATTATAAACACATCTTTCGCTAACCTATAAGATCTAGCCTCTCTGGCCTCCTAGCCATATCTTACATGGACAAACTCGAAAGGCAAGCTCAGCACTTGTAACTTATACACTCTCTTCACTAAATATATTGACGTCATTCTTATTATCACCCACTCTCATGAAGAGGCGATCAACATTTTCAACAACCAAGACCTCTATCTACAATTCACCATAGAACACCTAGATACTTCTGGTTCACTATGACTTTTAGATTTCAACCTCATCATCAGTGCAAGTGGTTCCATACATATCGTCTCCTACAGTAAACCCGGATGCAGAAACCTTTTTATCAACTTCAAATCCAGCCTACCACTTAAAGATAAACTCAGTTACGCGCATATAGAAATTATTTGCATACATAACAAATGCTCTAACACCGCTGACAAAGCCAAACACACCATCAACTTCCATCAAACACTCTCTGTCAATGGCTACCCCACTTCAACCATACCCAGCTCCAGTAATAGAAAACAACACAGGTACCACACATTAATATTTTCTTCCTCAATAATAGAATCTTCACCATGATCCACAAGGCCATCCATAGTGAGTAACTGGGCATCTAGCTTATTCACACTGGCACCACCTCTATGACAACACCTATCCAAAAGATACTTGACCAACACACCTGATACCTGTTCCATAACCAATTGCCCAATTTCTAGTTCAGGATTATGCCTGTACACCAATGTCGTTTATAACCTAATTTTTTTTAAATATAATAACTCTTACACAGGCAGCACCACCAGACAATTACACTTACGCATCAAGGAACATTTGAATGCATGAATCTCCTCCTACAAGCACATCACTTTGTGCTACAATACCTATCGGAACATCCATATCAGCATCATTGCTTCAGTTCGAGACCTTGGTAACCTAAGGATTTCGGAAGCACTCCTCATATCAAAACATAAACCTTCCATTAACAACAGACTTGAGCTCAACTCCCCCTTTATTATAAAACCACTTCCCCATAATCTTCCTAGATTGCTTCCTCCTCTCCAACCCAAAAATGCATTTAAAAGAAACGTTGTTATTTAAAGGTTGAAATATCCTTTAGGAGAACGAAACTTTTATGATGATAATAATCACGAGAATGTATTGTAAATGAATTAATTTTTTTAAAAATTAATAACTACATTGGTTTTACTACCACTCTGCTTTTCAATAGACTGACCATGCACCTGGTAAACTCTACCAAAATTAAAAACAAAAAAAACACATACCCACCTATGATTTAAGATAAAATTTAGTTAATACCATGAAAATATTATTTTTTGAAAGTAATTTTCTTTAGATTGAAAATACTTAACATTGTTTTTATTAAAACTTAACAACTTATAATAACTTTACATATGAGTGCGTGGGAAAATATCAGCAGCAGCGAAGGATGGCTGGCTTGCGAAGAGATTAGCAGCAGCAGCAGCACTAGCCGAAAAAAAGCACATATGTAAATTAGGAAATGTGTGCGAATTGACGTGACAGGAAAAAGAGAAAATAGTATACTACATGCCCGGGGCAGAAACAAAGTCAACATCAAAGAAAATGGATGTGTGAAGTCGAAGGCAACAAATGGCTGGCTACGGCCGGCATGAGGTCGGAGGAGAAACGTGTACACTGGGCAAGATGGACGATTTTAAGAGACTTAAGTGCTGTCGAGATGGGAGAGTAACGGCAATAAAATCTTTTGTTGAAAAAGAAAAAATGCCGAACTTTTATTTATTTGTATTTCTTATGTTTGTTTTGTAACGGCTGAGTTACAAAATAAATACCAATATTTAAAAAATGTTTAGTGATTATTTGCAGTTTATTATTTTTGGTGGATCGGAATTAAAATTGTAAACTTCTGGAACTGCACCATTTTATTTTAATTTTTATTTATTTTTTTTTTCTAAAAACTTTGTGTTCTCAGCTATTTTTGTTGTTGTTCTCTTCTTTTCTCCATCTTCATTTGATTTTGATTTTTTTTTTTTTTTGAACATTCATTAATTTATTTAAATTTTTAACTCTAGAAAAATTTTTAACTCTAGTAAAATTGAAAAATATGAAGGTATAATTAATCAGAAAAGTCTGTTTAATTGTTTGCTCAAATGAAAGAGTGCTGACTAAATACACATGCTATATATATATATATATATATATATATATATATATATATACACACACACACACATATATATATATATATATATATATATATATATAATTATTGTCTATGATAATTATGGAATACCTACAGACACTAGTGTTTCATCCTTTCAGAAATCTTCAGTGCAAGGTTTCACGATTAACACTAGTCAATAGATTCAAACCCGGCGGCAGAAACTATCTCTGGCTCATTAGCAAGGACCTAATCCATTCGTCCACGGTTAACCACAAGAAATACTGTTGAAATGTAAACATTTATTTTTAAATGTTTTTTAACGTCCGTCAGAGTGATCTAATCATTATATGATGATCGGTGCATATGAACTAATATATATATATATATGTGTGTGTACAGTGAGAGAGTCCACATGAGTCATGGATCATATTTTCTAATGGATGACATCATCCTTTTGTTACTTAAGCATTTATAACTTCATAAAAGATATAATGGCTGACCAAGATCAAGTTTTGATGACCAATGCTTTTAAGAAGAGTGGCCTCAGCAATTAGAGAGCGTGCAAACCACTTGATATCTAGCTGTAAGGTTCTGCTGGATGCCGACTACTGTATGACGTGATACAATAGTGTTGTGACATGATGCGGACCGAGCGATGCCGAGTGACCTTGCTAGTCAACACAAATTCAGAGGAATTCGCACGGCTGAATTCTAATGATGATGATGATGATGATGGTTTGATGTTGTTTTAAACAGAAATGTCTATGGGATTTTGTCAGAAAGAAAAAAAAACAAATAATTGTTCTTATCTTATTGCTATTGTATATCCGTTAACAACGTAAAGGTTGTTTTTAAACCCTCTGTTGAGCGATAGGAAGAAATCCAGAGATTCTTAAGCTGACAGCTTAGGGTGGGAATCGGGGGTGAGGTGACTAATAGCTCCTAATTACATGATAAGTGAACACCTCAGTGCAATGAGGGTTAAAAATGGGGATAGATAAAGCCGAAAGGAGGAGTAGAAATTAGGGAAACAGAGAGAGGGAGGAAATTCAAAAGAAAGGAAAGGGAGTACAAATGAATAGGATAAAAGAAGAGAGGAAAGGAAGAAAAAAAGAATAACTCCAAAAAGGTGGAAGGAGGAACGACTGATTTGATAAAAACAAGACACTTGGCTAATTGGGGTCTTTTTTTGCTGATCCCTTTCCGTGGACTGATGGTAGATGAAAAACGGAGAACTTGGTAAAAGAAACAAAACTGCCAGCCCCCTAAGTTGCATGACTAGGCCAGTGTGTAACTATTATTTGTAAAGTCAAAGACAATAATCAATTCTATGTTAAGAAAACCCAATTAAGTTTTGACTTTCTTTTCTTTGATTGGAACGCCGTTGTGAATGCAATATATTTCTCCGATAGCCCAGGTGACGGTTGGAAGCTGATTTGAAAGCGGAACCGGAGAGCGACTGACGACGACGGCGAAGATGAATTCGACCACTAGACGAAACCACAGGTAACACCACAGGTATCGGCTACGGGTCCATTTCAATCACGAGCCTATGCACCTGAGCTGAGCTGCACTGGAGGGGTTATAGTGTGTCCACTGAACCATCTGTAAAAAGTCGAATATCAAATGCAGCAGTAAGTCTTTGGAACATATGCCAGAAAGAACAGTTGGAAATAAGTTGTGCACCATCCACTATGACTACAGCTATTCTTTACAGCTACGTACTAAGAAAACTGAGCTATTAAAACCTGACACAGTGATACGGGACAAGAATGAGAAAGAAGCAACCTTAGTAGAAGTTAGTGTCCTCAATGATGCTGGATTAAACAGAGCAGAGAGGGAAAAGAATTACGAAGGTCTTTTATATGACATGAAAAGAAACAGGAATCTTGGGAAGAACTCCATCATTCCATTAATTATAGGAACAACCGGACTCATGATGAACAATTTCAAAAACTATCTGGCAAATATACCCAGTGAATCAAGTGCAGGGGAGATGCAAACAGTTGCACGTAAATGGATAATTAAGATCTTAAATAGATCTCAGTGCGTGAATGCCTAACATTTGATAGGATGCCCCATCCCCAGCTAGAAAAATAAGGAAATTAAAACAAAAAGGGTCTTTAACTTGCTTTAATGGATGATGTCATCGACTGTATATTGAAACAAACAAATAAACATTGTTTGTTTTAGATTTACTTTAGAAGTTTATGTGTGTATATATATATATATATATATATATATATATATAGAGAGAGAGAGAGAGAGAGAGAGAGAGAGAGAGAGAGAGAGAGAGAGTTGGTTGGTTGGTTGGTTGGTTGGTTGGTTGTTTTTGTTTTATGGCATATCAACCCTTTTCAGGTTATTTAATACCGAATCCAAAGATTCGGAAGAAAAATTTTTTAATAGAGTATATTTGTTTTTTTAAGTCTGTTTCTATTTAACCCATAGTTGGGACCCTAACAGGTACTACCACTCCGAGTCAGAGTGGACCTGGGAGCAATAACAATTAAAGAGTGGCCCCACACTTCCCAAAGCCCGCAAGCTGGGGTCTCACCATCGGATATAGTTTAAGGTCATGTCCAGGACCATATATATAGAGAGAGAAAGGGAGAGAAAGAAAGAGTTAAGAAAGCTGAACATTTTTTTTAGATGAGCATTAAAATGAGTACCTGTTCTGAGTGAAGCAATTTATTATAAAAAGTATTTATAGCTCTAGTATTGTACTATCGAGCTATATAAATGAATTTTTGTGTTTATTATTCAAACACAACCGTGTTTGAATAATAAACACAAAAATTGAATATATGGTTGAGTGGCAGTTTTAGTCACTTAGAACTGCTTTAAAGCTTCACCACTCACTCATTTTGTGACCAAATTTGAAACAATTATTACAGTTTATATATCACCTTCTCAGCTATATTGTGAAAAAAAATGTTTAATTTTTATTCAGTAAAAAAAAAGTTATGATATTTTTTTGGTGTCTAAAATCGTAAAAAAATATAAGAAGGTGAGCGACGCTTTTATGATTGGTTTCCATAGCAATTACGTCACTTCAGCGACCACTGTTGCTACTAACTCACTAATGAAAGCATGAAAGGGAGATAATTGGGAGGATTTTATTGAAAGCAGGCGAGTGCCGTACATTGTTATTACATATGTGTTTATGGGGGGAAAAAACTAAGACTGAAATTAAATAAAGAACAAGTGAAGTTATTGGAAGCCTGGAAAAATCATGGATTACAATAGAAAAAATACGAGCATGAAAAGTAATATGGTTAAGCTTAAACATGGTAAAGTAAAGAACTAATTGTTAAAACTGGAAAAGAAAAGGATAAGATATTCTAGTAAAAAATAATAATAAATTTATAACTTAAAATATTGCAACATTAAGAATTTTTTTTAATTCAATTCATAACATATAATATCAATTCTTAATGTTTTTCATGTTCGCATTTTTCTATTGTAATTATATCTATATTTGAATACAAAATTAGAAAATTTTTATTTCAATAGAGTATATATATATATATATATATATATATACTAGTAGGGTGCCCAGCATTACCCGGTCATAAAATATGCTTAAATATGATATTTTGATTAATACAGATTATTATACTAGCAAGGGGTACTCGGCGTTGCCCGGGTGTTGTGGGGGTTAAAAAAAAAGTAAGTATGAGGATCGAACCCGAACCGTTGAGGCAAAGTTGTAAATTAAAGTGTGAAAAAAAAAAAAACGTGCGACGTTAACCATTGCCCCACCGCGACATGCTTACGGAAACACGTTTGAATTTATTTAATTAGTTGGATTTAAAAGGTGCCCATTTTAATGAGTTAATGAGGTCAACTGCGGGATAGTATTCATTTACTGCTGAACGCTTTTTTTTTTTTCCCCACCCCCAAAATGTTATAGGAAAAAGACTAACCCACATGCGGCGAGCGACAAATATTGAATATTTATCTTCCCGAAATCGAGCAAATTAAATAGACAGGCGAGCTTCGTTGTTAACTGTGAGATATTACGATTTGTATGTGATATAAAAAGTTTTAAAAAGTTGTGAACCGACCGACCGCTTCTCTGAAAGAAGCCTTTTGTAGACACACAGAAAAAGCGAACACACATACATACATACATACATACATACATACATTTTCGCTTTTATATTTATAGATTATACTAGACTCAATATATAGTAATAATTTAAAAAGTAAAAAAAAAAAAAAAATGACTTGTGCGCCACCACCAAGAATTGAAACCAAACCAAAACCTTTAACTTACGATTTATTTTTTCGTTTGCCATTAATAACTGGGCTATGAAGACATGTTTGCTGCAAGGCTAAAAATTAAAACATGAATCAACAGGTACTATGCTATGCATGCATATTCGTAATGACGGCATTCGACCTTCACTTGGCAATTTTTTTTTTTTTTTTTTTTAATTTTTCATACTTTTGTACCAATTTTCTAAAACCCAAATATAAAGTTCTGCATGGATTCAAATACCCTATATATGAAGTTTCCTGTTTGTAGACCAAAAACTCTAGGAGGAGTTTGGTAGGCAAAGTTTGTAAACAAATATATATGCGTATACATAAATATATATTAAAAGAATTTTGTGTTTACTAGAAACTTTTTACACAAATATTACGCACATATAAATGTAGAATATCTGCATTAATATAATTATGTAAAATATTTGTATGAATATAGTTAACTAAAGATGATCATCCCCTAAGAAAACTCTAGAAGTGTAAGTGAGGAATTAATTGAAATGAATGTTTAAAAGAATATGCAAATTAGCTAGATCTGTTGCTAGTGAATGCAATTTCATGGTCCATATCTAACAAAGTTGTATTTTCTTTTTAAATAAATAAAAACGGGGGGGGGGGGTAATATAAATATCAATACACACACACACACAAAAAAAAAAACAAATTTATAGGAGTATAGATATAGTCTAAGGAACTAAAAATTGAATTTCTAAAAATACTAACTAAATTAAACATATCGCAAACTTAGCACTTGCATAGGCCAGCTTTCCACAATGGAATTATTGTTTCCACATCTGGGCAAGTACGTCTACCATTAGGGTCCAGAAAGGAATTTCAAATCTAATACATCCCACACTGTCTTTCAAGCTCCGATCTCTGGCCCATCATCGCAAGGTCACATTCCTGCGCCTGTTTTATTAGTACTTCAATGACATGTGCTCTGATGAACTCATAGCCCTTATGACCCCTTCAACGTACATACCCTCGACTAACCTGACAAGCAGCAAAATTCCACTCCTTCACTGTTGAGGTTCCTAGATGCAGGAAACCGGAAACACTTCCACTTTAATAGTTTCTTCCTCCGGACTACTAAATTTTGGAATTCCTTCCCTGTTTCCTGCTTCTGTGATATATATATATATATATATATATATATATATATATATATATATATATATATATATATATATATCTATTGACAACAATAACAATGAAATAAAATATGGCTTTTTTATTGTTTGCTACAAGAAATTTAAGACCAAAAACCTTATAGTAACAAATAAGTCCTCTCCAATCCAAAAATACATTAAAAAGAACCATTGTTATTTAAAGATTACAATGTCCTTTAGGAGAATGTAATTTTTATGATAATACTCACAAGAATGTATTGTGAACGAATTAATTTTTTTTAAGTTAATAACTATATTGGTTTTACTACCACTCTGCTTTTCAGTAGACTTGCTATGCACATAGTAAACTCTAGCTCAGTTTATCAGCATTAAAAAAAAACATACCCACCTTTTATGATTTTAAATAAAATTTAGTTAATGCCATGAAAATACTATATTCTGAATGTAATTTTCTTTAAATTAAAAATACTAGTACAGACTAAGGTGCTTAAGTTTAAATGTAATGTGAACAGACGTCTTTCTTATCAACTCTCCATGGTCCCCTGTTAGATACAATCCCAAATAGTAATTCCAAGTAGCCATATACTTTGGGGTGAAAAAAGAGTTAAAAAAGATTTTTTTTTAAAAAGTGAGCTATCATCTTTCTGACAATTACTCTATCTTGGTGTATGTTGTGTAACCATCACCTCATCTCTTATTTTAGACTTTATGTATCACTCTTGTTTCCATGTGTCTCGCTCTCTCTCTCTCTTTGCAATCAAAGATGTAATAAGATTAACAAGCTAGAAATAGTCCATTATTTTATGGGAATTGAGTCCCACATATGAGCAAACACACGAACACAAAACTATTAACATTAGGGTAACACTTAATTATCGCCCTTTAATTCTGTCAATATCATTCTTTGCCACAAGGGAACGATACAGCCGACTTCGACATCCGGTTCATATCGTTCTTTCTCTTTCTTGCTCAGACCTCGAATTATGCAAATGCGGCAAATCCACTCTCCTGTTTTGCAAGCACGCAAATGATATTTAAACTCTCACGAAAGACTCTTGAGGCAAAAACGCAAGTAATGTTTTCTTATACATTTTCGATAATGAACTGCTTAACATGACCCTTGTTTCTATTCTGTAAATAAATGTACATTGGTTGTGAATATAATTTTGGCGAATAACGCGCAAGCCAGGTAATAATACTATTTCCTTGACAAGAAAAGAGAGAAAGGGAGGAAGTTGAAAGAAAAACAGTGAACACAAAGAGTAAAAATTGTTATCACATGCAACAACCGTCAAGTCAATTGGAAAATAAACGTAAACGGAATGCTTCTATCTCTGCAACTCAACATGGAAAATACCGTTGATTCGAACCAACACAGTAGTAGAGAAAGGGAGGAAGGCGAAAGAAAAACAATGAGCGTAAAGAGTAATATGAAATATTTTTTTTTTTTTTTTTTTACATGGTGGTCACCACTTATCAAGGCCCGCAAGCCACTCAGGGATAAGGGTTATTGCAAGTACAGTACGTTAGTGTGGAGATTTAATGAAGTTTTTACTTAAGAGGGCGGTTCATTAGGAATTTGTTAACATTGGACTTGAAGACATCCAAGTGGTAGTCAGGTGGGAAGCAGGCAGACGGAACAGAGTTCCACAGGTGGGCTTTGATATATGGAAAAAGAAGATGCTTCATACCTTTCTGTTCGGAGGTCTTTCGTCCTCCTGCTGCTGGGCGTTGTGATGACCGTCCACCATACTGACACAATTAGACGATTGAGACATACCTGTCTTTTCTTCTTTGTGAATCACAGAACAACGACTTTATATTTTATAAATATAAATTTATTTCAGATATCTCGGTGTTTCACAAGAGTCTGCTTACATGTCTACATGTTGTTGCATCTAGCCTCGCTTCCCAGCTTTCTGGAGCACGTCTCCACACCTTGTGACAAAATCCAAACTCTCAGCTCTAATCTTTTTGATCTGTCAGTTTTGGTGACGTAGCCGATTAAAGGACACATCTCCTTAACGTGACCTCTGGCCACCTGTCTAAATGTGGTGTGACCAGTGTCACTTATTAATACTTGTTTTGGATTTCTAAATTCTTATGTTTGTAGCTAACTATAAAAATATAACTGCAGTTAAATCTATAAACATATCACTTAACTATTTACATAATTAATTTTCAGCTAAAGTTATTTTACCAAAACAATATTTCTCTTCTTAGCCTAGCAAGGTCACTGGTGTTGCCCACTTATCTCACTAGATAGATAGATAGATAGATAAATAGATGGATAGTAGTTTTGGGTCGATCAATCGGAATCTGTAAAATTGGAGCTTTTTGGGGTATCGGAATCGGAAAAATTTGAGCCAATTTACCAATACCAAAACCGATTCCTTTAATTATCTTTTTAATTGTATTTTGTTTTTATAAAACATCTTCCACTGCTTGTAGTAATAATAAAATAATAAATATTTATTGATTTAAACTTCCAGTGAGACCAAAATCTATAGATCACGCCCTCGCAAGTGTGTTTTTTATGTTTGGAAAATATATGCACATTTTAGATGTGTTTCTTCTGTCGACATAACTTAGCATGTTCCCAAACAATTCCACCCACACAATCCAGCATAGTTGCGAACAATTCTGTTGATACGACCATGAACAACTCCGTCGATACAATCCCAAACACCCGTCGAAACGACACAACACAAGCCCAAACAACTCCATCAAAATGACCCAATACGATCCCTAACAACTCCATCAAAATGACATGGTACCAGAGCAACTTCGGCAATTACTTGCTGAAATACTCTGGTGTTGGTTTTTTATAGCCCTTGGATGAACTCATTTTTGCTGTAGAAAGGCCTGACTAAGACATTGACACAAAATTCTTGAACACTTTTACACATGCTCGTTACATATGATAATGGATAAAATATGAATCCACCATAACCAGCAGTCAACTGAGTGGGTAGCCGCAGACCTTTTGATTGGCTTCCTTGTATTATGTCTTTAATGTATATTTTGCATAGTCCCACAGTGGACATTTTACCTGACCAAACAATCTCAAGACATTACATTTGATGGCAGAGGATATTAATGGGATTCCAGTGGGTTTGCAATACTAATATGATACTGATGTGATCAGATGAAAGCGGTCCAAAGTGATCAAAGATGCAAACATCAGCAGGCAAGATTTTGGCCTCCATATTTTGGGATCTCCAATATTTTTTATGAATATCAATGTCGTTTATGTATTTGTTTTGACGTGGCTCGTACAATCTGACTTTTGATCACCCAGAGATATAAAAGAAGGTTGGTGGAGCATGCAGGAGAATACATTGATTTGTAGCTAACACCTACTATTTGTAAATATGTCTTATTATTGTTCCACTACTTAATAAAGTAGTTATCTACATTTTCTCTGTCTTATCATTCTTTTTGTGCGATATAGCAATATGCAAGCACACAAATGAAGTATTGTTAAAAATAAAATGACGAGAAAACTTTAGGAAATTCTTCTTCTTGAAAAAATATTAGTGTAGACCAAAATTTATAGAAGATAATTGAGTAGATTTATTTTTAATTTCAGAAGAGTTTCCAATGGTTAGCTATTCTGTACAAGTCCTGGAGATGAAAAGTTTTCAGTGGGTAGCTAATCTGTACAAGTCCTGGATTTGAAAAGATGCTAAAAGATTAAATACTCTGGTGGAGTAATTTTGATTTCTGATTTGGTTTTGGGATCTGCAATATTTTTTTGTTCATCAATAAGCTTGAGAAAGAAAAAAAAAATACTTCAATAACGAATATTATATAGTGGGTAGCTAATCTGTACAAGTCCTGGACTTGAAAAGATTATGTGCTGAAATGCTAAAAGATTAAATACTCTGGTGGAGTAATTTTGATTTCTGATTTGGTTTTGGGATCTGCAATATTTTTTTATTCATCAATAAGCTTGAGAAAGAAAAAAAAATACTTCAATAACGAATATTATATAGGATTGGTGCATCCAAAGGAAGAAAAATCAACCCCAAATGTAGAAGAAAATACAAGACACAAGTTGCTTGCAATGAAAGCAAAACTACAAAAATTCCTTCCAAATTGCTTCCACCCCTTTTCTATCTTGCAGATTGGCATATCACTAACTACTGGTTGTTTGTGTAACGTAGCGCGGGTGCACATATACAAATGTATGCGAAATGACGTCAACGTCAGGGAAAAATATAGACTTTAAAAAAGAGATCACGTTAGAGATGGGAATAACATTTGACATCACATGCGAAGCATGGCTGACGTTTGAAAGCATGATCACATGAGGAACGTCACAGCGGTAATGAGAGAGTGAGGAAATAAATGTAGTTATTAGTGTTGGGACGATTATTCAGAATCGGGAATCAGAAAAATCAACAAAATTGGTGGTATTGGAAATGGTATCGGAATCGAAAAAAGTTGATGCCTATTTTCCGAAGCGATTCTTTTAATTGTCTTTTTTTATTTGATTTTGTTTAAACCAAAATCTTCCGTTGCCGATAATAATGATAAAATAATAAATATTTATTGCTTTTAAACCACCAGTGGAGCTAAAATCGACAGATCATCCTCCACAAGTGTAATTTTACGTTTAGGAAAATTTCTGCACATTTAATATGTTTTTTTTACAGAAATCAAGAAATCAGGAAAAATAATAACTCTATAGTTAAATATTTAGAGATTCATAAAGAATCGGAATCGGAATCGGTAATTGTAATGGAATCAGGAATTTAGTACGGAATTGGTAAATGTATCGGAATCAGGAAAAATATTAGAATCGTCCCATCACTAGTAGTCATACAACGAAACAAATGAGTTGAAGTTCTTTTCTATTCTTTGTCTGCTTTGCAACTGAGGCATGCAATGTGTTGGTTCCCGGAAAACGTTACATTTGCAGACAATGCTTCATGGGAAAGAGATTTCGATCCAATGAAGAAGTGTTATGTGAAAATGTTACCAAAGACAAATTTTTCTACAAAATTAAAAAAAAAAAAAAATGGCGTAATATTTTGGAATCAGTGTATCGGAGACGATGTGTCCTGAATAAAACTGAATTTCGCATAAAAGACTTCTTTTCTTTTTTTTTTTAAACCTCAAACAAGGCATATTGCCGCTTGGAACATAAGAGGCTACTATTTGAGATTATGCAGTCTATGGGGAAATGTCGTAGTAATCGTTAGCAGGGGAAATTTGGTAAATTGTATTACTTAAGGAGATGACTCGTCAAGAACTTGTTTACATTGGACTTGAAGATGACCATATTGAAGTCAGTTGGAAAGCAGGAAAACGGAACAGAGTTCCACAGCCGTGCAGTTCTAAGAAAGAAGCTTTGTTCATGGAATCTACATTTAGGTTTAGGCACAGATAAAGCGTGGGGGGAAATTATTGACAGTGTTTTCAGCTGGACACGCATGGAAGTAACACGTTTAGTCCACTTACACCTGCTAAGTTACATTTTTTTTTCAATTTTGACCCCTTAGCAGCTATTTTTACAGAATAAAAACCAAATCGAATTTATTTCACCGGTACAAATCCTCTATCTAGTTTCATGTCTGTAGACCAAAAATTGACAGAGTAGATTGGTAGAGACCGTTCCTCACGCAGGCAAGGTTACTTTTATATATAGAGAGATTAATAGTCATAAAAATGTTATAGTATGAAATGAAACACATTAAATGTAACAAAGCTATAGTGTGATCATTGCATTAAAATAAACTGACAATTTAAAGTTGATTTTTGTATCCAAAAATGTTTTATTGTGATAGTTATTCTCGCTGGACGTCACTGTAAGACAGCTGTATTTATTTCAAGTCGAGACTGATACCAAGTTTTAATGATTATAAAAATGTCTTCTTTTTTTTTTTCACAAATACTTTGTTGGGAATTTTTTTTTTTTTTTACAAGTGAATCATCTATAATATAAATCTCACCCATCTGTTTAAATGTATGTATGTATTTATGTATGTATGTGTCGCAAAAACTTTCGACAGAGGCGACGGATCCTGACAAGATCGGTATCATTTTGAAGCTCGACGTCTCAGATGACAGATATCTAAAAAAAATTGGCCAAAAACATTAATTCCTTCACCCTAAACTCGACTGTTTTGTATAAGTATTTCACTGACATTTTAGCAAGTCAGCGTCACCATTGGATTGACTTTGGTTAATTTCAACGCTTTTGACTTCCAGTCGCGTCATGGAGACATTGGCTAAAATGTCAGATTATTTTTTCACTTTCTTTTCTGCCTTTGCGGTCCGGGTTCAAGCCTGCCTGCCTACTAGCACTTTTTTTTTTTTTACTCAACACACACCTCCAAACACCCGGGCAACGCCGAGCACCCACGCTAGTCACTTATCAAGGCCCAAAGGTCACTCAAGTGTAAGGGTTAATGAATGTAAGGTGGTGGTGTAGTATCTGTTCATGGTGTAAGTTGGGTAGAATTATTTAAAGGGAACGATTCAACAAGAACTTGTTTACATTGGACTTGAAGGCTATCATATTGTAGTCGGCTGGGAAGTAGGCTCGCATGACAGTGTTCCACAGGCGGGCAGTTCTAGGAAATAAGCTTTGTTTATAAAATCTGCATTTGCATTTAGGCACAGATAGAGAGTGGGGGAAATTGTTGATAATAGTTGTAGCTGTTCTTCATTTTCCAGATTCCTTTTAGCTCTCTGGCTAGTTTCACCTATGTTTTCTGCTTCTCAGCCTCCTTAATCTTCACTCTGTGGCTGCTGGAACGGCAAAATCTACAACCTGGTAGGACATTTCCTTCTTATTAACTATTATGTAAACAACAAATATAGTTATGGAACACAGAGTCCGAACACGGTACCCCCGTAGTAATAATAAAGGGTTGGGTTCGATCGATCAATCAATCAATGAACACAGATATGTAACAATGATAAAAAAAGTTCTTTTTCTTCTTCTTCTTCTTCTTCTTCTTCTTCTTCTTCTTTTCATTTTGAGTTTTCATACAGGTCATCATTAAAGATTTCTCTCTGTCGACAAACGGTGGTGTGCCCTAGAGTCTAAGTGACAACAAGTCTCCCCAGATTTCCAGTACTCTCCACCTCTTTCAATAACCTTTGCAAATTAATTTGTGTTATCGCAACAGCTGTTTACTACCGATTTCTTGCTGACATCGACCATTTGTCTTTGCTGGAATGGCAAAATCTACAACCTGGTAGGACTTTTCCTTTTTATTAACTATTATGACATCGGATCTTCTTGCTTGAATGGGTTTATCCGTTTGTATATCCATGTTCCATAGGATCTTGCGACTTTCATTTTCCAGTAATGCTGCCGGTTTGTGTTTATACCATTTGTCTGCATGTTCAAGATGTAATTGTTTGCATAATTGCAAATGTATTGTCTTCCCCACTTAATCACGTCTATTTTTATATTCTTTTTGGGCTAGTTTACTGCATTCACTTATTATGCGGTTTATTGTTTCGTCTATTTGTCTGCGTTTTCTGTTTTCTTGTGTCTTGTCAATCCTTGTTTATGTGGTTGGTTCTAATTGTGTTATCTTGTGCAGCTGCTGTTATTAGTGATTCAGTTTCCCTATTTAGGTTTCCTTCTTTGTAGCCATTTCCAGGTGTTTTCATTAGTCTTTTCTTTTGTCATCCTTATGAACTGTGCATGTAGCTGTTTCTCTTCCCATTTTTCTTTCCTTGTTTTATTTATTGTATCTTGCTACAGTAATTATTCTTTTGGTGCTCTGCATTACATATTTTTTAAATTCTTTTCTTGTTATTTATGCAGTCTTCTATACAGACCAGCACTCTTCTTCCATCTTTCTTTTTCACATATTGTCGGTCAGTATCATCCTTCGGATGTAGTGCATTGTGCCTCATCATGAGTTTCCTGGTCTTCTAGTCGAGATTCCTTAGTTATTCTTCATTCCAAAGTAGTGACACTGCCCACACGTTTATTCCTTTAATTAGGTTATGCTACTATCGCTTCCCCGGGAGGGTTATTTGGTTGAGGAACGTCCTGGGAATGCAACCAGCTCCCTGGGGAATAAACGATATTCAACAATATCTAACGATAGGCACATGTTGAAAACATCAACAAAAACGGGTCGATATGTCGTCGACTAAAACTGGCTGGCTTGGGTTACTTCTTCATTGCATCGTTACAAGCATCTTCCCATCGTTGGCATTAATGGCCTGCTGAAATCGAACGCTTGTATAAAAATAGCGAACAAATGCATTTTTATAAAAATATATATCATTTATTTAAGATTTAACAATGAGGAACATATTTTTATAAATACCGGTTGAAACCAGACGCATGTTTATGTCATGTCTGCCGACCCCAGAATGCAAGCATCAACTGTTTAAGACAATGAAATTATATTTAATTCTCTCTAAAAAATCACAAACACCCGTTTAACACATTTGCACTCCACAAGTGCAAAGTGCAGATCAAGTTAGGCACAAGGTTCATTAATGTAGAAACCCCCAGCTCCCTCAAAAAAGGCTACGTCATTGTGCCACAAGGTTTTGACTATTTAGCTTAGTTTCGAGGTGTTTTCTAGTTCTTCTGAGGTATTCCTTTCCTATTTTCTCTTTCATTTCCATTACTTTGATGGCGTCAGCTTTCAGCACTCCCAACTATTTGTAGCTATCATGTTCACCTAGTGCCCTCATTTCTGTTTAATTGAACAGTACTATACTTTCTGTTCCTTCTAGTTTTCCCCTTCTCGCGGTCAGCAGTGCACACTTTTCATACCGAATTCAATTTGGATATCCTGGCTAAAGATTCTGGTTGTGTTTATTAGTGTTTCTAGGTCTGTCTTTGTTTTTGCAAACCATGTACATTAGGTGGTTCATTCTTTCTGTGCTAGTTAACTTGGCATTTTCTTAGGATGTTGTTCAAGGGCATCATGGCTGTTATGAACAGTAATGGTAATAGGGAATTACCTTGGAAGATCCTTCTTTGTATTTTGGTTTCAGCTATTGTATTTTCTATCAGGTCGATTATAATACCTGGTATTTTGTACATTCTCAGGCATTCTATTATCCATGCTTATATATAGTTAATCCATACCATGGCTAGGTTCTTTTTTCTACTTTTGACCTCCTTCAGAATCCTTCGGTCTATGTATAATAGATCATGCGTTCCTCTTTTCCTTTTTTTGGCATCCTTTCTGTTCCTCTGGGAGTAGTCCACGGTTATGAAGGGACAGATAAATTTGTTCTCTCAGCTGTGCAGTAAGTATTTTCCACATTGCAGGTAAGCAGGTTATAGGCCTATAGTTACTGGGGATGGCCCCTTTTTCTGTGTCTTTTTGCACCAGCGTGGTTCTACCTTTGGTCATCCATTCACGCAATAGTTATAAAATTAAACCTTAAAAGGTGATATGGGACAAGGAGAAAGAAGCAACCTTAGTAGAACTTAGTTTCCCCCAATGATACTGTGTCAAACAGAGCTGAGAAGGAAGCGATAACGAAATACCAAGGTCTTATGTTTGACATGAAAAAAAATGGAATCTTTGGAAGATCTATAATTCCATTAATTATCGGAGCAACTGGCCTCATGAAAAAGAATTTTTTTAAAAACTACATGGCAAATATACCCGGTGAACCATGTGTAAGTAAGGTTCAAACGATTGCACTTTAAGAAACAGTTGGAATCTTTAAAATCTTTTGGTTGGAATATATGAGATAGCGGGTGAATGTCTGTCATCCGGTAGGATGTCCCATCTCCAGCTTAAACTGATAAGGAAATTGAACAACAACAACAAAAAAAAAAAAAATCTAAAAAAAGAAATAAAACAAAGGAAATAATTAAGAGCAAATCTTAGGTCAAATTTGTTATTTATTATCCATTTTTACTCGTAAATTACACTGGCATATTTTTAACAAATAACATAAATATATTCCAAAATAAACAAACAAACAAACAAACAAAATACTTAGAACGAAATTCGAATATCGAAATATTAAATTTCAAATAAAACCAATTGCTTCCATTTAACTGCCATGTCACAGTAATGAACATCTCCAAAAATTACGAAAAACAATAAGTTAGAAAATTAATTATTAATGAAAATAGTTTCTGAAGAAAATCAGCGAAAATTGAGTTTTGCTAAATTGACCTAAAGTTTCCAGAAAACATATATATCCTTTGTTACTATACGAATTCTCCATATTTTTTTTTTTTTGATTCAATTTTTGTTAATTGTCTTTGAGAAGTATTTTTCATTAAAATTAATGTTCTATCTTTTCGTTTTTCGTAATTTTTGGATATGTTCATTACTTTGACATGACAAGTAAATACCATTGCTTTTACTTGAAATTTAATATTTCGATTTTTTAAATTTCGTTATAATAATGGAGAAGCACCAAAAATTTAAAAAGAAAACATCTTTTTTTTTTTTTTTTTTTTTTTTTCTTTTACTCATGTTCACCCCTTACGAAGCATATCGCCACTTGGACGTAAGGGGCTACTATTTGGGGCCATGTCTAGGAAAGATTAACAAGATATTTGTTTATGTTACATTTAAACTTCTGCATGCAGCCAGGGAAGCAGACAGCTGGAAGGGAATTCCAAAGTCTAGCTGTTCGAGGGAAGAAACCATTAGAATAGAAAGCTTTCTGGCATTTAGGGACAACAACAGTGAAAGGGGTGGGGAGATCTTATTGCTAAGCGGGTGTGTCGGGGTACGTTGTTAAGATTGCGCGAGCCTTTTCTAGTCTCACACAAACATACGCGCCCACATACACACACGTACATATATTCATGTTCGCATACATACACTCACATTCACGCGTATACTCACACACGTACGCACACAAGGACAACGTCACTTCCCCTTTCAAAGGAAATCCACACATGCGCAAAAGACACACCGGAAACAAGTATAAAAGCAAGAGACAAGCTGTTTCCAGCCTTTTCAGACCAGCCTCCTAGCTGATCGGTCTACGGATCGACAGCGTGCCTTTTCAGCATGCGCGCGCACGCGCGTACCTCGCACCACTTGCTACTATGTGGGACAAAAAGCTAACAGACCGTACGTACACTTTATACGCTTTCTATCTCCATGAATTGGATTGACATTCTCACTCTTTCTCACTCTATCTCCCCTTCGGCTTTGGTCCATCAAAACAGACATGTGCGCGACGCTCTACTGAGCTTAACCCTCTCTTTCTACAGGCCGGCTTGCCACTTCGCGTTTCTCTATTGCATTCCCCTTTCCTTCCATGCGCGTAGTCGTCAACGGAGGAATGAACACGTGTACACCCAAGACTTTCATTTCTCAACAGAAAATAAACGACATGTTTATTTTATTCCTGCATTTGAGTTCTTTGTTTCCTTCATTCAATTCGTTTCATTATTTTTTCTTGTAGCGAGTTTAGAGTATTATATCCTAGTCTTCTACAAGATACAAATCGATTTTTAAAAATATGTTGTTTTTAGCAAAAACAATATTACGTACTTAATTATCACGCAGAAAATAGTAATATATCCAAAAATTACGAAAAAATCATCCAGTAGAAATTTATTTCTAGTAAAAAGTGATTTTTACGGAAAATTGACAAAAATCACATTTTTCTTAGACGTTATAATGAAGGCAGCAGGAGGTTATACACAGGGGAGATAATTTAGATTACTTGTGTCATGGCTGCAAGATTTGTTGTTTATAGTGATACTTTTTTTTTTTACTAAAAACACAATAGCACTTATTCTACTTGATGCATTTTCGTAATCTTTGGATGTATTGTTATTTTCTACATGACAATTAAGTACGTAATATTGTTTTTGCTTAAAACGATATATTTAAAAAGAAAATCGATTTGTCGACTATAACTAAAACAAGCACCCGTTTTTTAAAATTTTTTTACAGAAATATTTTTTTCCTTCGAATATCAAACATTTATGTGACTAATAACGTTGGTTACAATTAATAGACATTGCATATTATTATAAACAACGTACAATAAAGACAGCTTTTCAACTTTTATTGGACTAATTTCGCTTATATCCCTTTATAATACCGTGACTCATCAATATTCCACCCTCACCTTCGATGAGATAGATTAAGTGCGTAGAATAACGGTGATCAACAAGAATTAATGATATAGATGCATTTAAAATGTATTACCTTATACGGGTTGTATGTTTTTTTTTTTTTTTTTTTTTTGTTCTTTTTTGTAACTATTTTAGAGGCGGCGAACTTTAAATTGACAACTTTGTTTTCTTTAATTGCAGATTTGGCAACTATCGGTTGTTAATGCCAAAAAATCAATCTTTGGAATGAACCACATATTTGTATGAAAAAAAAATATTTTGTATAACATAAATTAAAAAAAAAAAAAAATTTAACCAAAAATTTATTTATTAAATTCCAATAATGTTCATATACCAATTAAACCAAATTCAATATTAATAAACCGAGTTGATTAAGCTCAACAATGATCAGTTTTAATAATCGAGCCTATCTCTCTCTCTCTCTCTCTCTCTCTCTCTCTCTCTCTCTCTGTATATATATATATATATATATATATATATATTTGGATTTTACTTGTACAAATAGAAATTCTTTTAACTTTCTTGAAGTTTTACATTTGGATTTTACCGTCACTTGATTTTTTATCTTCCACCAGACTATCCATTCGTGTGTAATCACCTTTTTCTTTACCATATTCCCTCTGCTTCACTTTTTTTGTTTTCAAGTAAGATCTTTGACTTACTTATTGTTTCATCAAATACTTCTGCATGCAAAATCCGATCTCGCATTTTGCTAATTCCTACCCTCTGATGAGAAGGAAAGTATTTCTTCGAAACTCCGCGGATTAAGGACTATCCATTTATCTAGTGTTTCCTTTTCAGATTAAATATGTTTTTAACTCATTTCAAAGTGTTTTTTTAACATATTTTATTAACTGTTTGCTCATATTATAAGCTCTATTTCCTATTTGGTTTTATCGAGCTTTTATATCTGGCTGAGATAATTTTATAAATATTAATTCTTTAATATTTATAATTTACTTTAATTTTACCATCTTGGATCATTTTGGTAAATTCAATTGTAATTTTCATTATATATATATATATATATATATATATATATATATATATATATATATATATATATATATATAAGTGAACGTGTCTGTGTGTGTGTCTGTGTATATTTCCCTACGCAATAACTCGGTCAATTTTCAGTCTACAGACTCGAAATTTGATATACAAGGTAGTGAGATTTGGAAAAAATCTTTGTAATCCGGTTTTGGCCAGACATTTGGCTGTTAAGAGGGTCAAAGTTCAACGATATGACCTTTGAGAACTCTACAAAACTCCTCGGATAATTTTGGGTCTAAACGCTTGAAATTTTAGATATAGGTTTCTTGGACATGGATCTAACTTAATAACTTGATTTGAGCCCCAAACAATAAATGTTCGGGGTCATAATAGGGGTCAAAGTTTAAAAAAATTGACCTTTTTTTTTTTTTGCTCAACATACACCTCGAAATACACGGGCAACGCCGGGCTGAAATGCTAGTATATTATAATTGCGCAATAACCAAGACAACAATATATCACAACAAGTATTTTATTATACTATGTATTTCTTTGGGGGTTACAATCGTTTCATAACCATTTGGACAAGCTTAAACATTATTTTGATAAATGATATTCCTAAACGGCTAATCTTCAGACACAAAATGCAACTGCAATAAATATACAAAAGCACACCTCATTTCTTATTTAGTAATACGATCAGGAAAACTCACTTCTCCATCCTTTATTTTTTCGGTTACTATTGAATTATATATATATACTAGCAAAAGTACCCGTCGTTGATTGGGTTCAAAAACAGCCTACATAAAATGGACTTTGATTTATGAAAGTGTTATAGGTTATGAAAAGGAAGGGTTGTAGAAATAGCTTCGAATTTGGGGGTATCAAAACCAAAGCAAAATATGATGAAAGTAAAAATAAAATAGATAAACCCCATAATTTATTATACCATACCTGTTCACACTGAAACACTTATCACAATATTCTGTGAATCTATATTAAAAAACCTTGTTAAACTTTGTGACATAGTTCCATTCTATGGAGGTCAGGTGCGAACGAACACCCCATAATTTTATCATTCCATATTTCTTCAAACTGAAACATAATTATCAAAGTATACTTACGCAGATAGATATGAAAAGTCTTTATTAAAGATTGTGCCTATTTCCATTCTATGGAGGCCAAGCGCAAACGCAGACCCCACAATTTTATTATATCATCCCTATTTAAGTTAAAGCATACTTATCAAAGTATTCTTATGTACATCTATATCAAAAACACGTATAAACGTTTTTTTTTTGTAATTTTTAAATTTTTTATTTCCATACTTTGTGGACCAGGCGCGAATTCAGACCCCACAATTTTAATGAACCACCGTTCTGCCAGATCAAACATACCCATTCCTGTGTCTCGATACATCTTCTATTATTATATGTAATCAGCTTTTTAAAATAGTCAACCATATAGGAGCCTATTCGTGACCACACACACACACACACACAGACATTCAGCTTTATATATATATATATATATATATATATATATATATATATATATATATATATATATATAAATGAAATAAGAATTACAGTTAAGTTTACTTACCAAAATAATCCAAGATGGCAAAACTAAAATATATTATAAATATTGAAGAGTTGATATTTATAAAGTGATCGCAACCAGATGTAAAAGCTCAATAAAACCAAATAGGAAATAGAGCTTATGATAAGAACAAGTAGTTAATAAAACATGTTAAAAAAACACTTTGAAAAAGAGTTATAAACATATTTAATTTTAAAAAGGAAGCACAAAATAAGTGGATAGTCCTTAATCCACGGAGTTTCACCCATTCTCCCAAAATCATCCCAGCCTTGACAGTCGTTTTAAATTCTTTTTTCTACGCACATCTTATCTTCCTTTTAATAATATTATTTGAACTCATTCCGTTTTCCTTGCACCCATTTGTGAATTATTCCACGGATTTCTGCCTTTTGGATTACTTTGGAGCATCTTCCAATTACGCGATTCCCTTGGATTCTATTTGTGGAAATGGAAATTTAACCAACTTTTTTGGATTTTGAATTTTACCTTTATTGGATATTTTACCATTCACCAGACAAGCCATTCACGTAAAATCACCTTTTTTCTTCACCATATTCCCTCTGCTTCACTATTTGTTGCCAAGTAAGATCTATGACTTACTTGTAGTTTCATCAAATACTTTTGCAAGCAAAATCCGATCTCGCATTTTGCTACATCTTACCCTCTGATGAGAAGGGAAGTATTTCTTTGAAACTCTGCGGATTAAGGAATATCCACTTATTTTGTGCTTCCTTTTTAAAATTAAATATGTTTTTAACTCTTTTTCAAAGTGTTTATTAACATGTTTTATTAACTACCTGCTCTTATATATATATATATATATATATATATATATATATATATATATATATATATATAGTAAGTTATAAAAATATATATGGCTATTTTGCTACATAGTAAGTTATAAAAATATATATGGAAATTAAGCTACACAGAATATGCCTGACGAATCCTAGTGTGAATGAAACGCGGAATATTCTGTGTAGCTTAATTGCCATATATATTTTTATAACTTACTACCTAGCTATATCTATGTATTGAGCACTGTTGAAGTAAATACTTAGTTTACGCATAAATTATACTTTCGTATATTAATTTATGTGGTTAAATGAAGTAGTCATCTATTATTATTATTATTATTATTATTATTATTATTATTATTATTATTATTATTATTATTTATTTATTTATTTTAACTTAAAGTTTGCTCCTGGTTTGAAGCCGGGATTAAGGGAAATCCTCTGGAAATGAATCCCATCCCTTTCCAGAGAGACGTTCATAAGCGAAATCAGAATTATTATTATTAGGTATTCAAACTTAAAGTTTGCCGCCTCTAAAAAGACACCTTATATTAACTTACAATTTAGAGCAATTGTTTACTGTAAATTTGGTGTATGTAACTCATTTTAAAGCTTTTTAGGGTAAAGGGGCGGGTATGAATTGTATTTTTGAGGAGGGGCGCAGTAGTGGCAGTGCGCACCTCTTAGATATTAAAGTTTACAATAAAGTTTTATGTGGTCATGTTAATCACTGGGTTACCGAGAATATATATATTGCAAAATTCATAATGATTGGCTAATAAAAATTTTAATAAATACGAAATATTGTGTGTGTGCGTGCGTGCGTGTGTGTGTGTGTGTGTGTGTGTGTGTGTGTGTGTGTGTGTGTGTGTGTGTGTGTGTGTGTGTGTGTGTGTGTGTCCATTAAATGTAAACATTAGCAGACAAAATAATGTGACCATATTATACACCGGGTTACCGGGAATATATATTCCAAAATGCATCATGATTGGTCCATATACACACACACACACACACACACACACACACACACACACACACACACACACACACACACACACACATATATATATATATATATATATATAAACTTTGAAATAGTTATTTATGAAATTGCAACTCATTTGCTATGAATAAAACGACAGAGTATAATTACATCATACTCTAATTTAATGTCAATTTTAGATCAAAGAAACTGAAGACGGAATATTCA
>NC_136518.1:70584826-70607326 GCF_053919585.1 Euprymna scolopes
ATATATATATATATATATATATATATATATATATATATATATATATATATATATATATATATATATATATATATATATATATATATATATCACATTACTAAATATTATATATATATATATATATATATATATATATATATATATATATATATATATATATATATATATATATATATATGTATGTATAGCAGTATCAGAATTTTTGTAGGAATTTTTGACACCCCTAACACGAAACTGCGAATACAATATAAAAATCTCGTAATTTCTCTGTTAAAAGTGGGTTATTTATTTTCTTTATGGATTATACTTCCAAAATAAACTATTACAGTTGTTTTAAAAGTAATAAAAATATTTTTATTTTTTTTTTAAAACAGTAATGAATTTTCCGAACTCAATATTTTTCAATTTTTAAACTCAATATTTTTAAATTTTTAAATTTTAAAAATCTATCAAAATTTTTCTATTGATTCTATTTTTACGATATTTTCAGGGTCAATGTGAAATTTTATGTTCTTTCCAATAAACCGAATATAATATTTTAGACAAACGTTTTTTTTAAATTCACGCCCCCCCATTTTCACGCCCCCCCATTTTCACGCCCCCCCCATTTTGAAATGTCTATTAAAAAGTAAATAATTAATTTATGTTTAATAGGTTTATATATCACAAATTGAAGAGAAAAGGTCAATAAATAATATATTCAAATTTAAAACAAAAAAAAAAAATCAGTTTTTTAGAAATTTACCTGTAAAGTCCGAAGTTTAAAACCTTTTAAAAAAAAAAAAAACACATTGTTTTGTTTTGTTTTTTTTTTAAATAAAACCTTGGTCCTTACTCCTTTAATTGAAAAAAAAATTAGGGCTTGAATTACATTTTTCGAGGAGTTATAAGCTTGGAAAGATGGGGTGGAATTATTCACTATTTTCACGAAATTTCTGACACTGCTAATGTATGTATGCATATATATGTGTATGGATATATTATATATCCATACACATATATACATCATGTATATATATGTGTATATATATGTATATGCATATATATGTATATATATATATGTATATATATGTATATGTATATATATATGTATATGTATATATATATGTATATATATATGTATATGTATATATATATATATGTATATGTATATATATATATATATATATATATATATATATATTCACAAAAAGGAAAAATGTGGTAGAATTTGGTGGAATCTCTTCTGTCATTCTTCAGACGTTACTTGCGACGATAGTGTCCACCTGCAAGAGAAAGAAAGAAAAACACATTTTAGTGGCGTAAACTTCAGAATACTTTTCAATTCGAATAGGGGATAATTGAAACGGTACGTTTATTGAAGCTTTAATACTTTATCTGAAATAGAATATCTGATTAGTATGTATCTGCCGTACGACTGCCATGTTATTCGAGTCGAGTGGCGTGGTTCCTAGCTTTCATAGGAGCCATCGTGAAGCGATAAAATTGTCGCCCTAGAAAAGACGCCATGATTCCATTTCCGTTTGATGAAAACCGGGTTTCTTTTTTGTTGCAGACCATTTACTAGTTGGCCAGTTTTATATAATTCCCAAGAGCGATAGGAGCCTTCTATCAGGTCTGAAAGTGATACAATGTTCAACGAGCGAGATCGAAGACGCGCCGCTGTACAGCTCAGGTTCTCTATTGATCACTGTTATGAAAACAGGACCATTGCCAGTACACTCAAAATGCAAATCCGGATAACAGGGACGTGCCCAGCGTGATAAAAACAAAGTTTCCGGCCAGGGTTATAGTCTTTGGTGTGTTTTTAAGTGAGGACCATATCATACCACTTCGCATCATCGAAGACAGTTTGAAAGTCACAAATGTTTCAACCCACTTCCTACCACTTACCACTACCTACTCTCCCTAACACTTCACCCCACTAACAAAAATATAGACTTCTAATGAAAAGGTTTCTACCAGACTTTGAATTATTATCGCTGGACCCACAAACAAATTTATACAAACACTTGCCCGATTCGGATATCTACACAGCTATGCGGATTACCCAATATATAGCTTGGACATTATTACCAAACGGATGTAGAGAACGTATAACATGGATTTTACCAAGCAAGCTGGATCTAAAAAACATTCATACCCTTTTTCTACAAATCCTCCTGATACAGGACTTCTGATAAATGCATTATTTTCACTTTGACTTTCCATGTCTCACTGACTTTAGCAAATAGGGTGCATACCTCTATAACTATTTGCTAATATTTTTTCTCCTCTGATGAGATGGTAGACATCGAAACCCTATAGGTTAAGGAGATTAATTTTCTAAAACATTCTTTGTCTTGCTTAGAATAATAAAAAATCTTTGATATGAAACTCAACCAATTCATTTCATTTCAATGAGAGTTTTTTGAAATTCATTGGATTACAATTTAATTTATTTGCTCTATCTTGAATATCGAGCAATTCTCGTTTAGATGGGATAACTTATAGAATATTACTGCCAGTAATATTTTGTAAACCTACAATCTCACGTTTCCATAACAACTGGTTGTTAAATAAAAACTATTCTGAAGTATATATATATATATATATATATATATATATATATATATATATATATATATATGTTTATATATATAAATGTATGTATGTGTATATATATATGTTTATATATATATATATAAATGTATATATATATGTTTATATATATATATATATATATATATATATATATATATATATATATATATATATATATATATATATATATATATATATATATATTAGTTATAACTATATCGCACTTCCTAAAGAAAGTAAATATCACAGTAAGGTGTGAAGTCAACATTTTTTCCAACCAATGAAAAACGTTTCAAGACTCAAAAGTAATAGGTCTAAGTGAAATGTTACAGGAAATTAATTTATTTTTTGCGTCCATACTAGTTGTGTATCGGATAGCTGAAACTTTGCAGCTAAGCGCATCAGATTCAGTGCATGTTATTTGAACTGAAAATGTTCTGACTTATGCTGTATATATAATATAGATCAATTACACCTCTCTCTCTCTCTCTCTCTCTCTCTCTCTCTCTCTCTCTCTCTCTCTCTCTCATTCGCATAAACTGGCCATGATCAAGCTGAATACGTCCTTTTAACGATTTAACGATTTAACGGACTACTGTTCTCATCTTGCAATCTTTCTGTCAGAGAGAGAGAGAGAGAGAGAGAGAGAGAGATAGGTAGGTAGATAAGTCTGATGAATTCTTACGAGGATGAAACGAGGAATATTCTGTGTAGCTTAATTGCCATATATATTTTCATAACTTATATATATATATATATATATATATATATATATATATATGTATAATTTCAAGTCTGTAAATCAAAAAATCGTTGGATGGATATATATATATATATATATATATATATATATATATATATATATATATATATATATATACCCAACGATTTTTTGTAAATCAAAAAATCGTTGGATGGATATATATATATATATATATATATATATATATATATATATATATATATATATACCCAACGATTTTTTGATTTACAGACTTGAAATTTGGTATATAAGATATTCAGACACGTGGAAAAATCGGATGTTTTAGGCGTATTAGAATTGGTATTGGAATCGGAAAATATTGTGCCTATTTTCCGATGCAAAAAGCGCCATTTTATTTGATTTTGGTTTAAAACAAAATCTTCCATTGCTGGTAATAATGATAAAATAATAAATATGTATTGATTTTAAACTACCAGTAAAACTAAAATAGATAGATAATTTCCACAAGTATATTTTTACATTTAAGAAAATATTAGCACATTTCATATGAGTTTTTTTTTCTTCGGTAATTGAGAAAATTGGTTGTGACTTTGTTACAAAGTGAGTTTGTCGGGGATATGTACGTCGAGGGAGCACAAGTGCACCGAGATCATCAGGGCACATTCCATTAAAATACTTGTAAAATAGGCACAAGGATCCAACATTGTGGTGATGTGACAGGGGTTGGAACTTAGTTGACAAAGTGGGACCTATTAGATTGAAGACTCTTTTAGGGACCCTATCCAAGAGGGAGAGACTAGTGGTAGATCCACTAGCCCAAATATGGCAACAATACTCCATACATGGGCAAGTAGAAGCTTTGTAGAGGTACAGGATACTCTCAGGTGTGAGTAGTCTTCTAGAGCGATAGAGGGAACCCACCTTCTTTGCAGCAGCCTTTGCAATGTCCTCTATGTATTTGTTCTAGTTTATATTGCCTTTGAATGTTAAGCTGAGAAGCTTGAAGGAAGAATTCTCACGTAAGGTGTTATTTGTCATTGATATCGATGGTTAAAGAGGCGTCTTGTAATTGTTAAAGGAGAGCAACTTAGTCTTATTAGCATTAAATGTTACCATCCATTTACGGCTCCATTCCACTACGGCCTGGAGAACATTTTCTAAGGATTCTGCTATTGCTTTACCTGGACGTATACAAATCTGACTTCATGTCTAAGGAAAGAGGGGAGTATCCTTTGTATCATCTGAATTCTTCGGACTACTGTTCTCATCTTGCAATCTTTCTGTCAAACTCAGGTACTTGCACGGAATTTCGAAAGTAGCATGCTCTCGTTCCGTCAGCCATGACTGGGTAGAAGTCCTAAGTAATTTACAGTTGTATTTTAAGTGGCGCACGTAATGACGACTGAACTGTCAACAACCTGAAGAGTGTAACTTTTACAACGAAATTTTACCAAGTACCCTATCCACTGCGCCAATGGGTTCTTGCAGGCTCTTGAGTTCGACAGAAAGATTCTCGAGTTCAACAAGATATACCTGAAGAAGGTCGGAGGTTACATCGACTAAAACGTTATAAAAATGACACTCCAGATGAGAACGGTAGTCTAAAAAATCCAAATAATATGCATAGTCAATCTTCATCTTAAAAATTCAGTATCCTTATCAACGAAAAATGTTGATGTAACTGATAATTTAATCAGAAAGATAGATTATTGCTTGCTACCTCGATTTTATATAGATATACTAGAAGGATGCCCGGTGTTGCCCGGTCGTAAAATACGCATAAATACAGTAGAACCCCGGGATACGGTGGCCTTAGGGTACGTTTTTTTAGGTTACGATGTGGAATACGATGTTTTTTTCCAGACCCTGATTACGGTATTTTCCCCGCCTTGCAGTGTCATTTATAATGTTATTGAACTATATACATGTATATTACATACTGCACTGTATTTTGTAACAAATTTTTAATGCCGTATCCCGGGTTTATAATGTATTATATTTTAATTCATACAGAGACATGTGCATGCAAGTATTATGGTTTTTTTCTTAACAGAAAAAATACTCGAGCTGAGATCGAAACCGAAACCTAAGACAGTGAGTCAAGTATGATATACATTAGACCAACTTGACACATCCTTTAAATGTATTTTCAAACCTACATATTCTTAGGTCCTGGATACGACCTTAAACTATATCCGATGGTGAGGCCCCAGTTTGCAGGCCTTAGGGAGTGTGGAGCCACCCTTTAATTGCCATTGCTCCCAGGTCAACTCTGACCCAGAGTGGTAGTACCTGTTAGGGTCCCAACTATGGGTTAAATAGAATACGACTTAAAAAAACAAATATACTATATTAAAAAATCGTTCTTCAAAATCACCAGATTCGGCATTAAATAACCTGAAAAGGGTTGATATGCCGTAAAACAAAACAACCAACCAACTACATATTCTTAACATCAGGAAGCTGTCATGCTCCATGACGGCGCATGCGCATTCATTAAACAGTTGACAGATAAAAAATCCGATAGGGTGTGGTACGATGGTCTTCTAAGGAAAATCAGATCATATGGTATCACTGGAAGAATACATAATGTAATTAAATCCTTCTTAAGTAAGAGAACAATTCAGGTTGTCCTCGACGGTCGTACATCTAAACAATATAATATAAATGCGGGAGAGCCTCAGGGGTCTATCCTTGAACCTTTATTATTACTAATATTCATGAATGACCTTCCTGATACAATTTTCTCTGAGATGGGTATATTTGCCGATAACACCATGCTCTATAACAGGCACAAGGGGAAAACAAATAAACACATATCTAAGGAAATGGCAGAAACACTAGAGGATGAACCTCCAATCTGCAGGGGAATGGGAACAAAAATGGATGGTCACATTCAATGCTATCAAGACTAAGCTTGTTTCCTGCAATAATTACAAAAAAACCTTCTCTACCGTCAATAGCAATGGCCAAAAACACATTACCTGAAAGTATTTCCTTTAAACTCCTCGGCCTAACATTCATAGGGAACATGAGTTGGAACAGATACATTGAGAGCATTGCCAAGGCTGCTGCGAAGAAGGTGAGCTCTCTCTTCCGTGCTAGAAAGCTACTTACACCTGAAATTATCCTGTACCTCTATAAGGCCACTATTCGCCTATGTATGGACTACTGTTGTCACATTTGGGCTGGTGTATCTGCTACTAGTATTTCACTCCTGGACAGGGTTCAAAAGAGAGTCGCCAACCTGATAGATCCTAAACTGTCATCTAAGCTTCAGCCTCTATCTCATCGACGAAATGTTGCACCCCTCTACCTGTTCTACAAGTATTTTAATGGTGAATGCTCTGACGAACTACAAGCTCTTGTACCCCCTCGAAGTAAATACCCCCGACAAACCCGGCAAGCAGCTAAATCCACCCCTACACAGCAGATGTAAGAAAGCCTTCTACTCTAATAGTTACTTCCCCAGAACTGCTAGACTTTGGAATTCCCTTCCGGGATTCTGCTTTCCCAATTGTACTGATATATAGAAGTTTAAGTGTAATGTGAACAAACATCTTGCTGCTCATCTCCCTTTAAAATATCCCTGCAACTTATGTCCTCGATAGTAGCCCCCTACTTCAAAATGGCACTGTGCCTTGTTTTGGGTGAAAATTGAAAAAAAACATGTATCCATTTTTCAATTTGGACCCTTTAGAAGCCATTTTTTCGGATGAAAATTGATTAAAACGTTTTCGCATGTCTGAATACTCTATATACTAAATTTAAAGTCTGCAGATTAAAAATTCGTTGGATATATAGGTTGAGAAGTGTCCTCACACATCATATATATATATATATATATATATATATATATATATTATACATATATATATATATTATACATACATACATATATATATATTATACATACATATATATATATATTATACATACATATATATATATTATACATACATACATACATACATATATATTATACATATATATATTATACATACATATATATATATTATACATACATATATATATTATACACACATATATATATATTATACATACATTTATATATATATATTATACATACATTTATATATATATATTATACATACATATATATATTATACATGCATACATATATATTATACATACATACATATATATTATACATACATATATATATATTATACATACATATATATTATACATACATACATATATTATACATACATACATATATTATACATACATCACATATGCCTGAGCAATTAGATTGGGTTGACCTTCCTCTGATGGGTTGAGGGTACCGGATTGACAGTTACTGGCTGCTGTTTCCGACTGGTAGTACAGGAGCCCTAACTCTTTGGTAGCGCTTAGAGCGGCTGCTCCATCAACAGTTGAATAATATCGGGTTGTTTGCAGTGCCATGGCGCGCATGGAAAGGGACCCTGCACTCATCCCCGGTGGGCTTTCCTGAGGCCACAGTCCTAGTTGATGGAGGGTCAGCTGATGGTCTACTTGTGATGCATGTGTGATATTCTGCATAACCTCCTGTTCGGCTTCCCCTAACCCAACTGAAACTCGTTAAAAAACATGATGACAGTACAATCTAAAAACAAGCTTAAACCAGGCTTAGGGACAAACAAATCCAACTTGCCTCCTCCCTTGAGGCTTGCATTCACAAATATCCGTGGGCTTAGAACTAACTTAGCTGATGTTGAAGCATTTCTCCTAACAAATAACCCGGATATCTTAGCACTAAGTGAGACTAACCTACACTCCTCCATCCCCTCTAACTACTTTAACATGCCTGGATATCTCCCACTCTGCCGTAAGGACTCTGACAGACATATGCACGGACTTGGAGTTTACATTCGTAATACCCTTCCCTTGACTAGAGAAACAAACCTAGAAACGGATGATCAAGCTTTTATGTGCTTTAGACTTATCATGCAACACAATATTAGCTACTTTTACTTTCTCTACCGCTCTCCCTCGACCCAAGACTGCACCATAATAAACAAAGTATCTGACAGCATAGACACAGCACTCTCCTTTGACACTAGCGCCCAAGTACATGTATTTGGTGACTTTAATGTCCATCACAAAAACTGGCTTGGATTCTCTACTTATACAGATGCAGCAGGCAGCGCAACTCATAGCTTCTCTGTATCTCACTCCCTATCGCAAATTGTTACTTTCCCAACCCGCTTCCCTGATCAGGAAGAGCAACACGCATCACTATTAGATCTGTTTTTGACCACAGTTCCTGATGATTGTGTAACGAAAGCCGACAGCCCACTTGGGAACGCTGATCATGCGGTAATAATGGTTGAAATCGCCCTAAACTCCAGACCCAAAACTGAAGAGCCAGTGCTCAAAACAACGAGATATTATAAAAAGGCTGACTGGGAAGCTATCAGAGATCTTATCAGAGACGCCCCATGGGGAAATATTTTTTCTCTTCCTGCTGAACAGTGTGCAACTGAGACCACTGAATGGTTCAAAACTGCAATCGAAGCGCATGTTCCCATGCGGAAATTCTATAGCAAGCCCCACTCTCCCCAATGGTTTACTTCGACTTGCGCAACTGCCATTGCTCAAAGGCAGCATGCATTCCGCAGGTTTAACCGACATAAGTCCAGTTCAAACAGACAAAAGTACATAGAAGCTAGAAGTAACGTTAAGAAAGAAATAGCGACAGCTAAGAGGGAATTTACGGAAACCACTACAAAACGCATCGAAGCACAAAAATTAGGAACTCGTGACTTCTGGAAAATCTACAACAGTGTAGTAAATAATGGGCAATCAACAATTCCCCCACTAACCAACAATCACGAGGTTCTTTGCTCAGCAACCGAGAAGGCTAACATGCTTGCCAGTCGGTTTGCCTCCAACTCTACACTGGACCCTCTAAACCACCCCCTACCCGACTTTCCTATACGGACAGACGCCACGCTAGACGATCTGGAAATCACCCCTGCTCAGGTACATGCTATCATAAAAAACCTTGACACTTCCAAAGCATGTGGACCCGACCTCATCCCAGCTGTGCTATTAAAAAAGTGCTCAGCCGAAGTAGCTCCAGTTCTCTCCAAACTCTACAACAAATGCCTTAATGAATCTTGCTTTCCGAGCTGTTGGAAAACTGCTTCTGTTGTACCAGTATTCAAGAATTCTGGCGAAAGAACTGACCCATTAAATTATCGCCCTATTAGCCTCCTCCCACTTTTTGCCAAAATATTTGAGACCTTAATTAACCATGCTCTAGTCCAGCACCTTACAGATGCTAAACTTCTGACCGACCATCAATATGGATTTAGACAAGCCCGTTCCACGGCAGACATCCTCACTGTAATCTCTGAACGCATATACCATTCACTGGACAAAGCGGGAGAGGGCAGAGCGGTAGCTCTAGATATATCTAAGGCTTTTGACAGGGTATGGCATGAGGGTCTCCTCAGGAAGATTAGATCTTACGGTATCACTGGTAGAATACTTAACATAATTAAATCCTTCTTAGATAAGAGAAAAATCCAGGTTGTCCTCGACGGTCGTACGTCTAAACAATATAATATAAATGCGGGAGTGCCCCAGGGATCTATCCTTGGTCCTCTGCTGTTCCTGATATTCATAAATGACCTCCCCGACAAAACTGCCTCTGAGATGGGTATATATGCTGATGACACCACACTCTATAGCAGGCACGACAGGAAAACAAATGAACATATATCTAAAGTAATGGCAGAAACACTAGAGGATGACCTCAAATCAGTAGTGGAATGGGGACAAAAATGGATGGTAACGTTCAATGCCACCAAGACAAAACTGGTTTCATTCAATAATTACAAGAAACCTTCTCTACCACCTATAGCAATGGCCAACAACTCTTTAGCTGAGAGTACGTCTTTCAAGCTCCTTGGCCTAACGTTCACAGGAAACATGAGCTGGAACAATTACATCGAGGGCATTGCCAGGGCCGCTGCGAGGAAGGTGGGCTCTCTCTACCGTGCTAGAAAACTTCTAACACCCGAAAGTATCATGTACCTCTATAAGGCCACTATTCGCCCATGTATGGAGTATTGCTGTCATATTTGGGCCGGTGCATCGGCTACTAGTCTCTCGCTCCTTGACAGGGTTCAAAAGAGAGTCGCAAATCTGATAGGCCCTAATCTGGCATCAAAACTTCAGCCTCTGTCCCATCGTCGAAACGTTGCATCCCTCTGCCTGTTCTACAAGTATTATAATGGTGAATGCTCTGAAGAACTGCAAGCACTTGTGCCCCCACGACGTGAACACCCTCGACAGACCCGACAAGCTACACAATCCCACCCCCACACTGTAGAGATCCCTAGATGTAAAAGATCCTTCTACTCCAGTAGTTTCTTCCCCAGAACTGCTAGACTTTGGAATTCCATTCCAGGTCACTGCTTCCCCAACTGTACTGACATGCATAAGTTCAAGTGCAACGTGAACCAACATCTCGCTGCCCTAATCCCTACATAGTACCCCAGTAGATGTTTCCCTTGATAGTAGCCCCCTACATTAAAGTGGCAATGTGCCTTGTTTGGGGTGAAAATGTAATAAAAAAAAAAAAAAAAAAAAAAAATATTATACATACACATATATATATATATATATATATATATATATATATACTAGCAAAAGAACCCGTCGTTGACTGGGTTCAAAAACAGCCTACAGAAAATGGACTCTGATTTATGAAGGTATGATAGGTTTTGAAAAGAAAGGGTTGTAAAGAGATAGCTCCGAATTTGGGGGTATCAAAACCAAAGCAAAATATGATGAAAGTAAAAATAAAATAGATAAACCCCATAATTTATTATACCATACCTGTTCACAATGAAACACTTATCACAATATTCTGTGGATCTATATTAAAAAACCTTGTTAAACTTATATATATACTAGCATTTCAGCTCGGCGTTGCCCGGGTATTTGGAGGTGTATGCTGAGCTAAAAAAAAAAGGGTAATTTTTTTTTTAAATTTGACCCCTATTATGACCCCTTAAAACTTATTGTTTTGAGCTCAAATAAAGTTATTAAGTTAGATCCATGTCCAAGGAACCTATATATAAAATTTTAATAGTTTAGACGCAAAATTGTCGGAGGAGTTTGGTAGAGTTATCAAAGGTCAAATCATTGAACTTTTACCCCTTAACAGCCAAATTTCTGGCCGAAACCCGATCACATTGATTTTCCCAAATCTCAGTACACTGTATATCAAATTTCACATCTGTAGACTAAAAATTGACAGTGCGTAGGGAAATGTACACAGACAAACAGTCAAATAGACACACAGACAACGTTCACTTATATATATATATATATATATATATATATATATATATATATATATATTAGACATTAAGAAGAGATAGATAGATATATATAAATACCCGTTCACATACACTTTTTCATGATAAAGCTAGAACCCAGAATTAAATGGAATCGTGCAATTGCATCGACAACGGACAACGCCATAGTAGAGTATAGAACTAGATAAAATATAAAAATAAAAATCGAGGCATAGTCAATAGATTGCGCCGTGGCCCATATATGGTTAGGCTTCATACGTGCGACGACCTGGGTTTGCGCCTACGTCGGGGACTGTCACTGATGAGATGCAGTACATCGAAACCCACTTTGGGTCTGGCGTTGTCCGTTGTCGATGCAATTGCTCGATTTCAATCTAATTCTGGGTTCTAGCTTGATCATGAAAAAGTGTGTGTGTGTGTATATATATATATATATATATATATATATGAGATAGAGAAAGAAAGAGGGGGTTTTACAGAAATTGGCATAATATATGTACACAATTGTAATAATGTAAATAATAATATTACCTATTCCACATACTTTCCACCTACTTTGAGTACTGACCGGTGTCTTTCAATCAACACCCATCCACATCCATACACGCACACACATACAACACACACACACACACACACACACACACACACACACACACACACACACACACACACACACACAAACACACACACACATACACGTTAATACAGATATTCAGAAGAAATAAAACGAACAGCATATATTCGCTTCTGAATATCTGTATTAACGTGTATGTGTGTGTGTGTGTGTTGTGTGTGTGTGCGTGTGTGTGTGTTGTGTGTGTGTGCGTGTATGGATGTGGATGGGTGTTGATTGAAAGACACCGGTCAGTACTCAGTGACCATAGGAAATGTTTTTAATTTACAGACTGTAAGACAAAAATACTAAATTCTCAAGTACCTTATGCCATAAAAACCAAAAGATGGGATGGATAGAGAGAAAGGGAAATGAAAAAGAAGATGTTCATTATCTTCAAAGACCTCACTTGTCCTCTCACCGCTTTATGACTCCCACCCAGGTTTCATTCTAACTTTAAAAACGAAATAGGAAAATGTTTTTTGATTGAAATATCAGTTTTCGACGGTAATTCTTGGCCTGAAGACGTAGTCCCCCAAGGCGAGTGATTACAGAAACATGTATGCACATATGTAGCCATTAATGTTTGTATAAATAAATTTAACTTATATATATATATATATATATAAACTCATAGGAATTTTTACTCGAAACAAAGTGATATAATCTCGAAATTTAGAAGCTCTATATAAGATATATTACATATGAAGCTTGTTATTTGCAACTGGAAATAGTTTCTCGTGCGTATTGATTTTAAGCATATAAATTTAATTCCTTTTTTCTTATTCATATACATATATATATATATATAAAGAGAGAGAGAGAGAGAGCTAGAGAGAGAGAGAGAGAGAGAGAGCACGACATATATTATGGAAAGTAAGCCACAGAAAAATTTGAGTTTAATCCTCGAATAACTCCTAGCTATATCCACCCATACATTGATGAGGACTGTTGAAGTAAAAACTTAAGCAATATAAATATAAATATATATATATATATATATATATATATATATATATATATATATATATATATAAAAGTTTTGGGACGATTAATCGGAATCGGGAATCTCAAAATTTGTGCCGATGCCATAATCGATTCCTTTAATTTGCTTTTTTCTCTGATTTTGTTTAAAATTAAATTTTCCACTGTTGATTTTAAACTGTCACTAAAATTAAAATCTATAGACCCCCCCCCCGTTGGTTTTTCATTTGAGAAAATATATACACATTTAATATGCGGTTTTATGGTAGTCGGGAAAAAATAACAACTCTATTGTTACATATTTAAAAAGAATTCATAAAGAATCGGAATCGATAATCCTATCGGAATTGGGAATTTAGCACGGAAAAGGTAAGTGTATCAGAATCGGGGAAAATATTGGAATCGTCCCATTACTAATAGGTTAGTGTTGGGGCCATTAATATACGGCATTATCACGTTGACACACCAGTTCCTGCTAGATCACCGAAGTTAAGCAATGTTGAACCTGGTCAGTACTAAATGGGTGACCATTTGGGACTTTCAGGTGCTGTATGTGCTCTCCGCTTATCTCGGCATTGTTTCCAGTCGTCCTGTCTTCTCCTTGCCACTGGACTCAAACAGTGCCGGAGAGGTGTGGTTAGTGACTGCGCAACCGTTGCCTCACAAGTACACACACTACTGCCCCTAAGGGGTGTCCTTTGTTTTTCAAGACTGAACGGAAGCATGGATGGAGTATTGATAAGAAAAATCGGACATTTTTGTGCAATCGGAAATTATTTTTGCTGATTTTCCTCTGTTGATCCTATTTATTTTGTATTTGTTTTGTTTTTATATATATATTTTTTAACTTATTTATTGATTTGAAACTATTTGAGAGATTGAAATCCATGCATCAACACAGAAGTGTATTTTTACGTTTGCGAAAATATATGCAGTAATCCGAAAAAAAAACAAAAAAGCTTTATAGCTGGTTTTTTTTTTCTTTTACTTTTTTCTTTTTATTTAAAAAATTTTTTTTTTAAGAATCAGAATCAGTAATTGTATCAGAATCGGGAAATTAGAACAATATCGGTATCCTTGGAGTAAAAAAATTAGCAAATATTATAAAAGGTTTGCATTAATTTGGCTTTATATATATATATATATATATATATATATATATATATATATATATATATATATATATATATATATATATATATATCAAGTCCAACGTTAACAAATTCCTAATGAACCGCCCCCTTAAGTAAACACTTCATCAAATCTCCACACTAACGTAATGTACTTGCAATAACCCTTATCCCTGAGTGGCTTCCGGGCCTTGATAAGTGGTGATCACTGTGTAAAAAAAAAAGAAAATATATATATATATATATATATATATATATATATATATATATATGAGAGAGAGAGAGAGAGAGAGAGAGAGAGAGAGAGAGAGAGAGAGAGAGAGAGAGAGAGAGAGAGAGACGGGTACCACTTTTCTTGGCAATTGTATAAGTTTATTATGCACCTAATTTGCTAAAGGTAATAAACATAGAAAATTAAATGAAATGTTTTTAAAGTTTTTAAATCATTTTAGCTACATAGAATAAGGGAAATTGGATATTAATGCAACAAAAAAGGATATTGAACTTCAAATCGAAATTGTATGCTAAATCCTGTAATGGAAGTTCTTGGTATTCTGCAGGTAAAAAGATCCAACGCGTATTGTAATAAATCCAAGGAAACTGGTAACAATCCAATATATACATATTTCACAATTTTTCTTTAGTTTGATTGGATATCCGGCAAATCTTTGATTCTATCAATCCGGATTGATATAATCAAAGATTTGCCGAAAGACTAAAACTTGCTGCTATGCTTTCAAATGATCTGAAATAACAGCAAGGGACGATTTGATTCGAAATATTTCTCGTATGTTATATCTCCCCTCTTTTAGAAATAGTGTACGATTATGAATATCTCCAGTATCAAATAATCCTTATACACTGTGAAATCTATTTCATGTATGAAAACCAAAGAGGGGAGATATAACATCAAGGCCAAAGGTTTTTAGTCATATGCAAAACTAGAAAACCAATGATTGATGGAAACATTTTATGGCTATAAAAAGGTGCCAAAAATAGGCTTTGGATGATGAATGATCTCCCTTAGTGTGTAGCCTTACATAGCCTACCACATAATTCAGGTCATTACCTGTCCAACGAGTCTTCTTTTGTAAATTCTTATCAATAGTCGCTCTGAGACTTGGAACTTATAAAATTGCCAAAAAAGGTGCTCTCTCTCTCTCTCTCTCTCTCTCTCTCTCTATATATATATATATATATATATATATATATATATATATATATATATATATATAGTGCAACATTTTGTTGAAAATTCAAAGACTCGCGTTTTCTTTTTTATAAACTTCGTTTATTTCCTGGATTTTTCCATTACAGCTGTTTCATTAATGAGTTGGCAATTTTACGATCTATGTTTCCGTAAAAATACCTGTCCCCACCAGCTTCTTCAGATGTTTATCCATTAGATTTTTACAACAAATGGTATATTTTTAACATGCTGGACATCGTATTCGGGTAAAAAGATTTCCACAGCCATGCTTCCTCCAAGCCAAATGAAATATTGAAATGCTCATATCTTTGATTCTAGCGGATCAAAGTACGTGAAAATTTGCAGGCTTTTTGAAGATTATAATTATAGCAATTATGATTCCAAGGCTAAAATTTTATGACAATTGGTAAAAAGGAACCTATATTTTAAAACCAATAAAATATGCCCAAATTTGCTACCATTTGTATATATAGTGCCCTTCAGCTTCAGTTTTACTGCTTCAGTTGTCTTCCCTGTGGCCTTGCCAGGCCACTAATATATATATATATATATGTATGTGTGCGTGTGTGTGTGTGTGTGTGTGTGTGTGTGTGTGTGTTAGTGATGAACGATTCCAATAATTTTTCCTAATTCCGATACAATTAACGATTCTGTACTAAATTCCCGATTCCGATACAATTACTAATTTCGATTCCGATTTTTTTTTGCAAATCTCTCTATATTTAACCATAAAGCTGGTATTTTTTCACGATCATTATGAAAACGCATGTTAAATTCTCAAACGTAAAAACACACTTTTGTATGTGAAAGGGAGGGAGTGAATTAAAGCTTTTAGTTTTACTGGTGGTTAAAAATCAATAAATATTTGCTATATTAAACTAACTACCAACACGGGAAGATTTTGTTTTAAACAAAATCAAAACAAATAAAATATAATTAAAGGAATCGTTTTCGGTATCGGAAAATAGACAGGCATTTTTCCGATTCGGATACTGATTCCAATATCCCAAAACGTTCTGATTTTTCCGATTCCTATACCTATGAATCGTCTGAACACTTTATATATATATATATATATATATATATATATATATATATATATATATATATATATAGTACTTTAGTGAATAATTGTTAATTTGTTAGTTTTTAGTAGCGCTTGTTATTTGTTAGTAAGATATCGCAACATTATGAACATGACCTTTGCCCCGACGTTAGAGAAAAGTGTTATGAAAAAAAAATCCAACATTACACGAAAAAACACCCCAAAACACTTCGCCTTTTACTTTGCTTGTTTGAATTAGAGTACAAAATAGATTTCGTGGCTTAGTGGGGGATGCCCTTTTCTCTTCCCTACAACCTCTCTCCCACAGAAGAGACATTGCGAGCCTGTCTTTGTTTTATCGTTATTTCCATGGCAAGTGCTCGTCTGAGCTCTAATCTACGGTCTCCCCTCGCCAATCTTTCACGATAAACACCCGTTTAGCTGAAACCACTGTTAATAATTTTCCCCACTCTTTATCTGTGCCTAAATCAAAACGTAGATTCCATGAACAAAGCTTCTTTCTTAGAAGTGCATGCCTGCGGAACTCTCTTCCGTTTGCCTGTTTCCCCATCTGACTACAACTTGGACGTCTTCAAGTCCAACATAAACAAATTCCTGATGAACGGCCCTCTTAAATAAGACACTTTATCAAATCTCCAATACTAACGATTACTACGATACTATCCCATTGATTACTGTACACGCAATAACCCTTATCCCCGAGTGGCTTCCGGGCCTTGATAAGTGGTGATACCATGTAAAAAAAATACACTTATGGAAAACTAACAATCTCACACATTTCCCAGGAAAATCGAGTAACATAACGAACGCTTGCTGCAACCCATGATCCTATCAAATTAGGTACATTTTAATCGCGGAAACTGATAGGGGGACATGGTTTTGAAAACCGGTTTACCATAATTTTATTGTAGGTTTCCGATTACTTTTTTATTGTATTTGAAAAATTAAAACCTAAAGTTTATTTCTAAAAGGAAAAAGATATTTTTTACTCGTGAAAAAAAAATGTAATTAAAAATGTTTTCATCGCGGTGTCGGGAACTGACAAGTTCAGATAAATTTGGAAGTTAAATAAATTCATTGTAAAAATCTCTTGAAAGATATCTATATATATTAATACGATAGCGTGTGTGTATATATATTAATACGTTTAATTGTTATGTCTTCCAATTATTGGTTTCGATTCAAGCTGATGCACCCAGCTCATATGGATATATCTTTTTATTCTTTAAATCACAACTTTATAACATACTAGCAATCGGTGCCCGGCGTTGCCCAGGTGTTTTGAGGTTAATGCTGAGAAAAAAAAAAAACGGTCAATTTTTTAAAACTTTGACCCCTATTATGACCTCTTAACATTTATTGTTTAGGGATCAAGTAAAGTTAATAAGTTAGATCCATGTCCAAGGAATCTATATCTAAAATATCAAGTGTTTACTGTTTAGACCCAGAATTGTAGGAGGAGTTTGGTAGAGTTCTCAAAGGTCAAATCGTTGAATATTGACCACTTAATCGCCAAATTTCTGTCGAAAACCTATCACATCGATTTTCCCAAATCGCGAATTTGGCCCTTTTTTAAAGCAGTTTGGCCTTCAAAATTTCTGTTTGGCCTTTTTCTTCACCGATGAAATCTGGAGACGCAACGGGAATTTTCGGCAAAAAAATGTTGTTACTATGCACATCTATGTAATGAAATACAATTTGTGGCAAAATTTCAGGGAAAACTAATGGATGGTTATCTCGCAATAGTCCGGACAATTCGCTAAATTATCTCGTCAAAACCATAAATCTCGAATTTTTGTGCATTTTTTTTTGGGGGGGGCTAATTTGGCATAATAGTGTCCATTTAATAGTATTTTCTTGTAAAAATAAAAAAATAAGGAAAATTACCAAAAAAAACAAACAAGAACAACAAAAGTGTGCCGTATTTTTAAAAGTTTTATTGCGTTGTTTTTATTTGCTTTTTTTATTTCATCGGTGAAGAAAATGGCCAAACAGAAATTTTGAAGGCCAAACTGCTTAAAAAAAGGCCAAATTCGCGAAATTTGGCCTTCAAAATTTCTGTTTGGCCATTTTCTTCACCGATGAAATAAGAAAAGCAAATAAAAATAACGCATTAAAACTTTTAAAAATACGGCACACTTTTGTTGTTCTTGTTTGTTTTTTTGGTAATTTTCCTTATTTTTTTATTTTTTCAAGATAATACTATTAAATGGACACTATTATGCTAAATTAGCCCCCCCCCCCCAAAAAAAAATGCACAAAAAAACGAGTGAAGGCGCGTATTTTTTTTTTTTAGTTTAGTTTCATAATGGCGGCCGTGGTGTCGGAGGTTCGATTGTTAGATTGTAAGTTAGTTTCGTATTTTTTTAAGTTGTAAATCGCAAGTTAGAAAAAAATTAAACCCTTCCAAGATGGACAATAAATAAGACCAAAATATTTTATGGTAAAGTTAAGAGCGTAAGAACTATACGTTTTTAGGAGATGTGATTATTGGATTAACCAATCAGAAATCGTCTGTGGCACACACATCTCTGTTTTTATAGATATATAGATAAGAATCGATAGAAAATTGACTCTATAATAATATATACGAAGTATGCATGAATTAAAATATCATATTTAAGCGTATTTTACAACCGGGCTGCGCCGGGCGTCCCTGCTAGCTTAGATAAATACTTTTGCAGTTTTAAGAAACCAGCTACAAAATTTATCAGTGCGTGTCCATTTACGCTGAACACACACAGAATGCCAACATAAATGTATTACATATGAAAGAGTCCGCTGTGGCATTTCCACAGGCCCCGCTAGTCTTTCGTGTTATAAAAAAATTCAACATTACACGATAAAAAAACAAACTTTGTCTTAATTTGCTTCTTTGAATTGTAAATTTATGGGAAACTAACATTTTCATGCTTTCCTCAAGAAGATCGAGAATCTAACAAACGCTTTCTTCTAACCATGAACTATATATATGCATTTAAAAACCCTTTTCATTACAAAAAAAATCACAACGACGTTTAGTTTAATCTTTTCAGCAGTCTTACTGCGTAAATCTCATTATTCTTTTTCAATTTAATAAAATCTAATATTATTGATGGACGTGTAACAGCCTTCCTAGTTTTACATTCTTTACACGGTTTCTCCCCCATTTCAATTCTTATTAGTAAAAAAAATTCGGTGGTGAAGAAGCGTAGGCGACTTGAAATCCGCAGCAAATAGTATCAGATTAAAAAAATAGTTTTATATTAGACTTAAGTTATTTTTTACATAAAATGATACACAAAATGTCATTGTGCATTATTTTAGTATTATAAAAAATATATATATATTACCGTATATAATTATGTATAAATCAAATTTCTGGGAGAGGATTTTAAGATTATTTGGAGGGGGGTCGTAATGTAATTTTTTTGGAAATGTTGTTAAAGAGTGACTCTGCACTCGATCATAACAAAGAAAACGCCATTTTGTTTGTGCACTCGGTATATACCAGTAATCCTAATAATTAACCGCATTCCTTCCGAACCCCATTACAGTATTACTTTAATTAAATTAACTTTCTCTTCCGTTTACTTTTGCGTTTCACTTTTTTCGCTCTTTTCTGAATTACTTTGGCCACGGAAGATTATTTTGCCAATTGTCCCACTTCAAATCTCGTTCTCTACTTTTTAACTCTTTTCCATTTGAACCCTATATGTCGAAAAAAAAAAAAGACTTCGTGTGACTATCTGCACAGGAACTATTCATTCCAAGGATTGGATTTTCGGTAAAATTTCAGAAAAAGCGTGAACTCGAATTAGTAGAAAAAAAACAAACAAACAAACAATTTTTCTTGTAGATTTCGGTGTGCTGAAAAGCAATCTGAAAACCGTATCCGTCGCAAATTAATAGTTTTTGAGATATTAATATTTTTCTAAGGGATTTTTTTTCTTTTTGTAAAATCAGCTATAATGGCGTTCGTCGGCTGATTACGCATGCGCACAGACCGAAGACAAATCACATTTATTTTTTAAAAAATCAGCATTTTATTAGTTTCCGTAAGTAAAAAGTAAATATTACAACGCATTGTTGTATTTGTTCACGTAATTTCGGTTCTTGCGTTCACGCGCGCACGAGCGTAAAATGACTTGTCATATTGCGGAGGAATTTTTAGCTGGCATTTTAAAAAAATGTGGTTAATTTTTGTGTGTTATGTAGTTTTTAATGCTTTTTAATTGATCTAAGAAAAATTCAGTTTTCATGAGCAGTTTACAAAAACATAACCGTTTTTCCATAAGTGACGTGCCGAAATTTATCGAGCAGAGTACTGATTAACATTTCACAAAAATTCTGTGTTTACATTGGCGGGGCGGAGGGTGGCGGCGGCGGCGGCGGCGTTGTTGAGGCTAATATCGTTTTAGGATTAACTAAGCGTTCGTCTATTTCTTTATATTTGATAAGTTAATATATGTAATTATAAAACTCTGTGGACCTTGCTTGCCTGCATCTTGTGTTCAACTATCGGGCGATTCCATCTTAAAAAAAAAGGGATGACGTGAATGTGTATGTATATATATATATATATATATATATATATATATATATATATAAATGCGCCTATACATAAGAATACTTTTAAAATATTAGTAGTAGTTTGTACTACCAAGGTACCCTTTTACGAATATAAAGAGAATATTTACACCCAAATAGAGGGAGTCTCAATGGGTTCCGTCCTCGGTCCATTATTTAGTGAGTTCTTCATGAGTAACCTCGAAAATCAGATATTTAATAACATCAGCAAACTCTCCATCTATGTGCGATATGTTGACGATATTCTTATCCTAGCTGACAACAACGAACAAATACTAAGACTGAAAAAAACCTCTTTCAATATAACACTATACTTAAACTCACCATAGATATGAACGTAAATAATAAGATTCCTTTCCTCATTTGCACTCCTAACAACACCTTCAGCAACTCCTGCCTCCTAAAATTGAATAGCGAATGACTCCACCGATATAAAATAGCCATAAACTTTCTTAACCGCGCCAATCTCAGACAAAACATAAATGATAAATTAAATAAGATCGAACCCACTATTAACTATACGTATGAAAGAGAAAATAACAACTCCATACCTTTTTTGGACATCAATATCACAAATAATAGTGATCGTCTAAGTTTTAAAGTCCATCGGAAAGTTACAAATAAAAATGATTGCATACATTTTTATTCTCATCACGATGATAAAGTAAAAAGAGGTATTCTAATAGGATTTTTTCTTAGGGCCCTGAGAATATGCAGTGAAGAATACATCGTGGAAGAATTTGAGTATATCGAACGTACATTCATGAACTTATAGTACCCTCAACATTTTTTGACAAATACAAAAAGGAAAGCACTAAAAATTTACCATAACCGAAACCGAGACAATTCCCTAAATAGCCAGACACACGACAGACAATTAACATTACCAACTAATAAAAACAACGACGCAATTTATAAGAACCTAAATAAGACAGGCATTCAAATAACAAAACTAACCTCTTTAACAATTAGGGATCTAACACGTAAAATTATGACTAATACCCACACTAACACCAAAGCCGGAATATATTCCATACCCTGCCTTGATTGTGGAAGAATATACGTAGGAGAAACTCAGCGTAATTTAAATAAAAGAATATATGAACACAAAAGAGATGTAAAAAACAACAATACACTCAACGCCATATTTCGTCACATCATGGAGACCGACCACCATTTTAATTTTAACAAAGCAACTTTCCTTAAACACATGCATAACAGATCCACACGACGTTTAATTGAGTCGGCTATAATCTCCCATTCCAGTAATATAATT
>NC_136518.1:70612326-70704826 GCF_053919585.1 Euprymna scolopes
GTTGTTGAAAACTTCAAATACCTTGGAAGCACTCTAAGTACTGATAATCGTGCTGACAAAGAAATAAGCTGCCGAATTCATGTGCCTCCTTTGGCAAGCTAGAAAAGGGGCTCTGGACAAGGGCTGGTATCCGTCTAGAGACGAAGTGCAGTCTACAAAACCATCGTCCTGCCAGCTCTGCTGTACTCAGCAGAGACCTACACTCTGTATAGAGAACACTTAAGGAGATTGGAAGCCGTCCAACAGAGACACCTTAGAAGGATCGTGAAGATCAAATGGAGAGACTTTATACCAAACAGGAGAGCAAACCTAAATAGTGTGGAAGCTACCCTTGCTATTATGCAACTACGATGGACCGGGCACATTACTAGAATGGAAGAAAACCAAAGATGATCTTCTACGGGGAACTGGAAAATGGAACCCGCAAGGTAGGAGGTCAGAAGCTTCGCTACAAAAATGTAACAAGGCTGCACCTGAAGGCGATGAACATCAATATCGAGAGTTATGAGGAACAAGCCAAAGAAATGAGTGGTTGGCGGAACAGTCTCCACAAAGGAAAGAAAGAAATAGAGAGAAAGATTGGAGAAGCTTTAGATCTGAGACACTATAGACGACACAACTCTGGCACCCACATACGCAGTGCCTGTGACCGGATGTTTCACACAGAAAGAGAACTATGCCAACACCGAAGGATAAAGCACTGAGGCCTCACTAGTGATCGTCAAGACTGACGGACTACATGATGATGATGATGATATATATATATATATATATATATAAATGTAAAAGTGTGTGTGTGTGTGCGTCTGTGTGTGTGTGTACATTTCCCTACGCAATAACTCTGTCAATTTTCAGTCTACAGACTCGAAATTTGATATACAGGGTACTGAGATTTGGAAAAATCTATGTGATCGGTTTTCGGCCAGAAATTTGGCTATTAAAGGGCCAAAGTTCAACGAGTTGATCTATGAGAACTCTACCAAACTCCTCCGACAATTTTGGGTCTACGCACTTGAAATTTTAGATATAGGTTCCTTGGACATGGATCTAACTTAACTTGATTTGAGCCCAAAACAATAAATGTTAAGGGGTCATAATAGGGGTCAAATTTAAAAAAAAATTGATCGCTTCTTTTTGTTTTTGGCTCAACATAAACCTCCCAATACCCGGGCACCCATCCTAGTATATCTATAAAAGTGAAAGTGTCTGTCTGTCTGTGTGTGTATCTGTGTGTACATTTCCCTACAAAATAACTCTGTCAATTTTAAGTCTACAGACTCGAAATTTGATATACAGAGTACTGAGATTTAGGAAAATCGATGTGATCGGTTTTCGATCAGAAATTTGGCTATTAAGGGGTCAAAGTTCAACGATTTGACCTTAGAGAACTCTATCAAAATCCTCCGACAATTTTCGGTCTAAACACTTGAAATTTTAGATATAGGTTCCTTGGTCATGGATCTAACTTAATAACTGAATTTGAACTGAAAACAATAAATTTTAAGGGGTCATAATAAGGGTCAAAGTTAAAAAAATTGATCACTTTTTTTGCTCAACATACATCTCCAAATACCCGGGCAACGACGGCCACCCATGCTAGTATATATATATATATATATATATATATATTCAATAAATGTTAACAATTGTTTTACAAACAGACGCTTGAAATCAGTGCAGGAAGTGATAATTACTGCTGGTCGGGAAATTCGAACCCTGTCCACAAAATCTACCTTAGTTTTGCGACCTAACATCTTTTTCTCTCGAACACCAGCAATCAAAATTTAAATAAAATTGAATTTATGCGCTTATTACGCCATGTAAACGGATTGTCATAACGAGCATGCATGAGAATATTCAACAACCAGGAGTTGAAATGGTGAGTATGCTAGTTAGCCGGGGTTTTTTTTTTTAATTCACTAAATAGGGCTCAAATTCAGTTTCCTAAAGACGCTTTGTAACTATAATATTTTAAAAATAAATATTAATAATTTTTACACCTCCAGACACTAGTGTCTCATGCTTAAGCAATCATCAGTGAATGACGTGATAATTACTGCATATTGGGAGATCCAACCTCACTCAACAAAGCAAATCTTTGTTTTATAGGTTAGTGCCATTCTTTTTCATTTAGTCTCTACATTCCATGAGCGATAGTTCTGACAGAATTGCTGTTTTCCGAGCCGGAAGCTACCCATCTGATAGTTATCATTGACTAGATTTGATCTTGATGTAATATTTTTAATTACTTACATCAAGTGTCTTTTTATGGAAATTGCCCCAGACTTATCTGGGGCAATTTCCATAAAAATATCTCAAGTAAACTTAAAATATCGACCATGATTTAACTTAGAACTGATTTATTTTTTTGATCTAGATCTGAGGTCAAGGTCAAAGAAAAACATAAAAAGTTATATTTTGGCGATAACTTTGACTCCGTTCATAACAGAGCTTCGCTACTTGTGTAGTCTAGTCGGTTCTCTCTATAACGATTTGTTTATCGCTGTCACGTATATATATATATATATATATATATATATATATATATATATATATATATATATACTCGTGTTTGTTGCACTTCTACAATGACGCCTACTGCTAATAAATATATCCACTCTGCTTGTTCCAGCAGTTTTGACAATCAAGCACGGAGACGGTTTCATAAACAAAACTGTATTTATTTAATTGTTTTTTTTTGCTTGTCAGTGGTCATAGGACGAGCCGTGACGGTCACGCGCCTCTCTCTGTTTATGGTTTTGTGTTCGTCGGACCTCTTGCTTTTATTGACAAATTCTTCCTTTGTTCAATCAAAGGTCAATATGTGTGTACAAAGTCCGACCTGGTTTTTCTTTGTTCCATCAGAAGTCAATATGTGTGTACAAAATTCAACGTGGCTTTTCTTTATACTCTGCTAACCTGGAATTTGTGTGTATGCACGATCTCCAAATTCCTTTATCCAACACTTGTTCCATACTGTAGCCAATGAAGTCTGCATCTTATATTTCATTGATCTCGACGACCACGGTCAAAATTTTTAATGGAAAACCACCTATTGATTTTTCTAAATGTAATGCATAGATCTGATGTTTGTTTTTTTTATAACAGTAATCAGTATGTAACAATGCATGAGATTAGATACAGAGTTTTCGAATTTCCAACGTTTCCATAGCATACTACATCATAATACTTCATACAGAATAGAACAGGAAAGCTCAGATGATATTGGCTCCATTCTTACATTGTCACACAGAGGTATGTGGTCTCGCGACCAATTTATCGTATTGCCTGTGTACGTTTTAAACTTTAAATACAACTGTTAACGAAGATGAATATTTCCATTCTATTAAATTGTTTTAGTCGCCTTGACTTTACTAATACGTTCATATTCGTATTTGAGTCACTAGTCGAGTCTGTGTCGAGGTTTACGTTCGTATTCATATTGGTGTTACTGATCGAGTTCGTGTCAGCATTATCATTTGCGTTTGTATTTCCGATGCTGGTTGACTTTATGTCAGCGTTATCATTCGTGTTTAAACAAGGTGGGGGTTTAAATTTTAACTCCAATAAATCAAAGCTGGTGTGCCCGAATGGAACTGTATTTGTCCTTTTCTCTTCCCTACAACCTCTATCTCACAGATGTTGCGAGTTTGTCTCTGATGTATCATTATTTTCATGGAAAGTGTTCGACTGAGCTTCAGTCTATGGTCCCCTCTCGCCAAACTTTCACAAGAAACACCCGTCTAGCTGAAAACACTATCAATAATTCCCCCCACTCTTTATCTGTGCCTAAACCTAAACGTAGATTCCATGAACAAAGCTTCTTTCTTAGAACTGCACGCCTGTGGAATTGTCTTCCGTTTTCCTGCTTTCCGGCTGACTACAATATGGTTGTCTTCAAGTCTAACGTAAATAAGTTCTTGATGAGCCGTTCCATATAAGTTAACAAATTTACCGAATTTTCATTACTAATGATTACTATATTGTCCAATTTCTACTGTACACTCTTTAACCATTATCCTCGAGTGGCCTCTTGGCCTTGATAATGTGGTGATGCCCGTGTAAAAAAAAGTGATATTAAAGAAAATGAATATTAAGCGTAGTCCCATTAATAACAGCCTGTCATGATTTACAGACATGGCATAAAATTCTTGGGCACGGCAATATTCTGGATATGAAAATGTTGCCGAGTGTGGTTGACGAAATGAAAATAAAAACGACGTTTGTACACTAGGTAAAATAGCAAAGTACCAAAACAAGATGCCAGACAAGAAGGACACGAAAATCCGATCACTGGTACATTGTGACTTGAACGGTCCCGTGGAACTGATGGGCAGAGAAAATTTCAGTAAAATATGTTCGCTCTGACAATGGTACAGAATTCACTAATAAAGACTTTATAAATTAACCATCGTATCAAACATGAAAAATCGACCCCTAATTCACCTCACCAAAACGAACTGGAGAAAGATCACGGCGGACACTTTTTGAAATGGCAAGATGTCTACTTATTGAATCAAAACTCTCTAAAAACCTTTGGACGTATGCACTTATGATTGCTGCATATACAGGGTGACTAAAAAAACGGACCCCAACTCTAATTAGGCCCCGTTTCTTAGTGTTTTGTTCGAATGAAATGAAACTTTGATTATAACTAGTTTATTATATTCAAAACATCACATCAAAACACAAGGGTCTTTGGCCTTTTTTTTCTCCATTCTACAGCATATATTCTAGATGGCCTCCATTTAGCTTTTGTTTTTGTTTTTTTTTGAGTCACCCTGTATAAGCAACCGGTATTTTAACAAAAGACTCCCTTGAACCCCATATTAAGCTTTCTGTGGTAGAAAGACAAATTTAATCAGAGTGCATGTATTTGCTTCAACTTGCTTCCCCACTCTTTATCTGTGCCAAAACCAAAACTTAGATTCCATGAACAAAGCTTCTTTCTTAGAAATGCACGCCTGTGGAACTCTGTTCCGTTTGTCTGTTTATCACCTGACTACAACCTGGAGGTTTCAAGTCCAACATAAACAAATTCCTGATGAACCACCCCCTTAAGTAAGACACTTTATCAAATCTCCAATACTAACGTACTGTACACGCAATAACCCTTATCCCCGAGTGGCTTCCGGGCCTTGATAAGTGGTGACCACCTTGTAAAAAAAAAATTATAGATAAGAAAAGCAAATTAAATATCAAAACCGATCAAGGTATATTCCTTGGGTACGATAAAAACAGCCCAGTCTACTTAGTATTTTTTTTTTCCAGAAAAAAATAAAATAAAAAGAATCCGGTGTGTAAAATTGACAGACACGTTTAATTTCAAAGACGAAAATCCATCACATAAAGAGAATGAATTAATATTTCCTCAAATTCATAAAACAAATGACGACAATGAAGTCGTCGTTGACGAGGCTGAGAGTATTAATAATGATCACAGTGATGAAGATATTGTTGAAGTCGAAAATTTCATTAGAACGTTACATCAAAAGAAGTAGAAACCGACCTGATCTTTTTGTGGTCGACAATTTGGAAGATTATCAAGACGACTATTGCTATTCTATGGATAATACGCCAAAAAAATTTAACGAAGCAATTAATTCAGAACATTGTCAGCAATGGAAAATGGCAATGAAAAGCGAAATAGATGTTTTAACAGAAAATAACACCTTTTCGCTAATGCCTCTCCAAAAGGATAAACATGCCATTTCCTCTCGATGGGTTTTTACAAAAACGAGTTCACCGCCATGCGTTGAACAATACAAGGCTAGATGTGTTACTAAATGATACTCTAAGATTTACGGCAGAGAATTTTTTTTTTTTACGTTTTCACAGACCACGAACCTAACGGCAATCAAAATTTTATTGCAAATTGCATCGCAATATAACATTAACATCCACTAAATGGACGTAAAAAATGCGTATTGAAATGTAAAAAATGCGTATTTAAATGTAAAAAAAATGCGTATTTAAATGGCCAAATATACTGCGAAATTTATATTTCCCCTCTAGAGGGATTCATAATGAAAAATAAAAGTTGTGCGTGGAGGCTTAACAAATAACTGTAGGGTCTGAGGCAGAGCGGTCGATACTGGAATAAAGTATTTTATGATTATATGATTGAACAACTATTCAAACAATATCCAGTGGAAACCTATTTGTATATCCAAAACAAAGACAATAAATTACTGAGCATAGTTATATGGATCCATGACATTTTATTCGTATCAAATAGTTATATGGATCCATGACATTTTATTCGTATCAAATAGTTATATGGATCCATGACATTTTAATCATATCAAATAGTTATATGGATCCATGACATTTTAATCGTATCAAATTTTGATATAATTTTAACCGATGTTAAGAACAGATTAAATAAAATAAAAAAATCCAAAATGTCCGATCTTGGCAATATATCATAGTTTCCGGGCATACAATTTACTCGTGAAAAAGGAATCATTAGAATGAATCAATCTAGGTACATTGATAAAATCCTATTAAAGTTTGGAATGCAAGAATGCAAGAAACACTCTGCACCGGTTAAAAATGATATTAATAAAAATACACAGAATCTAAAATAATTGACGATAAACGATATCGAGAGATTATAGGAAGTCTTGAATACTTAATGACTGCTACGTGACCTGACATATGTTATACAGTAACAAGACTATCACAAAAATTATCAAGACCGACAATGAAGGATATAAACAGAGCTAAACAAGTCCTTCGTTAGTTAAAAGGAACTAAGAAACTATATAACTACTTCATTTACTCACATAAATTTAATATACGAAAGTATAGATTTATGCGTAAACTTTAAGTATTTACTTCAAAAGTGCTCAATACGTAGGTAGAGCTAGTTAGTAATTTATAAAATATATATGGCGACTAAGTTACACTGAATATTCTGCGTTTAATCCACTGTAGGATTCGTCTGGGTTTATTCACAAGAATAATGGTCTAGTAATATTTCAGAGCTTGAAGGAAGTTGGCTGTAGCTATTTTAAAACTGTAGCTTGTGACTCGAGTTCAGATAAGTTTTTCGGCCATTGGAGATACGTGTTTTAAGTCAAAAGCCCTCTCTGCCCGACTTTAACACCATCTGAATTCGCCAAAATCGAATTCTCTCTTCTCCTTCTCTTCTCTTTCTCTTCTTTTTACTGTGTTCGAGGAATATATACATATCTATCAATGCCCTTTAAACATCACGAGTTTGTATATGGTTACAACACGAAAACTTGCCTGTCATCAGCTTTCAAACCTTGTTTTCCAAAATAAACAACCGCCTGTTATTTCATCTCGAATTCTGTGTTTCAAAATAAACAGCCAGCTCACTCCAAACTCTGACCGTTACAACAATAAGTATCTCTTGACATACTTTTTCCTTTGTCTGTTCTAACCACAGAGTCATTTGATCGTCCTATTTTTTCGTTCTTTTGGCTCTTTCTCTACAACGGCATATCAACCCCATAACTTGGTTACACCATTACTCCCAGGTCCACTCTGACTCGGAGTGGTAGTACCTGTTAGGGTCCCAACTATGAGTTAAATAGAAACTGACTTGGAAAAAAATATATTCTATTAAAAAAAACTTTTCAAAATCACTGGATTCGGCATTAAATAACCTGAAAAGGGTTGATATGCCGTAAAACAACCAACCAACACTACAGTATATAATACACATATATAATCAAATAATATTATAAATAACACCGTAATACGGAGAAAATACCGTAACCAGGGGCAGGAAAAACATCGTATTCCACATCATAACCTAAAAAAAAAAAAAAAAAAACGTATTCTAGGGCCACCGTATTCCGGGGTTCTACTGTAACGCAATAGGTTTTGACCAAAATTTGCATAAGGATTCTTGTCACACGCTTTCGTAGCGTTATATGTTCTTGCTAAATCGTCGTAAATTGACATATTTCTGCAAAATCCTAACGTTGCCATCTCCCCTAATGAGGATATATATGGGACCGGGGACCGCTTGTGAATTTCATACTCCCATGAAACTTCCTCCTTTGGAGGAAGTGGATTCAATTCACTTAGGGTTAGTGCTGCTTCACTAGAGTACATCACATGTTCCGTAAATATCCTTCATTTTCTTCCTTTGCTAAAAAAATAATTATCTATACTTCGATTCATATTAAATATCGTTGTGGTTCTTTGCTATACACAAAGACGTCCCAAGATGGCCCTTTCCAAGGTCAGGGACCATGCCACAAATCTACCTATTCAATACAAACGCACGTACAAGTGGAAGTTAGAAAGAAAAATGATATACATAGTATTATGATAAACAATTAATTTTAAAGAAATGAATAGGTTAATTGCCGAAATTAGGACGTTTTGGTACTTTTATAAATACGTAGTATCACCAAAATATACTACATGTCGGTAGGAATGCCACTACAAGTTCATGTTTCTGTTTAGGTGATTGAAGGAAAATGTCTTCACTTTATTAGTACTTTTATTTGGAATAAGTATTTTCAAAAAGAAACTAAAGCGAAATAAATTGTATTCAAATACAGAACACGGTGAAAGTTTGAACATGGTGAAAGTTTAAGAAAGAAGAAATTGATAATATCTTAAATATCGACTTGCCACATGCATTGCTATATAAGTCTAAGTTCGAAAATCCGAACAGCTTAATTTATATATTAGATAATATTAGAAACAGCACAACGATTATTTTCCTAAATGGAAATCGATCCAGACCAGACATGATGCCACTTAATGTAAAGCCACTTGATGTAAAGAGCTAAAAATACTACTTGAAGGTACAAAGACTTGCCAACGATAAGTGTTAAATGGAATAGATCCTGATCCAGAAAACAGCAATTCTTCCCTATTTGTCACAAACCTTGCTCATGGAAAGTGAGGACCAATCAACAAATTAAGGAGAGCGAGAGTTACGAGACTGCAGAAAGGAAACCCAAGGTCTACTTTCTGCTCTCTTAAAAGTTCTGAAACTAGAAAAAAAGGCAAACAAACAAAAAGCACGCAGATTAATAGAAAACAAAACCTTCCTGCATTTGACAAAAGTTTTTTGTTGTAAATTTGTTTCTGTATATATATATATTTTTACCTCTTTTTCTCTCGCCAACAATGCTGCACAATCTTTAATAATTTTAACAAAACATAATCCCTTGTTTTATCATTAAATTTTTTTTTCTTAGTTAAAAAAAAAGTAATTTACGTGATTTTGGGAACATGACATATCCGTTCCGTGAAGAGTACATGCATCATAAAGTATTTTAAAGATTTCCCTGTTTTGAATAGATTTTCCTGTTTTTAAAAATAGGTCTAATTCTAAACGAACCCTCAAAACAATAAATTCTATACGCATATGCTTAAAAAAAAAAAAAAAAAAAAAAAAAAGAAAGTAATTTACGTGATTTTGGGAACATGACATATCCGTTCCGTGAAGAGTACATGCATCATAAAGTATTTTAAAGATTTCCCTGTTTTGAATAGATTTTCCTGTTTTAAAAATAGGTCTAATTCTAAACGAACCCTCAAAACAATAAATTCTTTACGCATATGCTTTAAAAAAAAAAAAAAAAAAAAGAACTCTTTAACTTCCGCTTATGCTCTTCAGAAGTGAATAACTTTCCTTGAGCTCTCTTTCTTTCTATTGTTAAATCGACTGCAGTTACTTGTAGTGGCTCTAACGCTAGGCGGGTTGAATCGACTTTCTCCAAAAGAAGAAAGTTTCATAGGAGTATAAAGCTTCAGTAAAATAAAGCTTCTTTCAGGCATCCTCAGACTTGGGGTTTTTCATTACAACGCACAATTGCAAGATTTTACTGATTAATTCCAACCTTATCAAAAAACAAAAAAAAAAAAACGCATTTTATAATAATTTAACTAATCAAAGCATATCTAACCAAATGTAAATGTGACGTCATAGATAGAAAACCCGAAATGAAATGTCGTAGTGAAGTAAAAAAAATCGCTTCTCTCTGGCAGAAGAGTTGACTGGAATCTAATCAGTCAACCAGTCTAATTTAAGCTCTTTGTTTTTCCTCATCAAACGCTTATAAGAAGCTCACAGTATGTGTTTAAGAATAAAATATCAAAGAGGATGACGTCATTGAGTAAATATTTTGTTGGCGCTTGTTTTTATTTGTTAGTTAATGTGGTTACAAGTAAAGAGGAAAACACCGAAATCTACATCAACACTGCAACTACCTTTACAGAAAACCACCCCTACCCATTGAGCAAACTACTTACAATGTGTCAATGAGTGACTATTTTCTGTGAACTGGAAGATTACAGGTCATCTGGTGGAGTTGAGAGAAGTCTCGATAAAATGTTACAAAAGACCTATGTATACTCCCAACCAGTATATATCATCTACATCAAGATGTATATGACTATATAGAGATAATCTAAAAGAATGTTACCACAAGATTTTGGCCGTCTATGTCTCTCTATTACGAAGTTAGAAAAACAAGAAGTAATTAGTTAATTAGATATTGCTCTCACTTTCTTATGGACAAATACACACACACTCTCTCTATTTTCCTCCCTCCCTCTTTAAATAAATACATAAAACCTTTGAAAAGCCGGCAAGTCTCCACAAGTATTTCTATGTACTAGTAGTTTTATTCATCTATCTATTGAGAAAACTACTTACAATGTCTCAATGATCTATGCATACCTCTATACCCCCCCCCAAAAAAGGCTTCCATCTGGGCTGAAAATAAAATGTGCATCGCTATTACACCTGATATTCTAGTGTTATATATTTGGACCCTATGCTAGTAAGTAGCAATTATGTTAACTAGTATCAATTTTGGCAGAGAGTAGAGGTAAAAAAAAACAGGAGAGAGGTCACGACCAGTTATGAAGGAGAAAAGAATTTACCATATAAGAAACACTCTGCACAATGTTTTTAAAGCTTTTAGATAAGGGTTGATTATGTGTATTATTCAGATTGATCGGACTACTGTTCTCATCTTGATTGATATGTTCACAATGTTTTGACTAAATGTTACATTGGCCGAAACGTTGTCACGTTTTAGAGGAAGAAGAGGGTTTCTAGTTAGTTTAATTAGTTTCTAATTTGGAGCTGCATCTTTCAATGTAGAGATAATCTAAGCAAATGTCACCTTGATGTCTGCACGTCTGCGTCTCTCAATTCCCATACTTAAGACTAAGTTAGAAAAACAACTTAAAAAGTAATCGATTAATTAGATATTAGTCCCCCCCCCCATATGAGTGAATGCTCTCTACTGTGAACAAAGTAGTTGAGAAACAAATAATTTTTTCTTACAATTAATCAGAAGTGACTTTTCCAAGGCATTTTTGTAATTAACCAGAAGTGACTTTTCCAGGGCATTCATCGTCAAGCGTAAATATCAGCTTCTTTTTTATACTCCACAATCAAGGCCACTTAAGGTCAAAGGTGAGACAACATCATGATCAGTGATGGTGGAAATTGGCTGATTTAATTTATTTTAAAGGTCGGCTCATCAAAAATTTGTTTATGTTAGACTTGGGAACGACCATGTTCTAGTCAGCTAGGAAGCAGCTCCTTAGTATTGTGTTCCTTTTCAAACCTTAGCAAGGCATTCCAAAAGTGATGCTTCCATTTTTTTTCATTCAACCCAAATTGATCAGAGGGAATTGTCAATTGCAGTTTTATGCTGACTGAACTTATTCATTCATGACCTGAAAGTTTCATCTCTGTTGCAGATATTGACGGTGTGAGACTCTATGAAAGCAACCCCTGACATAAACGTGTGCCAGAAAGAGAGATGCCTCATTGCATTTGTGGTAAAAGTGCATTGAGAATGGTGGTGACTATGTAGAAAAAAACAAATTCTGGGGCACAGAAGGTCACTTGTTTTAGGGATACCACTCCTGTCTCCGTAGATCTTCAACTTGTAGTATTTGATTTGTTTTATTGCTCGCTCACTGTAAGAGCTCACATGTGCAGAGCTATGCACTTATGTAAACAACAGTGTGTGCTCTTCATTTAAAGTGCTACAATGGTAAGATAAACTGTTTCTGTGACGTATCCAGTTGAAGACAATGGCTGCATAGTTCTTGATTTCTGAGTTTTTTAATTTCTATTCTAACTAACCTGGGTGCCCGGCGTTGCCAGGGTGTTTGTGGGCATGTGTTGACCTCCCCCCCCCAAAAAAAAAAGAAAAAAAAGTGGTAGTAATCAGGCAGGCTCGAACTCATGACGCGAAGACGGAAAAGAAAGTGAAAGAAAATCTGACGTCTGACCGCTACTCCATGACGCGACCGGAAGTTCGGAGCGTTAGAATTAGGCAAAGTCAATCCTACTGATATGATGACTTGCAAAAATGTCTCGCAAAAAAATCGACCCCTTCTTGTAGAAAACTGCCCAGTTGAAGGTGAAGGAATTAATGTTTACGGCCAATTTTTCGATATTTGTCGTCCGAGATGTTGAGCTTCAAAATGATACTGATCTCGTAAAAATCCGTTGTCTCTGTCGAAAGTTTTAGGCAGATATACTAACATGCATACATACATACATTTAAACAGGCAGGTGAAATTTATATTATAGACTAGCGGGGGGTACCCGGCATGGCCTGGGTGTTTGTAAGTGTGTGTTGGGGGCGGGGTGATCAAAACAATCCTGTTTAAAAAAAAAAACGTTGGCCGAGTGTTTGGAGGTGAAAAGAAAAAAAAGTTTTAGTAGGAAAGTGGGCTTGAACCCCGAACCTTTGACGTGGAGGTGGAAACGAAATGGAAAAACGCCCTGGGACCTAACCATCTCGGCCACGAGAGAAGGAGAATGAAAAGCATCTTAATTTAACGTTTATACAATGAAATTAACAGGTGCGAGAAACTTAAGTCGCGTGATGTTTGACCTTGAAACATGACGCAGCTGCAAGCTGCTGTTGACCATTGTAACATACCACTGTTTTTTTTTTTTTTTTTGTAAGTACCAGAGGTCCTTCTGTTGGGTTTAGCTAAACGTTTCACCTTTTACTACTGAAGTCTGCACAAAAGTCGTTATTTTCAATTTTACTGTTTTCATTTTTGGAAACTTGTTGACGTGTGTTAATCATGCAGTTTGTATTATTTGGATTCTTCACATTTATATTGTTTTTATCTTGAATGTTATTCTAACCTTTCAGTCAATGTAAACTCCGACCTTTTTTAAGCAAATCTTTTCAGGCATCTTGCTATCAAACTTGGGAATTTATACCAAATTTCGAATAAAACTCTTTATTCAATGCTGTAGAGAATGAAGCAACAAAATACACTGATACTTAAGCTTCTTGGCGTTTTTCCCTTTTTTTATACTCTTTGATGAAATGATCATTACTGACCAACTGTGGTACTCTTCAAGAATCGTCACCATTGACTCTGATTCTGCACCATTTTGAACAACTCAGCCATGCCAACGTCACGTTGTCTGACATTCTTGTTTTTGGACTTCAACGTCCTCTTTTGCCAGGGGTTATACCAAAGAGCAGATCTTTTGTTAGGCCATCTGTTCTGGCCACATGTTCCAGAAATCGTATTTTCTTGTCATCAATGTTGTCCAGCCGTCTTCAGCATGGTCCAATCTTCTACAGAATCCATTCGTTTGTACATTTGTCCACACAGCTTATATGAACAAGTCTACGGTAGCATCACAATTCAAAAACAGAAATTTTCCTATTCAAGACCTAATATTCTGCTCCGTACATTGCTGTTGAGAATCCGAAAGTTGCAGGAGTTGTTTCTTTGTGCATTTTGAAGACATTGGTTAGGGCAATCATTGCTGTCCTTGCCATTGCAAAACGTCATCTTACTTTACTTTACTTCTTTGGTGCCATCTACTCTATAATCACCACTTATCAAGGCCTGGAGGCCATTCAAGGATAATGAGTGTCAAATGAGAAAGCATTATGATGATCGATGATGGTGGAAACTACATATGAGGTCATCTATATATATAAAAGCGAAAATGTGTGTTAGTCTGGTGTGTGTGTATTTTTGTGTATGTCCATCAAAGGCTTTTTCCAACGGGCTTCCCGATCGGCTCACTCCTTCTTAAAACTTTTTATATGCTGTCTAAATCATAATATCTATGACTTAAGAACGGGGGTCGCAGCTATCTTTAATTTGCCTGACTTTTACGCGCTATTTTCAAGATATCAAAATATTTTTTCATTGCCACGTCTACGTTATGCTTTTCAGTATAAAAAAAGCGAATGATGGGGCGGGGGAAATAGTGCAAAGCTAAGTAAAACATCACGCAACTTAACTTTCTCGCACCTGTCAATTTCACTTTATAAACGTTAACCTAAACCACTTCTCACTTCCTCTCCGCTCGTGGCCGAGATAGTTAGGTTTCAGGGGTTTTTTCCATTTCGTTTCCACCTTTGCGTCAAGGCTTTGGGGTTCAAGCCTACCTTTCTACTAAAACATTTTTTTTTTACACCTCCAAACACCCGGCCAACGTTTTTTTTTTAAACAGGGTTGTTTTGATCTAACCCCCTCCCCCTACACACACCTCCAAACACCCGGGCAATGCTAGTCTATATATATAAAAGGCAAAATGTGTGTGCACATTTTGTGTATGTCCGCAAAAGGCTTTTTTTGCTGGGATTCTCGGGAGGGGGGGGTACTATCGCTTAGAACTTTTTATATACCCCTAGATCATAATATGTACGATTTGTGAACGTGCGCTGTGGCTAGATTAATTTACAGCGACTTTTACAAAATTATTGCTATTTTGGCCTTTCACATGTTTGTTCGGCTTTTTCATATAAAAGCGAAACTGATGTGGAACTAACAACGTTCAGAAAGCGATGGAAACGTTTGGTCAATGTCGGTTTTTCACCATCATATCAGACAATTGCTTTCATTTGAACACTCCCCAAAGAGGGGGGTAAACAAACAAAACAACTATCCCGCAGTAAAAGGATTTGACCTCATTAAACATGTACTTAAAAACTGCGGAATAGTGTGATGTTTGACGTCAGTTCAGTTTTTAATCAGTCTTACATTGCTACTGTTGTCGTAGTGCAGGTGTTCAGGCTCAGCCTATTGGCCTCAAGGCTCCGGGTTTGTGCCTACCTGCCACCAACGCCCTCCCCCTCTTTTTTTTCTTTTGCACCTACAAAAGATTTTTTTCCATTTTTAAAATCGCTGTTTAACATTGTTTTTTTTTTTAATATTTAAACAGGATTAAGTTTTCTTTTTGTTCTGCTTTACCCCCCCCCCCAACACACACACCTACAAACACCCGGCCAACGCCAGGTACACCCCGCTAGTCTATATATATAAAAGCGAAAATGTGTGTGTGTGTGTGTGTGTGCATTTTTGTGCATGTCCGCCAAAGGCTTTTTCCGCCAAGCTTTTCGGTCAGTTCACTCCTTTTTAAAACTTTTTATATGCTGTCTAAATCATAATATCTACGACTTAAGAACGGGGGGGGCGCGGCTATCTTTAATCTGCCCAACTTTTACGTGCTATTTTTGAGATATTTTTCGATCGCTACATCTATATTACGCTTTTCAATATAAAAAAAGCAAATGATGGGGCGGGGGAAATAGCGCAAAACTAGGTCAAACATCCCGCGACTTAACTTTGTCAGATGAGAAAACATCATGATGTTCAATGACGATAGAAACTGGATATGAGTTCATTCATTTTAAAGGACGACTCATAAAGAACTTGTTTACATTAGACTTGAAAACGATCATCTTATAGTCAGCTGGGAAGCAGCTCTGTGGCATTGTTTTACAGATGAAAAAAGCTCTGCTTACAGAATTTTCTTTTAGTCTTAGGTGCAGATAGAGAGTAAGGGAAACCATTGATAGTGGTTGTAGTTAGTCGAATGTTTGTCGGCAATGCCTTACGTAATTCTATTCCGTCAATTATGGCCGGGTAAAAATCTTAAATAATTCATAATTTTATTTTAAGTATGGCCCGTACTGAGGATTGAACCATGAACCTCCAGATAACTGCCGCTTAGGACCGATTATAACTTAACACTTTTATCCTTTAATCCACAGGTTCTTGTACACAATTCTAATATTAATTTTATGAACCTTAGATCTATTATTCTTTTTGATGTGCAGTCTTACTATTTTTCACTACATAGTAATGCATATATATACTCTGGCCTACAAAAACTGCCTGAGCAACCCGGTTGGCATTTTCCAGGAGGAACACTTCAGTCAATCCGGAATAAACTAACCCTTTCTCAAAGAGAAAAGTAAAACTGCCACTTAGAACCGATTATCACTGAGCACCTATATCCATTGTACTACATGTACTTGCACACAATTCTTTGCATCTTGCAGCCAGTCAACTTTTGTAATTATCTTTCCCTTCAATCTATCCGGGAAACTGGAGAGTATTACATGTTATCTAAATTCTTCGGACTACTGTTCTCATCTTGAGTGTCCTCGCGGACCCGTGGCGCAGTAGTTAGAGTACTTGATAAATCTAATTATAAAAGTGATATTCTCTTGAGGGGTCAATCCTCAGTTTGGGCGGCTGAAAAATACATTCGTGAATCACTTAGAACTTCTATCCAGTCATGGCTGATGGGACGAGGGCATACTACCCCACCGTGAAGTAAACATTTGAAATTTCATACAAATTCCCAAGTTCGACAGAAAAACTCCCGAGTTTGACAAGATACACCTAAAAAAGGTCGGAGGTTATATGGACAAAAACATCGTGAAAATTACACTCAAGATGAGAACAATAGTCCGAAAAAATCCAAATAATACAAATAACCAATCCTCATCCAAAAAATTCAGAAACGTAATATTCGGACGATTGTTCTTATCTTGATTGTTATTATTCCAATGTTTCGGTCGATGTAACCTCTGACCTTCTTCAGGCGTATTTTGCTGAACTCCGGAATCTTTCTGTCAAACTAAGAAAATCTGTATTCGAATTTCGAATGGAATGGTTTATTAAATCCATGGGATTATCATGATCTCGTTCTGTCAGTCATGACCAGATATAAGTCTAAATAATTCACAATTGTATTCTGAGTATTACCTTTTTTACTTTTTTCAAACGAGTCACCACTTATCAAGGCCTGGAGGCCATTCAAGGATAAATGAGTGTACAGTAGTCACTAGGACAATATTGGAAATCGTTAGTAGTGGAAATTTGGTAAATTGGATTACTTAAGGGCTCATCAAGAACTTGTTTACGTTGGACTTGAAGATGACCATATTGTAGTCAGTTGGAAAGCAGGGAAAATGGAACAGTTCCACAGGCGTGCAGTTTTAAGAAAGAAGCTTTGTTCATGGAATCTACATTTAGGCACAGATAAAGTGTGGGAGAAATTATTGATAGTGGTTCCAGCTAAATGAATATTTTCGTGAAACTCAGACTAGGGGAGGGCCATAGATTGGAGCTGAACAGAGACAGGCTCGCAACATCTCTTCTGTGAAAGAGATTGCAGAGAAGAGAAAACGGTATCCCCCATTAAGTTACAAAGTTTATTTTGAACTCTGTCAAGGCAGAATAAGCTGCTTCTAAGAGCTTTTGCTCAGATGTGGCAACAGTACTCCATCCTTGGATGTACTTGGCTTTTATACAGATAGAGACTGGCATCAACAGTGAAATATCTACTGGAACGGTAGAACGATCCCACTATTTTTCCAGCAGCCTTGGCAACAGATTTGATGTACGTGTTTCATCTTAGATCAGGGGTAAAAGTCAGACCTAGAAGCTTGACGATTGAACATTCAACCTCAGAAGAGTGCGGGCAATACCCAAAAATACAATTGTGAATTACTTAGGACTTTCACCCTGTCATGGTTGATGGAACGAGAACATGCTACCTCTGTAGATTGAAAAAAAGGGTTCTGTTTGAAATTCCATGCAGATTCCCGAATTCAACAGAAAGACTCAGGAGTCTGACAAGATACACCTGAAGAAGGTCGGAGGTTACATTGGCAGAAACGTTGTTAAAAATAACACTCAAGATGAGAATAGTAATCCGAACAATCCAAAGAATATGAATAATTCATCCTCATCTCAAAAATGTAGAAACATGAAGAATATTAGTGTGGTAGTACACTCCATATTAATGAGGTCTTTTGTTTTTCATTCCATGAAGTCATCTATTTTTGTTGTGATCTAAGATATCTCTTGCTCCATTTCTCTTTCATAGAAAAGAATCATACGTAGTAAGTAATTGGCTCATGCTTGCGCATACAACTGCCCAACTTTGGAATATCAGTCCCTCTTTTAAGCGTTAGATCTGCTGTATCTCTTTTTTTTTGTACTTGGGAGTCACCACTTCTCAAGGCCCGAAGGCTACTCGAGGATAACAGTTAATGACTGTAAGGTGGTGATGTAATAATCACTAACTGTGTAAATTGGGTAGAATTTGATTATTTATGGGGACGGTTCAACAAGAATTTGTTTACATTGGATTTGAAGGCTACCATCTTGTATTCAACTGGGAAGCAGGCCAGCAGAAGTGTTCCAAAGGCAGGCAGTTCTGGGAAAGAAATTTTGTTCATGGAATGTACGTTTAGATTTAGGCACAGATAGAGATTGGGAGAAATCATATATAATGGTTATAGCTAGTTGAGTTTTTTTTGTGAAAGTTTGGCAAAGGGAAACCAACGATTAGAGTTCAGTCGAGGATTTGCTATGAAAATAACAATAGAGCAGCGACAGGCTTGCAACATCTCATTCTGTAGGAAAGAGTTTGCAGAGATGAGAAAAAGGTATCACCTACTAGATTCGAAGCTGGTTTTGAATTCTATCAAGGTAGGATAGGGCGTGCCGAGCAGCTCCTGCCTAGATGTGGCAACAGTACTCCATTTTAGGGCGTACCTGGCTCTTATACAGATAGAGGATTGCGTCGGCAGTGAGATACCTACTGGAGAGGTAGAGTGATCCAACTATTTTTCCAACGATCTTAGAAATAGATTTGTTGTACGTGTTCCATTTCAGATCAGGAGTGAAGGTAAGTCTTAGAAGCTTTTCAAGACATGGAGCTTCTCCAATAGGAGAGCCATTCATTTCAGTTGGAGCATGATGGGGGTCAGAGCGATTATGATGAAAGGAGAGAAGCTTGGTTTGTAATGACCCTCGTATTTAAGGGCTTGGACCAGACTGAAAAAAGTATCTCCAGTTATAAAAATACTACATGATCATGATGATAGTCACTAGTGATGGACGAACAACATCACCAGGCTTGAACATATGAATACATAACTTATAAGTTTTCTGAGTGGTTTAACTCACCCTTAAAACTCTGCTTGCTTTTCTCTGTACATAGCATCGATTTGAAGATCGAGCAGGCTATCTCAAGCATCTATGTCTTATTGGCCGCAAGAACCCTAGCAACAAGAATCAGTTCACTAATATGCATTTTATTTTTCCTGGACTGAAGAATTAGTGAGATATTCTCTTGTAAGCCATTGACAAATATCAATTTCATAGTCTGATCCATCCCCTCACTGATGAATGCAGCCAATGTGGCCAACATCTTCCTTTTCTCTGCTTTACCTGTTCTAGCTTTCAGTTGCAACAAACAGATCATTTTGAAAACGCTTTTCTTCTCTAATGTTTAACAAATTTAATACAATTTTTTTTTTCAAATTTATGTATTGTCGGACATGCTGCAAAAGCTCTATGAGGAAATCGAATGGCATTATTTTTAAGATGGCATCAATTAGCTTCACATAACTCAATTATTTGTTAATCAAGTGTGACACTATAGCCGACCTCCCACTCCCTGCTCCCAAGTGCTATGAAGTAGGAGAGAAAAGATAAATGGTATATAAAAAATTTTTTTTTAAAAACAGGGAATAGGGTTTATCAGTAGACAACAGATAGGAAGATAGACAAAATAAACTTGCCATAAGATTGATGGTCAGGGGCACAGAACAATGGATATAGATATATTTAGATTTGGTTTGTGGGCACTTTTGGGAGTGGCTATGAGTTAATACAGGTACAAATGACAATAAGAATTATTGATGGATGACATGAACGCAGTTGAAGACGGATCGTGACTTGGAGTAGATGGGGGAATAAATTGACCAACCAACTGACAAATGCAGCCCTGATAACAGAATATACATTGATACAGCAGACTATACAGGTCCAGAGTTCAACCAACATATATGTGAAGTGTTGGAGTATGTGTTTCTTTTTGTATCATTTTATTTTTATACTTGTGCGCTTGTGTACTCCCCTCGATGGGTGCCAGTGTGAGAAACTATGATGATACAGCCATAAGAACAGAAAATGGTAAAAAAAATCCATGGCAAACAATGCTGGGTTCGTTGCCATGTTTTTTTTTTTAATCAGTTTAACTAAGTATGATCTAATAATTAAAATAATTCTAATCAAATTAAATTTATTAAAAATAAAAATACCAAAGTGCAACAAACCATGTAAACTGAAAGATACAAGGTGCCTCAAATAAGTTTCCACACTTTTATCGATAGTACACACATGAAACTCTAGTCTCATTTGAAGTAATCTCCTCCGGCTGCAATGCACTTGTTGTACCGTTTCAACAACTTCTAGAAGGCCCCATGGGAGTCTTCTTGCATGAGCATGTCAATGACTCATCACAGCCTCTTTCATCTCCTCAATTGTCTCATAACGACAGCCTCTAAGGTTTTCCTTGAGCTTAGGGAATAACAAAAAGTCACAAGAAGCAAGGTCTGAAATATAAGGAGGATGAGGAACTGTCTTCATCCCCATCTTGGTCAAATAGTCTGACAAAGATGGAGCACCCTTGGGACAAACTTTGCGCAAATTTTCCGCATCTTCAGTTCATCATGAATAATTGTGTGTACAGTTCCCACACCGACATCAAACTGTGCACTTATTGTCTCTATAGACACACGATGGTTCTTATCCATGAAATTCTTTATTTGGCCAATCAACTCTGGTGTGTACTGACTTCCTTACACCTCCCACACCTCTCATCATTCTTCACAGACTTCTTGCCTTCCTTGAATCTCTTATGTCACTCAAAAACTGATGCCCAATTTATGCAAGATGGCCCAAAAGCAGTCTGAAACATCGCACACGTTTCTGTAGCATTTTTCCAAAATTTTATTGCATATCGTTCTTCTAAATTGTCCTCACATCCAGATTGCATTTTTGAAATTCACCAGCTGTGACAATCAGGCTTTAGTAGGGTGTATTCCAATTCTTGCTGTAGCTGTTCATTTGAACGTGAAATCATAAAAATGGGTCAGTCATCTCATGAGATATATAGAAATAACAAACTGGATTTTCAAGAGTCTACGCCAATTTTAAATTCCTGTGCAAAAATGTCTGGAAACTTATTTAAGGTATCTTGTATATTAGATTGTATGAGTTGGGTTATAGCGCTTTTCCTTTTGGCATTTTACACACCTAGTATATTGTAGTGATTGTCACACCTTTCTCTGGTACTGAATTTTTAAAATAAGGATTATTGTTATTATTCAGTATGATTGGACGACTGTTCTCATCTTCAGTGTTATTTGCACAACGTTTTAGTTGATGTAACTTCCAACCTTCTTCAGGTGTATAAGAAGAAGGTCAGAGGTTACATTGTAGATTGTTCCGTGGAGCAGAAACATGGGCAGAGAATGCTGAGTCAACAACAGCAACAACAACCGTGGTTATATCTTTTTAGGTTACCCACAAAGACGACGACTTTGCAACTGGGTTGAAAAAACTCTTTGAAAGATAGATTTGAATTCCTGTTAATGATGTTCTATGTCAGAATCAAGTCTCCTTACATCCTGTTGCTCAATTGAGAATAGAACTTAGTCTTCTCAGAGCAAAGGATATATATCTATATATTAAATGATTCAGAGACAACTTTACAAAATCTGTTTCTATATGAACTGAGATATTCGCATGACTGGTATTATATATACAGCAGAATCCCATCAGATCCCATCGTTTACTCTTTATGACTTTAATTATGATGTAGATGATTAAAAAAATAGCGGAATACTGAACGTAAGCAATGGACAGTTGCAATCTGGAGGCATCTAGCATCTACCCAGATACTGGACTAATACGTACAAGGTGTGTTTGAATCAATTCCCACTTTATTAATGCCATTATATTCATTTAGTAATAACTGAATGAATTAGTTCAACCAGCTCATAAAGAGTTAAGCAACATTGATCCTGGTCAATACTAAATGGGCAGCCATTTAGGAATACTAAGTGCTTTATGTAGGAGACCTCTCTGCTTACCCCGGCATCGTTTCTAGTCAGCATAAACGTCTTGAAATTGGATTAAAGCAATGCTGGTTAAGGCGAAGTATGGTTGTAGATTATGCAACCCTTGCTTCACAATTGATTCTCCATGCAGTCATCTTTACAGGGAGTATTCATTGTCTCTCAAGATGGAGCAAAAGCCTTTGTATAAGCATATCCTTCAGCCTTCTCGCTCAAGTCAAGTATATTTCCTCTACCTACAAGTCATACAACTGCTTTCATCACTGCCTGTCAAAGCTTTTTCGTTGTTGAGAGTAAGACTGTGGATTCACAGACAGGTCTATGTAACGTAGTCGTTACTCGTCAACACTTGGGACCAACACATTGTATGCAGACAGTCGCAAGGAAAAAGTCAAAAGAATTCACCTCACTTTTTTTTCAGTGAAAAAAAAACAGACATTTATTGACTGGTACTTTCCAGAATAACGCCACGTCTCTTGCTCAAAAGTTGTCTTGTATTCCAATGTGCTTAACAAGACTCTGCCGTGTTGAACATGTGTGGTACAATGTGCTAGTACCATTGATTGTTGTGGTCCTCCACCACCCCCTGCTATAGCCGGGAGGTGATTTGGCTGTGCCGGCGCGATACAGAAAAAAAGGGGACCACAATGCATTGCTGATAGAACTCTCCCTCTTTCAATTCTGACAGCCACGGCGTAAGGATATGCCGAAAAGCTAAAGCTTAAGCATATTACCAGCTATGACTATGAACAACGTTTATCAAGGTCTAATTTCTGTTGATTTTGGGGGCCGAGGATAAAAATTCGTAGCCAGCATGGAGTAACAGTCTACTTGAAAGGCATAACCAAATGTTAACAGAGACATTGATGAATGTCAAACATAAACAGAAATATTAACGAATGTCAAACATTGACAGAAATATTAACGAATGTCAAACATTGACAGAAATATTAACGAATGTCAAACATTGACAGAAATATTAACGAATGTCAAACATTGACAGAAATATTAACGAATGTCAAACATTGACAGAAATATTAACGAATGTCAAACATTGACAGAAATATTAACGAATGTCAAACATTGACAGAAATATTAACGAATGTCAAACATTGACAGAAATATTAACGAATGTCAAACATTGACAGAAATATTAACGAATGTCAAACATTTACAGAAATATTAACGAATGTCAAACATTTACAGAAATATTAACGAATGTCAAACATTTACAGAAATATTAACGAATGTCAAACATTTACAGAAATATTAACGAATCTCAAACATTAACAGAATCTTGATTGAGAAACTGTCTTTCTTGGACGGAGCACTAATAGCTGAAAACTTACTACATAATGTACACAGATATATCCCATATCAACCGATTTTTAGAGGAATTGAAATACTCCATCAGTTCTCATTAATCAACTATCAGCTCTAGAGTGTACCATCATGAGCATATGAATGCATTATACTCTGAAATACAAACTAAAGCTGAATAATTTGATAAAAAATCAGAAAAGCCCTAAGTAAATAACTATGACCCACACTAGGCGCCCGTATGGCTGGTGATGAAGTCTATTATGATGGCAACGTTTTGTCAAATAAGATAATGGCATTCTGCATCTAGTCTGGTGCACTTCAGCATCTGTTGTGTCTGTATAGTTCGAAGCTGGAATTGGCTCTTCGGATGTGATGTAGGCCTGGGCGGGTAATAGGGAAACCTAGGTTTGCCCAGTTACCAGGGTTCCCCTCTCTATATTGGAGACCAATGGAAAGGCAAGCCAATATGGCCAGAGCCAGCACAGCTATGGGAGTTGCCGGAAAAGTATTACAGTGGCCGGAAAGGTGTGCAGTTTATAAGAAACCAGATAATAAAGAATGGAGGGAACATAGTCTGATAATTTTTTTTTTTTTTACTCACGTTCACCCCCTAACATATTGCCACGGATGTAAGGGGGCTACTATTTTGGACATGCCTAGGAAAGATTAACAAGATGTTGGTTTACATTACATTTAAACTTCTGCATATCAATACAGTCGGGGCAGCAGGTAGTATGAAGAGAATTCCAAAAGCTAGCTGTTCCAGGGAAGAAACTATTAGAGTAGAAAGCTTTCTGGCATTTAGGGACCTCAACAGTGAAGGGGTGAGATTTTGTTGCTAAGTGGGTTTGTTGGGGATATGTACATCGAGGGGGCAAAAGTGCAACGAGTTTATCATTATTATTCCATTAAAATATTTGTAAAACAGGCACAGAGATGCAACATTGTGGCGATGGGACGGGGGTTGAAGCTTAGTCGACAAAGTGGGACCTATTAAATTGAAAACTCTTTTTTTGGACCTTATCCAAGAGGGAGAGGGTAGTGGTAGATGCACCAGTCCAGAATTGGCCAGGAAGTTATACGTAACACCATCCAAAGAAACCTAATACAATATGTTGGCTGAACAAATGCATTTATAGATTGAATGATCCATCTCTCAATTGTTACAACAAGGTGAAATTTGAAATTTGTCGTGATTAAGAATGACGGGGTTATGTCACAAATGGACCTCACAGTTTTTTATTGAATCGTTAAGGCTGGTTATTGGATAACAAAAAGAAATAGGAAATAGGATTCATCAGTAGACAATGGATAGGATACAGAATAATCACGTTGACACACCGCTTCCTACCAGATCACCGAAGTTAAGTAATGATGAGCCTGGCCAGTACCAGATGAGTGACCATTCGGGAAGGCTATATGCTGTATGTAACATTCCGAGTCATAAGAAATTTCCAGGTTGGTATCTGGAGGCGCATTAATTCACTGGGAGAGATACACCGCTAGTCTTCGTTAAAACATGCATCTAGGAGAAGGTAACTCTGATGACGTTGGCAACAGGACGTTGGACTGCAATGGAGGAGGATGAATCTCTAGCAGATCAATGGTTTTATGGAATTAAGAGTTACGTTATTCGACTGCAGCTACGCAGATGATCTAAGGACAGCAGATAGGTGCAAACAGGCGAGTCAGATGCCACTGCGCTGGGGAAGGTAATAGCAACCCACTTCATGTATTCTGCCAAGTCCAAGTCATGTGATGTCTTCAGAGGAATCGGACCAACAATGGAGCGAAGCCTATAGAGAACACTAACCATGATTTCATCGACGGCATGGAAAAATGCCACGACACAAGAAGGCCACTATTCGCCCATGTATGGAGTATTGCTGTCATATTTGGGCTGGTGCATCGGCTACTAGTCTCTCGCTCCTTGACAGGGTTCAAAAGAGAGTTGCAAATCTGATAGGCCCTAAACTGGCATCTAAGCTTCAGCCTCTGTCCCATCGTCGAAACGTTGCAGCCCTCTGCCTGTTCTACAGGTATTATAATGGTGAATGCTCTGAAGAACTGTAAGCACTTGTGCCCCCACGATGTGAACACCCTCGACAGACCCGACAAGCTGCAAAATCCCACCCCAACACTGTAGAGATCCCTAGATGTAAAAGATCTTTCTACTCCAGTAGTTTCTTCCTCAGAACTGCTAGACTTTGGAATTCCATTCCAGGTCACTGCTTCCCCAACTGTAATGACATGCAGAAGTTCAAGTGCAACGTGAACCAACATCTCGCTGCCCTAATCCCTACATAGTACCCCAGTAGATGTTTCCCCTGATAGTAGCCCCCTACACCAAAGTGGCAATGTGCCTTGTTTGGGGTGAAAATGTAATAAAAAAAAAAAAAAAAAAAAAAAAAAAAAAAAAAAAAAAAAAGAAGAATAGATAGGAAGGTACAGAAAAACTTGACATGTTGATGTTAGGGTGATGGTAACAAAAGTACAGAACAATGGATATAGATATATTTAGATTTGGTTTGCGGGCACCTTTGGGAGTGGATTTCAGTTAATAAGAGTAGGAAGGACAATAAGAATGACTGATGGACAACAAAGTAAACTTGATGACAGTTAAAAGCTGGGCGCAGTTGAAGAAGGATCATGGCTTGGAGCAGATGGAGGAAATGAATTGACTAACTAACTGACAAACTTAGTCCTGACAGTAGAACATACATGTGGATGGACATACTGACTTGCCATGCTGATGACTTCATTTGGTCAGGTGATCAACAATTTAATGACATCTATAATATAAATCTCACCTGTCTGTTTAAATGTATTAAAAATTTCGACAGAGGAGACAAATTTTCACAAGATTGGTATTGTTTTGAAGCTCAACCCTTCGGACGACAAATATCGAAAAATTGGCTAAAAACATTAATTCCTTCACCCTCAACTGGGAACTTTTTTACAGGGAGGGGTCGTTTTTTTCGCCGATATTTTCAAAAGTCCTCCCCTTCTTTTTGATTGACTAACCTTACTTTGAACCTTTGCCACATCCGTTTTGTTGATGGACGCAATGGCAAAGACGGCACGTTTTTTTTTTTTTCATGTTCTTCTCCTCCTTTGTGGTACGGGTTCGAGCCTGCCTGCCTACTACCACTTTTTTTTTTTTTTTGCTCAACACACCTCCAAACACCCGGGCAATGCCGGGCACCCAGGCTATTCATAGATATAGTACGAAAGGCATTCAACATTGTTTGCAAAGTAATAGTAATAAATGCCTTTTGCTAAAACAGAAAAAAAAGCCGAGTCGGATTTATTTTTTTTGTTTGTTTGTAACTGCGACATTACAATGTGTGGAGCTACTATTCAGGATAGTGTCTAAAAGTTGACCAACGAGATGTCTAATCATGTTACATTTAAACTTCTGTATATCAATATAGTCAGGAAAGCAGGTAACAGGGATGGAATTCCAAAGTCTAGCCGTTTGAGGGAAGAAAGTATTCAAGTAGAAAGTTTTCCACCATCTAGTGGCCTCAACATGGAAACGGTGGGATTTTGCTGCTTGCCAGGTTAGTCAGGGGTATTTATGTCGAGAGGGCACAAGTGCACCAAGTTCATCAGAACACATTCCATTAAAACAGGCACAGATGCAACATCGCGGTGATGGGGCAGGGATTTAAGCTTAGTTGACAAAAATGGGATATATTAGATTGGAGACTCTTTTTTGGACCTTATCCAAGAGAGAGAGACTAGTGGTAGATACACCAGCCCAGATGTGGCAAAAATACTCCATGCATGGGCGAATGATAACTTTGTAGAGGTACAGGATGTTCTCAGGTTTGAGAAGTCTTTTATCACGATAGAGGGAACCCACCCTTTTTCTGGCAGCCTTCACAATGTTCTCAATGTATTTGTTCTAGTTTGGATGCAACACTGACGATCAGACAGAGGTTTGAGCTTGGCTGATAGTGTGGGACCGATTAGATTTTAGACTCTTTTATGAACCCTATCCAAGAGAGAGAGACTAGTGGTAGATGCACCAGCCCAGATGTTGCAACAATACTTCATGCTCTCTGGTAGGAGTAATTTTCTAGCATGATAAAGAGAGCCCATATACCATGCAGCAGCCTTGGAAATGTCTTCAATATATATGTTCCAGATCATGTTGCGTGTGAATAAGTTGAGTTTGAAACTTAAGTAGAGTGTTAATTCTTATAGCGATTGTTGGTTGAGAAGTTTGTTTTTTTGTAGTTGTTAAAGAAAAGAAGCTTACAACTAAACGTCACTATCCAACGAGCCATCTACTATAAGTCAAAGATAAAGATTAAGACAAGTTATCTGTGGGGGATCAGAGAAATCATCCACACTGGATACATAACGGAGAGGATTGGCTACATACTTCACTGTATTAAAAATCATCGGCCTTCAGGACAATATATTATCTAATTATAGATTTTAATTATGAGGATTATTTTAAAAGGAAAGCCTCTTAATTTTTTTTTTTAACTCGAAAAGTTAAAGATCTACAAAAACGGGAGTGGTGCCATTAAAACAAGTGACCTCTTCTGAATTTATTTTTCTACATAGTCCCAGCCATTCTCATGGATCGTTCCAAAAGTAAAGACCTATTGTTTTTAACTCAAAAAGTTGAGTAGCTACAAAGACGGGAGTGGGTCCATTAAAACGGGCAACCTTTTGTGCTCCAGAGTCACCACTATTCTCGATGCACTTTTGCCAACGATGAGCAATGGCTGTGCATGAGCATCTGGAGCATGTATAACTTAAAATATTGCAGCATTAAGAATTGATTATATAATGTTATAAATTGAATTAAAAAAAAAAAAAAATTGTTGATGCTACAATATTTTAACTTATATATTTATTATATTTTTTACTAGAATATCTTGTCCTTTTCTTTTCCAGTTTTAACAACTAGTCCTTTACTTTTCCATGTTTAAGCTTAACCATATTACTTTTCATCCTCGCATTTTTCTATTGTAATCAATGATTTTTCCAGGCTTCCAATAAATTCACTTGTTCTTTGTTTAATTTCAGTCTTATTTTTTTTGCCCCCATAAACACATATGTAATAACAATGTATGGAACTCGTCTGATTTCAATAAAATCCTCCCAATTATCTCCCTTTCATTCTTTCATTCTCTCCGTTCCACTTGTTACTTCTCTTTTCGAGAGTGAATTAGTAGCAATAGTAGCCACTGAAGTGACGTGGTTGCTATTGAAACCAGTCATAAAAAGCGTCGCTCACCTCCTTACATATTTTTACACTTTGAATGCCAGAAAATTCATTGTAAATTTTGTTTTACAGAACGAAAATTTAAATTTTTTTTCACAATATAGTGATGAAGGTGATCTATAAACTGTAATAATTGTTTGAAATTTGGTCGAAAAATGAGTGAGCGGTGAAGCTTTAAAGCAGATCTAAATGATTAAAACTTCTACTTAGCCATATATTCAAACATGATAGTGTTTGAATGATATATTTATGCAGATTTCCTCTTTATGATAGAACTAGCGGGGGTACCCGGCGTTGCCCGAGTGTTTGTTTCCGGGACGGGGGGGGGGAGTTTTAAAAAATGTTATGGTAGGTAAGTAGGAAGGATCAAACCCGGAGTCATGAGTAAAAGTAGGAAAATAAAGTGTGAAAAAAAAAAACAAAAAAAAAACATCTGCAACGTTAACAGTTCGGCCACCAAGAAAAGTCCATTCCAGTTGTTTAGGAAAAAAAAAAAACAAAAAAAAACGACTACAGTAGGTCGGCGCGAACGTGAAAATATGTGAATTGTCCAGCACGCTAACCACTACGCCACAGAGGACTGCAGCTTAGTTTAGTGATTTTAAATAACTTCACATGAAAGAACTACGAAGCCAAACCGGTGTTCTCTTCTCAACTGTTCCTTGTGAACGATCCCCAAACGGTGTTAAGTGGTGGCAGGGGGAGGAGGAATTTATTAGAGAGAAAATATTTTACCACTTCCATTGATCTTAACCGATTTTGGCCGTGACTTCTCAGCAGAAAAAGTATAGAAATCTAAGATTATCGAGGAATTTGAGAAATAATAAGCCTATAACACACCTCAGATATTGTTCTGCCGTTTGTGCATATTATATTTGCATTAAATATCTTGATTTTTAATCCTATTAATGTCAAAATCAGATGGGAAAAAATGAGTTCATTTTATTTATATAGAGATCAATTCTCTATTGATTATTATATTGTACCCAATATTATTTCAAAAGTTAAAAAAAAAAATGACCTGGTGCCATCAGCTAGAATCGAAACCAAAACATTTAGCTTTTTTTAATCGTATTTGCTACCATCTGACCTCAGGATATAAATAAAATATTAACACAGTTAAATGTATAAATGTATATTTGTGCATGCATAGAAGTAACACGTTCAGTCGACTTACACTTACCAAGTTCCAATTTTTTTAAATTTTGTCCCCTTAGCAACTATTTTCATAAGCTAAAAATGAAATGGAATTTGTCCTACAGGTCTGAATCTTCTATGTATCAAGTTTCAAGTTTGCAGACCAAAAATTGACAGAGTATAGACAGTTCCACACACACACACACACACACACACACACACATACACACACGCTGTGTTTGAACGTCTGTACAAGTAAAGAAAATTATAAGTAAAACAATCTTAAACGAAACATCTAAGCATATGATACGAATCTATATAAACTTGAAGATAATAAAGTAGCCAAAACATAAAACTTTCACCAAAAATGATTGAATTTGACATTTATATCATACTAGTGTTAATGAATTCATTTGGAATGTCATACGCCTTTAAGATGCTGGACATTTTTCCTCGATATACAGAGTCGAACGCTTTGGAGAAATCTACAAAGAGCATGACTGCCTTAAGTGACAAGGCCATATCTATCTTTATATGATTTATTTCCACAGCCAAACAATGTCGTAGCCTATAAGAGCCATTACAGCCAACAAACCGGAAGTCTAAGACTCAAGTTTTGGACTTCCGGTTTGTTGGCTGTCATGGTTCTTGTAGGCTGCGACGTTGTTTGGCTATGGAAATAATTATATATAATCTCTCACATTCTGAAAAATTATATATAGATTTTTATATCTAATAAAGGGTTGATGTGCTGTAAAAAAAAAAACAAAAAAAACAAACAAACAAAACAATAAATAAACATTTGAGGAGGTTAAAAACTTAAAGCATGACAACATTTAACAAAAATGACTGGATTCCGCACTAAATAACCCCAATACCAAACTAAACCAGTGATACGAATTTTATGAACTGAATTAAAGCTACCTCCACCTCACATGCAAGTATGACATTTAAGTGCTTGTTTAGATTGGTGATCTTTTAAACCAACGCATTTCAGGTGAAAACATTACGTTCTTGCAGGTCATGGCAAAATTAGTATAGATTCTAGAAATTACGAAAAAAACAAAAAAAAAAAAAAAAATGATCCAGTAGATGTGCAACACGTATTTCTAACAAAAACATACTCCACAATAACGTTCCGTTTAAAAATGGCGGACCCTTAATTTAAATCAATTAAAGTCAAGGGAGATAAGTCAGATTGTCATACTGAATTGGTCGTTCAGTTATTCCACACTGGAACATACAATGGAACTCAATTTGATAAATTCTATTTTTCCTCATAATTATTTTTATAATGGATTCGTAATTATTTGGAATTTATACTAATTTCAGATGGATTAATGTTTTCACCTGAAATGTGTTGATTTAGAAGATCACCAAATGTCGACGTTTATTTTATAAGCAAATACATGCTATACGAAACCCAAAGGCCATCATGCATATTTTTTTTTCTTCCTCCTGCAAGAGAAAGGTTTAAAATAATCTTTGTTAGGTAAAAAAACAGCCACTGTTTGATTTTTTTTTTATAGAAGAAAGAATGTGATCAAGTGACAGCGTTATAAAAGAATTTGACAATTAAATTATTTTATAGAATTCAAATTTGAAATGGGATTGTCTTTTTGTTATGGATGAATTTAAATTTTGACAATTCAGAAAAGAGAAACTTATTTTTTTTTTTTTTAGTAATAAAAATTGTTAGAGTGGTTCTGAAAAGTATTAGAGAAATTTCCATATATATATATATATATATATATATATATATATATATATATATATCCAGGCTTGAGATATTCAAAAGTAGAAACTAATGAACTCAACAAGGTTGTTAGATAGTGCTCGATAACAAAAGCAAAATATTTTTTAATATTTATTAAAAGTTAAACAGTTACATTTGGTTGCAACAAACAGCTATCTGCTTCAGGCGATGAGACTTTATCAGGCAACCTTAAACAATTCGACACTATAGCGTCAAATGGTTCAGAAAGAAAAAAAAAATTATTTTTCCTGCAATTTCAACTGCGTTCTTTCTTTTAATTTACTCACCGCTTCTTAAGACATATATATATATATATATATATATATATATATATCTAAACAAGCTTTGAGTAAAAAAAAAAAAAAAAAAAAAAAAAAGTAAAAATAACAATAAGAATGCAGTTTAAATTGCCGGAAAATAAATAACTTTTTTTATTTGGACCATTCAATGCTATAGAGTTGAATGATTCAAGGTCGCCTGATGAAGTCTCATCGACTGAAGCAGACGGCTGTTTGTTGCGACCAAATGTAACTGTTTAACTTTTAATAAATAATAAAAAAAATATTTGGCTCTTGTTATCCAACAACCTTGTTGAGTTTATTAGTTCCTACTTTTGAATATCTCAAGTCTGGATTTATTTAAAAATTTATGATGTGAAATGTTTGAATTTCATATTAAAGATTTTTATTATTCTGTGTAAGACAAAGAATACATTAGAAATATTTTAACTCCTTATCCTATAGGATTTCGATGTCTATCTCTTCAGAGGAGAAAATCTTTGCTATGAAACTCAAACATTTCACATCATAAATTTTTAAATTCATTGAATGACTAAAAATTTGATTTATTTGCTCTATTTTGAATATCGAGCAATTCTTATTTAGGTGGGATAATACTTATAGAATATTACAGCCAGTAATATCTTGTAAATCTTTTAATCACAGGTTTCCATACCAGCTGATTGTTGGGTAATTTTATTCTGAATATATATATATATATATATATATATATATATATATATATATACACACACACACACAAACATACACAGAGTTGCGCATAAGTCACTTTACCATTTTAAAATGAATTAATTTTTATTTATATGACAATATTTTTCATACATAAAACAAATTAAAGTTCCAATCTTTAAACTATGCAACAAAAGTATTAATTAAGTACACTCATTTACAAAAATGATATTTCATTTTAAAATGGAATATCATTTTTGCACCACACAATGACTTATGCGCCACCTTGTATAGAAGTAAAATTGATTTAAAAAAAAAAAAAAAAAATCATCTTACTTATCAAGATGCAAACAGCTCTACACGGATAAGTGGAGCAAATAATATAAGTTGAATAAAGGATGAACATTTGAAGTTAAATAAAACTTTATTAAATCATCAAATCAGGAAAAAAAAAAAAAAAAACCTCTTTAGGCCATGGAATTTCGAAGCCTAATGCTTCTCGTTAGGAGAAAACAGCCAGGTTTATACATACAAAAAAGCCGGCATAAAGACATTAGAAAATAAATAAGGATACACTGTATGTGTATAGAAACAGAAAAGGTGGTATAAATAGAATGAGAGGAAATAAAGATGGAGAAACAAACAAAAGGAAAGATGGTAACGTTACTAAATCACAGCATAATTTTATTGTATTTTGTTTATTATTAAATGAGAAATCCTTCCGAGATAAAATCTATTGAGAAATACGCATTTTAATATAGAAACACTAACAGATGTACCTGCTGTTGGCCGGTATTAAAACGTAACATTAAATTCCTTTAAAAAAAAAAAAAAAAAAAAAAAAAGAAAGATAAACTGAGACATGTGCATGCGAGTATGTTCTTTTCTAAACAGTTCACTGCTTATAAATAAAATACTCAAGCTGAGACCGAAACTAAAACCTAAAGACAGCGAGTCGAGTATGATAACAATTAGGCCAGCTTGCCACACTTTTTAAAAAGTGTTTACAAACCTACTTATTCTTAACATGAACCATTCACGCATGTGCATTCATGAAACAGTGTACAGATAAAAATCTAATGACCCCCCCCACGTACCAATTCAAAAAAAATTTTTTTTTTTAAATATTTTACTTTAAAAAAATTCATTTTAATAGTACTTGTTTTATGACGAAATTTTTTTTTTTTTTTTTTACATTTCTATAAAATTTCCTTTAATATATATATTTTTAATTCTTAGATAGGATATCTTCAACAACTTTAATCACATCATTTTTTTTATTATTATTTCGTTTCATGCTGAGTGACTTCCATTCCGTATTTAAAGCAACTAACTGCATTCATTTCCGCCATCTTAGTGACGGGAAAGCATTTGTTGGAGATGGCCATAGTAATGTTTACCCAATTACGTATGAGAGAGAGAGAGAGGGAGAGAGAGAGAGAGAGAGAGAGAGAGAGAGAGAGAGAGATTTGGAAAAAAAAATTAAAATAATAAAAAATAGTTTATATATTTTAAATATTTTTTATTAATCGCTGTCAAATCTTTCTATCATTTAATTACAAACATTGACCAAAAAAAAAAAAAAAAAAATCATTAGTATTTGAGCAACGAAACATATGCAAAAACAGAACAAAGTTCCAACCTTTTGAATTCGTCATACCTGAGAAAATCGTTTTTCATGTTTATATATATATATATATATATATATATATATATATATATATATATATATAAACTTACACTTAAAAAAAAATAACTTTTGGCATATTTTATATTTATTTTTTACAATGAGTCCTGCAGAGTTCATCCCTTTGCATTCAATTTAACAGGATTGTCTCCCTTTAAAAGGGGAGATAATTAGAAATAGCATTGAGTATAAATTCTTTGTTGGGATTTATTTCTTATTTTTAACGCATAAAGATACACAATGGGCACTCGTTAGCTCAAGTCCTGCTCGGCTGACCATTTATCTTATCCAACGACTGATATTTTTTTCTTTTATCTCCATACAAAAACTTATATACTTGCTATAATTTGAATAAAACACATCGAACGGTCATATTTTATAATGAAAATGGTTATCTATTATAATAAGTTGGCGCTTGATGAAATTCATAAAACAAAAAACTACAGACCGTTTATTTTAATATTTTTCAGAATTGAAGAGGTTTTTTTTTTTTTTTAAATTTTTTTTCATGCAGTTAATCCGAGTTCTCAGGTATTAACGAAATCAAACACAAAAAGCAATTATTAGCCCACATCTGTTTTTACCTGGTTAGAATACGTATAAATAAATGCAACAACAGTTCTCACCATTTTTTCCCCCATTCGAGTTGAATCTTGACAAGATTTAGTTGCTGAACTAAATTAAAATTTACTTAAATAACATCTCAAGTGGTCACATTTTGGATTTTGGATCTTTAGAAGAAGAAAAAAAAATCATTTTTTTTTGACCATCAATATGACTGAATAAGTCCATTTGTTAAAAAAAATAATAAATAAAGTAAAAAAAAAAAAAAAAAAAAAGATTACAAAAAAAAACAAAAACAAAATTAGATGACACAGAGGCCAGATAGTTCTTCAATCGATGAAATGTCAATTTTCACCTTCATTGCTTTGGTTTTTGCAATAATAAAAAAAAAAATTGTATGAAATAAAATATTTAGAATAGAAACATTTTAAAAAGAAAATTTTGTACATATTTTTTATGGAATTTTTTTTTAATGTTTCTCTTGCACAAAAGAATGAATTGTACTAAAAATGACTTTGTTCTATATATATATATATATATATATATATATATATATATATATATATATACACATACATACATGTTAGTATGTACTTCAATAGTGATCAATATATCGATAAAGCTTAATAGTAGTATGAAAATATACTAGGCTAATGAGTTGGATTTACTTAATGTATACATATATATATATATACACACATACATACAAAAAACTTGTTATATAATATATATATATATATATATATATATATATATATAACAAATTTCCATATTGCTTGACACACATATACACGGAGTGTTAAAAAAATTAATCTATTTTGATCTTAATTTATATTTCAAAATAGATGAATTTTGCAACACATTCTATGTATGCGCGCGTGTGTGTGTGTATATATATATATATATATATATATATATATAAGGGATTAGAGTTTAAGTGATTTGTTTAAAACGTTATTTATGAATAAAACTTTATAAATTATTTATAAATAAACTTTATAAATGATTTATAAATAAAAATGAAAACGTCTTAAACTAAAAGATGCGGACTCTATTCCATTATTACAGTTAAAGCTCTAGTATTCCCATTACTACTGAGCTTTCCACCCACATTCTATGTTAAAGAATTAAAATAATGTAGGTTTTTACTCTTCTAGGTTTTTACAAAACATTCTCGATTTCACTTCAAAACGAACATTTATTTTCAGAATAAAATCTACCCTTTATTCTGACTAAAAAAAGAAAAAAAAAAACAACCATTGTACGTAAATGGCGACATCTTTTTTTCACGCATTCTGCTGATGCTCACAAAACTACATATATCACATTTTTTTTTAAACTAATTTTTTTTATTTGGTTTATATTTAAAAAATAAGGTATATTTGAAAAAAAAAAAAAAAATTGGGCACTATCAAATGATAGAACTTTTTGCTAAATTAGAGACATTGGAAAGTTTTGTCATAGAGCTCTCTACTGCAGTTTCATGCATAACCAAGAGAACTTTAAGATAAGCAATGCTCTTCCATGCAATCATTAATATATATATATATATATATATATATATATATATATATATATATATATATATATATATAGAGAGAGAGAGAGAGAGAGAGAGAGATGAAAAAGGAACATACCTAGTTATATGCCCATCAACATTTCGTCTTTATTGTAAAACTTCTTCTGGATGAAAATATGATACAATTTATTCATCCAGAAGAAGTCTTAGAATAAAGACGAAACGTTGATGAACATATACCTGGGTTTGTACTTTTTCATTTCCTTATCTCGTTGGAATACTATTTCCATTATTCTCATTATATATATATATATATATATATATATATATATATATAAGAGAGAGAGAGAAAGAGAGAGAGATAGATAGATAGAAAGTATAAAATATCTATCTATATACTACAAATCTTGTTTGTTAGTTCTCAAAGTGGATGACGTCATCATTCTGTGATGTCTTCCATTAAAACAAGTGGAGATAACCGTTCTCAGTGAATAACGTTAGTAACATTTTTTTTATGTAAATCGCTCTAAACAAATTATGAAGCCACTTGATGTAAGGAGCTAAAAAAAAAAAATTTTTTTTTTAAATACTACTTCAAGGTCCAAAACTTGTTGACGATAAGTGTTATATGGCATAGATTTTGAGCCAGAAGAAAACTGTAATTCTTCCCTCTTTGTCAGAAACATCACTCACGGAATGCGAGGACTAAAGGACAAAATAAGGGAAGCCAGAGTTATGCGGCTGCCGAAAGTAAACCAAAGATCCACTTTCGACTCTCCATACTGCCCATATTGGATCATGCATTAAAGCAGAAAGATGGAGGATTACCGTGCACAGTGGATGATGTCACAAAATGATGAAGCCATCCATGAAACTAGTGAGAGGAGAGGGGAGGAGATACTTTGATGTTTTATCTAGATGACCTATGACCCAAAGTGTAGTGGATCGTCAAATCGTCTATTAATACAATATACTAGTTGCTATAATGGCAAGAGGAGGGTGCTTAATATCAGAAACATAGTGTACATATAGATTGAAATTTGAAGAACTTGGGCACAGAATCGCCAGAAACAGGGTTACTGACAGTTTCTTGCATTTAAGTTCATCAAATCAGAATGTTGGTCTTATTAAGCGTTTATTCGACCAGGTCTGGGTCTGAAAGAGTGAAATATGAAGGTCCCTCCATCGCCTGCATTGCTGAAAAGTAGCTGAACAAACCAATATATTAAGACAAGAAAAAAATAAAACAAAAAGAAATAAAAAAAGTGCTTCTTTTATACAACAGGGGCGCATGCGAACATTCGTGTTTCCTTCCATGGTCTCTGTGGCACAGATAACGAACTTTAATGCACGACTTTCATCTTGAGTCTTTAACTCAAACCAAGACCAACTTTTTTGATGGCACTTTCGAAGATACAAATCAGCACAAATACAAGCAACCATTTTGTAATCCATTAATCAATTAGAAAAAAAATGGCTGACGCCTGTTTCATTTTGTTACCCTTCGAAATTAGGTGACTTTGTTCAATATTTAGGCTAGTGTCAAAATTGTATAAATGTAATATGCATGCAGCCCTGTCGCATCAAAGAAATGGCATAATGATAGAATTAAAAAGTATATTTAAATAATTAAAACACAAAGAACAGAGTTTGTAATCCGTATGATCTTACAGTCAAAATTATAAATCGACTGTAAATGGTGTGTGTGTGTGTGTGTGTGTGTATACATATAAAATATTCCAGGTAAAGTTTAGATAGACAGAGTAAAAAAAAAAAAAAAAAAAAAAATCCAGAGAATTTTCACTGTGTTTATACAATAGTGTTCAATAATAAACAGAGCTCTTTACTGGTCCTAAAGATTTTATATAATGCCAACATAACTTTACTACACATTTGTAAAACATTTCAGTCACAGCTGTAAAAAAAAACAAACAGATTTTTTTCAAGCCAGAACGTTATTGTTTTAGATTTTACGTTTTTTTTTACGATTCTGCAAAATGAAAATGGAAAGCAAATGCCTTCTAGTTTGCAAAAAAAAAAACCCCAATATTTACAGCCATGATTGAAACATGTCTAGTAAATGTGTAGTAAAATTATATTTGTATAAATAATCTTTATTACCAATATATATATATATATATATATTAAATGTTTACATCAAATTATATAAAGATACTTTTGAAATATATATAGATTTTTTTTCATTTTTGTAAATACAAAAAGACAAAATAATGATAGCTATCAATTTTTTCATGATACAGATTTTTTAAAATTGCCTTGTAAATGAGAATAAAGCATTCTTTTTATTTATAAATTTAAAATAGAAAATTTAAAAAACAAATTCTGAATCATTTTTATTTGATAGGTCAAAATATTTCAAGAATTTAGAAAAAAGCTTTAATTAAAAAACATAAATAATAAATAAAAAGTTTGAATAGAATATATACCTGAATAGTTATTTATACTTGTGAAATGAAATTTAAGAATAAAGCATTTTTTTTTTATTTAGTTAAAATTTAAAAATACAAAATTAAAAAATTTTTTGAATCATTTTATTTGATAGATAAAAATATTCCAAGAATTTTAAAAAGTTTTAATTAAAAAAAACAACAAAAAAAAAACAAATAATAATAAATAAAAAAAAGTTTGAATAGAATATATACCTGAATAGTTATTTATACTTGTGAAATGAAATTTAAGAATAAAGCAGTTTTTTTTATTTAGTTAAAATTTAAAAATACAAAATTAAAAAATTTTTTGAATCATTTTATTTGATAGATAAAAATATTCCAAGAATTTTAAAAAGTTTTAATTAAAAAAACAAAACAAAAAACAAATAATAAATAAAAAAAAGTTTGAATAGAATATATACTTGAATAGTTATTTTAATTTATTTTTATTTCTTAAAGACTGAAACAATACAAATTTTAAATAATATTTATTTAAACATGTAAATTGAAAATAGCCATTCCGGTATAATTATTTTTAAATTTGTATTTTTAATTAAAAACATATCTGTTAAATTCTAATTGAGTTTCTTTATATAAATACAATTTATAAATAATGGCAAATTAAAATAGAATAATGGAAAATGAAAATAAAACTGCATACATCTTTTTTTGCTTTTTTATACACTGCATGCAAGATAGCAAAATAAATGATAGAAACAAGGCAAAATTTATATACATTTTTAAAATATGTATTTGGCTGGGAGAAAGTATACCAATATAAGCAATATACTGAAAAATCTAAAATAAAAAAAAATCGTTCAATGTTTTATAAATTTAATAAAACTAGGTAAGTTTAAAAATTAATTTTATAGTTGTAAAATTCGATATTTTAAAATGAAAGTCAAAATAATAAATTTTCACTTAAATTTAGGATGACAAGATAGATGAGACCCGAGTATCCTGAACAGATGCAGCATTTAGACTAATTAATAGTTTATATATATATATATATATATATATATATATATATATATATATATATATATATTAAATGAAAGATGAGGAATAAAATTTATATAACTTTATTATATCATCAGAACAATAAGGCAAAGTTAAGGAGAAATTTAAGAAAAAAATACCCTCTTTAGGCCATTGCATTTCGAAGCTAAATGCTTCTCATTAGAAAAGAAGAAAGGCCAGAATTATGCAAAATGCAAACATAGATAAATAAAAAAAAAAACAATCTCGCTTAATGACATTTAGGAATGAAATAAGAAATGGGATAATATGGTAAATAGTAATTAACGTAGATAAAACATGTAAGGGTGAATCGGAAGGGTAGTATATATGTAGGTACAATTTAAAAAAAAAATACAAGCCACTATGAAATAGTCGGGATCATAAAAGAAGAACTGATAATAAAATTAGAAAGGAACAAATAGGGAAGATATTGGAGAAAGAAGGGAATTCCAGCCTTTCTCCTCTTCTGGTGATATAATAAAAGCTTTATATATAACTTTTATTCCTCATCTTTCATTTAATATTATTGCTTTTGCTCCCCTTGAAAAACTTATCAAGAAAAGCTCAACGCTGTTTGAGATTTTCTTATCTTGATAAGTTTTGCTCTGTTAAAGATTTCCTCTTTCATAACAATCATTTATGTTCGTAGATTACTGTTGTATAAGTAAAATAATAAATATTTTTTTTACGTCCAAAAAATATGGGCACTTTTCCAAGGAAAGATATTTCCCATGATCTCCAAGGTTGGAGATGCTATTAATCATATTATCGTTAATATATATATATATATATATATATATATATATATATATATTTATATTACATTAAGAACTTCTTGAAAACTAGACAAAATTATCATTGAAAAACTAATTCTCTTGAAGATTCAAACCTGCATCCACAGGGGAGCAATCTTGGTATAAACAAGCTTTAATTTAATGATTACTAGTAAGACTACCTGGCGTTGCCCAAGACCATAATAAACAAAATAGAAGAGGTTGTAAATTGTGTGTAACATCTTTATATTAAAGCTTCTATCTCTCCCAATCTGTTTTTATCTTTCCCCTTTTTTCATTTTCCTCTCCCTTACCTCTGCTCAGCCTTTTCCTCTCTCTAATTTTAATGTTTGAAAAATAATCATAATAATGATAATAATAATAATAATGATAATAATAATAATAATAATGTTGGTCATTCACCTATCCTTTATATGATAAATAAATTGGAAATAGTTGAAAAACAGACCCCCCCCTCCTTCCCTTGATGAAACCTGGCTCAGTTAAATGAATTTGAAATTTTAGATATTATTCATCCAGGGCAATGCCAATCAAGAATATACCAACTTTATGGGCATTTGTTTTGTAGTTTTTTTGTTTTTTTTTTAACTTTTAGCTGGGCATACTTACATACACACAAGCAACTAACCTTTTATATAATAGATTCTAAGTCAATCTAGTTTATTAAATGAACCACACCTTAATAGGCTAAGTATTTTTTTTTAATGTCCTTCAGCAATATTTTGGCATCTAGAGGAAGCCAATTAGAAATGACAAAACGTTGCATCCTGATACTAAATATTCAGAGGCAACATTCGAAGCAAACTGGCTTAAGAAAAAAAAAAGAGAGAAAAAAAGAAGCTTATAAACTTATAAGAGATGTTACGAAAAAGTCATTTTATATTAGTCTCCCCCCCCCCTTGTCTTCTAATTTTCTGTTTTGCATATTATCAGCCATCTTGTCTTAAGAGTAAGGCATTAAAATGTTTTCATAGCAATAAATAATTTACAAGAAACATAACCAAAGTGTAAAAACACAATTGACTACTTTGGATAATCGAGTTGCAACAACAAAATTATATTCTCAGTGATTTTTGGTGTATACAAAAATATAACTGGCCCTGCTACTCACACACACACACACACACACACACACACACACATACATACACACACATTCCCCTCTTGTGCCTGAAATAATGCTTTTTCACTTAAGCATAAAGCAACATTTGTAAAAGAAATTGAACTTTTTAGATTATCAATATTTAGAAGAAACAGCCAAATTCTAAAAAGAAAAAAAATGGCTGCTTGGGTTAATCAAGTTACAACACAACAAAATTATATTCCCAGTGATTTTAGCTTTTCAAGAAATATAACTGGCCTTGCAACACACTATACACACACACTTCCCTTTGATGCTGGAAATAATGGTTTCCACTTAAGCATAAAGCAACGTTCATAAAAGGAATTGACCCTTTTAGATTATTAATATTTTAGAAAAATAACTGAATAAAGTGTAGTATGTGTTCTGATGCTACACTTAGTTTATTTTGTCTTCTGTCAGTGAAGGAGAAGTCCTTCCAGACTGAGGAAATTTCTTTTATTTTTCTTTCAATCTAGAGTACCTTTTTTGGGTGGGGGAAATAAGATATTCCTCACACTAAAAACAACCTTGTACCTAACTATGTCCTTGTAGAGAGGCAAGCAGATAGACTGAAATTCGAATACAGTTAGAGCGATATAATTTCTTCCTTTAAGTGAAGTAGACTTGTTAGCTTAGCGGGTAAAGTTCTGGACTGCCATGATTGGTACTGACTTTAGTCTAGGGTTCAAATGTGTCTGCGTGCATTAATTTTTAAGCATGTTTCATTTTTTTTTTTTAATGTTTAAATAATTTTTGCCCAATAATGTCCCCATAAAATGTACATTCAATATTACATTAATCACTTTGTACTTGCACAAAAATATGATGGATGTATATGAACATGGTATATTTTCAAATATATATTAACAAGAAGATTTTTTTTTATAAGAAAAAAAAAAAAAAGGGTGTTTTTCTTATGAGATGAAATGGAAGATTTAAAAAATCAACAACAACGAAAAATAAAATAGAAAATTAACAATCACTTATTTCGGCTCAACTTAAATCCAAGAAAAATACATCACACCACACACACAGAAAGATAACGCAAAACAACTCCCATAACTTTCCTATACTTTAAACACGTACATAAAAACACAAATCCATTTTTCTTTTTTAATTGATTCATTCACTTAAAAGAAGGATTAAAAATAAAAATGTAATTGACACAATTGATAAAATTTTGTAAATGTAAAATTTTATTTTTATTTTAATATAAAACTTAGCGCTTATACAGTATGGGACAGATTATTCTTGGGCATGCTAAAATATTAGGCTAAAATAACTATCCTCACCAAAAATTGAAAAAAAATTGAGTAGAATTGTAATTTAAAATAAAAATCAGTTTTCGTATTTTGTCACTTATTATCTAAATATTAATTTACTTGTCTGTACCTCTAGAGTAAAAAAAATTAAACAAAAACAAAAAAAAAAAAAAAAAACATCACAAATATTAAGGAGAAAGGAATTACCTCCCTTTATACTTGCTCTTTATCAGTTAAAAATCATTAAACCATTTCCTCTCAAAAAATAAAAAAAAACCCAGAAAAACAAAACATGGCTGTCTGTTTACGGTTTCAAATTAGCTATTTTATTTTATAATTTAAAAAAGTCATGCTGATGAGACAGTTTGTTTCTTTATTATAGTTTCTGTTTTAAATTAAAAAAAGTTTGTTTTAAACTTAACAAAAAAACGAGCAAGTGAATTGACATATGTCTCTTTATAAAAAATTTTTTTCAGAAAAACAATGTTGAATTTTCATTGAAAAAAATCTAATTTTTTTTGAATCAATTCTTTTTAGCTTTAAAAGGTTAAAAAAAAGAATTTGCTAAAAATTTGTTTTAAATTTCTCGTTATTTGTTTTATTTTAATTTTTTTATTCATTTTATTTAAAACGTGTTTAAAAAATTTTCAACTACCATGGAATTTCCATAGGTTCTGCTAGTTCATTATTATTTGGTTAAATGGCAGACTGACTTATCTCCTCTTGTTTTAATTCAGCCAAATATGAAAACTAATTTTATTTTGAATTAAAATTCTACTCGATAATTTTTAGTGAGATTCTTATTTTTGCCTAATATTGAAGTATACTGAAAAAGTTTTACTTAGAATGTGATTTTCATATGTGCCCCATACTGGATAGGCGTCTAAATTTTACTTTCATACAATTAGAAATTATCTTTAAATTTAGAAACTTTAAGAGATTTTCTTTTTTTACTCCAATCTTTGTGTTTTCTTTTATTGCTTTTTATAATCTGTTTAGAACACTTTTGGTAAACCCAATTAGAAATTTAAAATAAACATTTTTCATCTTTTAATATCTAAACTTTGGCAGATTTTTTTGGTGCTTGTTAAAGATAGAGTCGATTTTTAAAAAAAAATATGTGATAAGCAAAAACAAAAGTACTAATTGTCATGTCGAAAATAGTAATATATCCCAAAATTACGAAAATTCATTGAGTAGAAAAACTTATTGTGTTTTTAGTAAAAAAACAGTCAATCGTTATGGTCTAAAACAGTACATCAGCCATTAAAGTAAGGGAGACAAATCAGTTTAGCAAATAAATATATATATATATATATATATATATATATTTATTTATTCAAACGGCAAAAACAGTAAGTTAATTAAATTGAATAAAATGTATTTTCATAAATATTGATTTTTTTAAAAAATAAACCAAAAAAGTAATTTCTGTTCTGTTTTCATAAATTTATATAAAAATATTTATGTCCCCTGTGTTCGCAATCTTCAAAGTGTTCACATCTAGGGATAATGCAATTTCCCCCAATTTTGTGTAAAAATTACACTTAACCATGAATAATTTTCTACTCGACGAATTTTCGTAATTTTTAGTTATATTGCTATTTTCAGCATGAAAATTAAGAATTTTTTTTTTGTGCAAGCCACATATTAAAAAAAAAAAAAAAAAAAAAAAATCCGATCTGCGCCGATATTTTTAATGGATCAGAAAAAAACCTCCCCATTATAACAAATGTTTGTTCTGCAAGAAACAGCTTATGCAGATCCACCAATGTAAAAAAAAAAAAAGTGTGATCTGCGCTAGTTGTTAAAATATATTTTGAATCAACTTCATTGAAAGATACTCTATCCAATTCAATATTTTATTGATTATATCTCTTGTTTAATTAAAATTTCTGTAAATTGTTAAATTTTATAAAATATTTTAATCGTTTCCATCCAATTTCTTCTGATTACCTTTGTTTCATCCAATCAAATCGAGATATAACAAACAATCTTTTTGATTCTAAATTTTTGTAATGAGGATTGATTATTCATATAACTTGGACTATGGTTCTCATTTTCACAGCGTTTCAGTCAATGTAACCTCCGACCAAGTACTTCATCCACTACATCACAGATCACGTGGCATAGCGGACAAAGTACTTGGTAAAATTCAGTTGTAAGTTACACTCTTCTAGGTTGAGGGTTCAATTTTCAGTGTAAGCGACACTAAAAATTCTAATTACAAATTACTTAGAACTTCTTAGTCATGGCTGACAGAATGAGAGAATGCTACACATGTGGATTAAATAAAAAGTTTCTTTTGAAATTTCATGCAGATTTCCATGTTCAACAGAGAGATTCCAGAGTTTGACAAGATACACCTGAAGATGGTCAGAGTTTACATCAACCAAAACGTGAAAATGACACCCAAAAAGAAAACAGTAATAAAAAAAAATCAAAAGAATCTAATTTTTCAGGTTACGTTTTAATCCTGTGAGATCTCATTAATTTAACTCCTTTTTTTTATTTTATTTTTTTTATTCTTTTTATTTTAAATAGTTATTTTCTTTACTTGTTTTCATCAAGGATTATTTAGTGATCTCTCTTGGATCACATTCAAGTTATTCCTGAATCATACAATCCAACCAAAGAATGAATTCTTCTGTGCTGGAAGTCAAAAAATATCTAATTCCATGCACCTGGGAAATATAGAACCTAACATCATTCTATTCCTGGCCCATGCAATTAGATTGGCGACCATCTTGGCATGCTTGGTATCACGTTCCATATTTTTATCCTTCTTTAAGTGAATAAACTGAAACCACAACATGCATTTTGTATTACTTTTTTGCATAAAGGGGAGAAGACTTTTAAACCAACCTTTATGCTCAACTGAAGCCTTTTTAATTATCCCACTATTTGCTTGTAAGATTTTTTTTAAGAACCTTGATTAAATGCCCGATAATAATTTGGAACCAAACCCATAACTTTTGGAAACAAGTTTGATTTTTACCAGGTTTTGGAAAGTAGAGCAGCATGATTGAAATAAGGCTTGCTTGTTTTATCGTATATCAACCGCATATATCACTTTGGTTATAGTCAGCTAACATACTCCCTAATTTTATGCAGAGCGCTATCGGAAGTGGTGACAAGGCAAATTGGTTACTTCACTTTTATTATGTATTGAATAAGTTTTTTTGTTTTTTTTAATGATGTTTGAAATTTTATTTTGATTTCAATAATTTCGTTTTTATGCTTTCATAAATGTATTTCTTATAAAATTTTAAATAAAACGAAAACTTATTTTTTTAAAATTTGATTATTAAAAGTGCAAATAAAGACTAATTTTTATCTGTATAATTTTTGTTGATTTTTAGTGTATACTTGTCAATAACGTCCTTTTATGATTTTATTTCGATAAATCGCTTCACAATAGAAATACTGAAGAACAAAAAAAAAAATGAAGGCACTGATTTGCCTTGTCACTGCTTTTGGTAGCGCTCCACAGAAAATTAATAAGTACGTTAGCTGACTATAACTGCCACGTCTTGCTACACATTTGCTAAGTTCTAGACAGTTGTGTGATTATATCTTTGGTTTCCCCTATAGGAGCTGGAAGAGAGTTTTTTTTTGGGGGGGGGGGGTAAACTATTACTTAAAAAAAATACAGACATGTTTCACATACACAGATATGAAACAGGAAAAATAAAATTTAAAAAATTAGATAACATCCTGTTCTTCCTGGCAAAAATGCAAGATGATCGTTCCCTAAGCTAGTTGATCTAAAAAGTTAGAATGCAGAAGGGTAAAGATAAAACACATAGCGTGACATTTTCACTAGATGGGTTGCCTACCACGGCTTAAGAGAGGCCCATCTACCCTCATGAGGAGGATAGACTGCGCCAATTTCCCAACCTGGTATTTTACCTCACTGTGCATACAGTACCTCGCCTTCCCAAATGGTCACCCATCTGGTACTAGCCAGGCTCGATGTTGCTTAACTTCCGTGTCTTGCGAGAACCAGTGTGTCGACGTGATTGTGCCGTATTCATTTACATATGTGATTGTAACTATGTTTCTGAATTTCTGAAAATTTCAAATCTCAGCTTGTTCCTTCCTTTGTATTTAGTCCAATGAATATAAAGCAAAAAATTGCTAGTGACTGGGTTCTGTTGATTTTATGTCTATCCTTTTAAAACTAAGCTACATTGTGTGTGTTAATGGTCCGTTCTTCATTCTTTGAGCGTTGCTTTTCCATGTGTGTCGTTTCCAGCATATTTGGTCATCCAGTAGCTGTTGTTTGACTGTTTAGCTGCGGCAAATAACACTCATGTGCGAAAACAATGGAAATTTGCTGCAGTTTAAAGGTTTCAATGGAGAGAGATAGTTCGTTCATGAGGAGAGAGACTATAAGTGACTCCTTATAAAAGAGAGGCAACAAATAATTACTCCTTAATTTTTTGTTTTTAATTAACAGCTAGAATTGGATCACAAACCCCAAAATAAAATGATGCAAGTTGTCTGTTCTTTTATATCGGCTGTTCCATTTATGGTTGCGTCGTCTAGCAATTGTTCATCGAATAAAACTCATGCACTGAAACAATGGAGACTTGTTGCTGTTTCAAAGGTTTTATTGTGGAGAGAAGTTCTACGTACAAGGGGGGGGGGAGACTAAAATTAATTCCTTCTTACTTGTCATACTTCGCCTTAAAAACGGTCAACGAACGGACAGAAATCGAGGAAATATACACTTAGATTTCTAAATTGTCAGGCATGTCTTGTTTGTCTGCTTCCTCGACTTAAACTGTACGAGGAACTCCGCCCGGTCTCCTAAACTCATAATGCAATTTCTCTGTAACATCATTCAACACCTGACTTCTAGTGTGCTTGGTCAAGGGAGATAACTCTTGACTCCTCACCCTTTTGCCTCAGTCATGTTAGCTGCACTGGGTCTATTTCCGTTTGCTGCTCGGTTGTCTTGACATGTACTTAATGTGACCCTCACCAAAATTCATACTAGTTAACATAATCTCTAATTAGTGGTGTAGGGTCGCAATATATAACAATAGAAATGAAAAAACAAAAAAGAACAAAAAAATTGTTGTGAAAGATATATTTAAATTAAATAAATATTTTACATAAAGTATTTTTATAAAATTCACAAAGGCTGCAGTTCTTCTGGCTTTATCTTAATTTTCCGATCAACTAGGTTGGGGAATGTCCATTTTGTATTTTTCAGGAAGAACTGTATGTCAGCTGATTTAAAAAGGTTTCATTTTTTTCCCCTATTGCACATGTAATACTAAATTGATTTTAATACCAATACGTTCAGCATGTCAATCTTAAAAAAAAACAAATAAAATACAATTTTTGATCTACTATATATCGTCTTCCCAATAAAATTACAATTTATTGTTTGCTCATTACATTAATTCAAGAAAATTGGTTTGAACTTTTTTTTTTAAAAATTAAAAATCACTCCAGACAAGGCATGAAGCCATTTGATGTATGGAGCTGCAAAAAAAAAAAAAAAAAAAAAAGGGAGGGGGGGGGGAACCCCACTACTTCCAGGTCAAAAACTTGCCAACAATAAATATTAGATGGAAAAATTTTTTTGACTCAGAAAGCAGCAATTCTTCCCTCTTTGTCAGAAACAAAACGAGGGAAACGAGAGAGTTCAGAGGCTGCTGAAAAGTAAACCCAAGATCTACTTTCTACTCTCTTTATAACGTATAACATTATAACATATTGAAAAAAAAAATATAATAATTTGAAACGTTATGTTTAAAGATGAATTTGTCAGACAGACGATACGTTGCACGACAATTTTATTATTATAGATTATTTTATAAATATATACGTTTATGTCCGTTTAATTTGTATAAAGGGATGATTGAGCCATTTTAATGTTCAGAACACAAATAGACATTTCTAATTTCAAAATCAGAAATCTTTTTGAAAAAAAAAAAAAAAAAAAAATCTATTTAGTAACCTTATTTATTTGTCTATGTTTTTATTTTTTAAATGACTGATCGACTTATTTAAATAAATAATCACTTTGCATTCATTTTTTTTTATTTAAAATTATTTTTTATTTTTCTGTTTCTTCAGCTACCATTTTTTTTTTCTTAATGTAATTTGAAAATTCTAAAAAACTTACGATTTTGTGATTTTTTTTGGTATTTACTCCCCCCCCGACTTACACAATGAATATATATATATATATATAACAAATAAATAAATAAAAAATAAGACCCCTCCCACTTCCCTACCCCTTAAATTTTTCAAACACTAATAATAGACAAATACAACAAAGATAAACAATAATAAAGGAGAAACAATAAACAACAGTCATTAAATAATAACAACCCAATTCACCCCCCCCCTCAAAAAAAAAAGAAAAGAAAAAGATCTGCTAATTTCGTAGTTTCTTATCCAGAATGATAGGCAACTGTGACCTCAGTTGTCTGCTATTTTAAAGAGTTAAAAAAAAAAAATTGCTTATTATGATAGAGCCGACAGATCAATTTTTTTTAAATATGTGGTTTGAAGCAAAAACAACAGTACTCAATTGTCGAAAATAGTAATATATCCAAAAATTACAAACATTCATAAAGAAGAACAGATATTCTGTTTTGAGTAAAAAAAAAAAAGAAAAAAAAAAAAAGGAAAAAAAAAAAAGAAGAAAAGTCTGTCATTAAAGTGCCGAAAAGGGAGATAAGTATGTCCCCTGCATTCGCAATACTCAAGGTGTTCACATCTAGAGCAAATGCAATTTCCCCCCCAGTTTTCTGTAAAAATTACTTTTCGCTATAAATAATTTTCTACTCAATGAATTTTTGTAATTTTGGGATATTATCCTATTCTCGACACGACAAGTAAGTACTTTTGTTTTTGCTTAAAATGAAAAAAAAAATAAAGATCTGTCAACTATCTTAAACACACACACAAAAAAAATCATTTTCACAAAATAAAAAACAAAAAAAATGTAATATTTTCTATGAGTAAATTGCTTTTTTTATAAAATTTAAAAATTGGATTTGAAATATAACAAAATACAACTCTTTAAAATGGCAGACAATTTACGCCACAGTTGTCCGCCAATTTGCATAAAAAAAACTACAAAATCACCAAAATTCTATAGAATCATGAAATAAGCACACTTGTTAAGACATGATTAAACACACGATAATCGGAATCCCTCTCCTCTCCCCCTCCCCCTTACGTATCAGCCCCGTTCCACCTCCCTGCCTTTTTCTCCCCCCAAAAGCAATCGAGTGGGGGTTTGGGGGAGAGCGAAGTATCGGATCCCGAAATATGATTCTAGAAAGAAACAATTTTTTTTAAATTCCTTTCACTGCACTTATTTCATTCTTTCTTAATTTACTGGTGTTGGCCATTTCGTGTTGTTGTTGTTGGTGGTGGTGGTGTTTGGACTTTATTGCTGTTCTAAGACCATCATCTAAAAAGCCGTTTTCTTGGGCGTTCTTAGACTTTAGTCGTATCCATTGGTTCCCCTTCTCCATTAACAGTCGCCTGAACAATAGAGTCGTGTTTCTTCCAGACTTTACCTGCAGCCAGGATCTGGGCGATTTCTTCGAATGTCTTGTTTTTAGTCTCAGGCACAAAGAAGAAGATGAAGATGATAGCAATAGTTAGAATAACAATAAAAATGATGAATGTGTAGGGACCCATGGAGGTCTGAAAAAAATAAAAAATAAAAAAAATAAATAAAAAATAGATCACTTATATAAGTATCATTAAATTAATGAATAATAATTTTCATGGCAAGTGCTCGACTGAACTCTAATCTATGGTTCCCTTTGATTCAAAACTTTCATAAAACCATTTAACTAGTTACAACTACTATATGATTCCATGAACAAAGATTCTTTCCCAGAACTGCCCGTCTGTGGAACATTGTTCCGCTGGCCTGCTTCCCGGTTGAATACAATAATAGTAGCCTTCAAATCCAATGTAAACAAGTTCTACCCAATCGACACTATTAACGATTACTAAACTACCACCATACATTCATTAACCCTTATCCTCAAGTGGTCTTCAGGCCTTGATAATTGGTGACTTCCAAGTAAAAAAATAAAAAATTTCTTTAACAATCATAATACTGGCATATCACACATATATGCAAAGAAATTTTCTTTTACACTTCAATCCCAGATAAACTCCTACAAGTAACTTATTGAGCATTGTTAGCAGAACTCTAATACGAGTATACACTTTTGCCCATTAGGATTGAGCCAACCCCAGCTATGAATGGTTTTAGGTGATATACGAGGTACAACCTCATGTTTCACACATTTCAGAGGTCACTATTCGTCATGGCAAACATGTGCTTGACATGCAGGTATAGGAAGGCATCTTGCAGCAGGTTGCCGATACACTATTCCTATTTACAATGCCTCCCCACGGGACAGAGTTAGACACCAGGGTCGTTTTTTAATGTGGAGAAAAAGAACAAAAATAAAAATTGTCTCAGTCGTGAAGGATTTCTCCTCCACTGACAGAACAAGAAATTGAAGTGTAGATCTGAAGAACAGATACTACACTTTTTTGCCGATACACTATTACGTGGAGTATTGCGTTGTCGCCTACCTGTCAGATGAGTTTATTTGGGGGTGCATCTTCCTCAGTGAATTAAACGCGCCCCAAGATACCAACCTGGAAATTTCTACGATTCTGATAAGACACATGAAGTTTAAAGCACTTGCTACAAAAGCCAATAAAAAAAAAAGGGAGGGGTAAAAAATAAATGTTACCAAAGGCAAGTTACTCTTCTACCTATGTGGATAAGTTGCTATGTTATAACTTATTTTAAAGCGTCTATTTATTTTGAAATAACAGTAGCGTTCAATCTGTTGAGTTACAGGGTGGAACGATAAAATTGTCACACTAGAAAAGACAACAGGATTCCATTTCCGTTTGAGGAAACCGGTTTTCTTTCTTTGTTGCAAACCATCTACTAGTTGGCCAGTTGTGTACAAATCCCAAGAGCAATAGGAGTCTTCTATTATGTCTGAAAGCAACACAATGTTCAACGAGCAAGATCAGAGATGTGCCACTGCACAACTCCTGCTCTCTACTGATTTAAGTTATGGCAACAGGACCATTGCCAGTACACTCAAAATGCATTGCTTGATTGCCATGAATAACAGGGACATGCCCAGAATGATGAAAATAAAGTTTCCAGCCATGGTTATAGTCTTTGATGGGGTTTCAACAGGACCATTGCTTGGTACCATTGCTTGGTATCCCCAAAATGCAAATCCGGATAACAGGGACATGCCCAGGGTGATAAAAACAGTTTCCGGCTACGGTTATAGTCTTTAGTGTGGTTTCAAATGAGGGCCACATTATGCCACCTCACATCTTTTAAGACGGCATGAAAGTCAACATGAAAGTCTATCTGGATGTGCTGAAGAGTGTGATGATCCCCTGATGCAATCAGGTGGCTGCTGGCAGACCCTGGGTGTGACAGCAGGACTTGACACTAGCTCACAAGTCCAAAGAGATCCAGGCTTGGCTTCAGAAGGAGTGCTACAACTTTGTACCCTTATCTTACTGGCCCCACTCCTCTCCCGACATGAACCCGCTGGACTACTTTGTTTGGCCATACATTGAGATCATCACCAACATGACCTCCCAGAACACCAAAGCCAGCCTAATCGCTGCCAACCGGCGAGTATTCGCCAAGCTCCTGCCAGCACTTGTGAAAAAGGCATACTCCCAGTTCCGGACCTGTATCAAGGCGATGATTAAAGGTGAAGGTGGCTACATTGAATGGATGTCAGCTCTACTACATAATCAAGTTACCTGAATTTATTTTTTCAAAAAAAGTTTAAAAATAAAGTTGCAGTGTTGTTTTCTTTAGAGCAACAATTTTATTATTTCACCCTGTATTATTGTCAACGAAACAAAAAAGGGGTGAAAAAGTAAATACACTACTTTTCTACCCATTTGGATAAGTTTTTATGTTTTAAGCGATTTTAAAGCATTTACTTTGAAATAACAGTGGTGTCCAGTCTGTTGAGTTAGAACAAAAAATAAAATGACAGTTTCTTACTGGTCCTGGATATGACCTTAAACTATATCCGATGGTGAGGCCCCAGCTTGCGGGCTTTGGGGAGTGTGGAGCCACCCTTCAATTGCCATTGCTCCCAGGTCCACTCTGACCTGGACTGGTAGTGCCTGTTAGGGTCCCAACTATGGGTTAAATAGAAACCGACTTTAACCCCCCCCCCCAATATACTCAATTAAAAATTTTTTCTTCAAAATCACTGGATTCGGCATTAAATAACCTGAAAAGGATTGATATGCCATAAAACAAAAACAACCAACAGTTTCTTATGAAAATATCAGGATATTTTTTTTTTTACAATAGCTAACAAAACAAAAGAGAATAAAAAAAAAAAAAAAAATTCCCGACAAAAGGCAAGATAAATTAGCTGACTTTTTTTTTTAAAGGGAGTCATTACTTATCAAGGCCCGAAAACCACTCACGGATAAGGATTAATGTTTGTCATGGGATCGATGAGATGACACCGTAATGATGAGTACTGGTAAAAATTGAATAGAATTCGATTATTTAAGGCGGGGGGGGGGGTAGATCAACAAGAACTTGTTTACCTCAGACTTGAAATGGCCATATTGTAGTCAACTGGAAGGCAGACTCATGATATAGAGTTCCGCAAGCGGGTTGGATAAGTATTTTGTGTTTTAATTTATTTTAACCTGTTTATTGACTTTGAAATAAAAGAAGTGTTACGTCTGTTTAGTTAGAATGGAAAAACTGGCGGTTTCATTACAGCCATTTGAATCCTTGATAATCAGTCAAAAATCGAAAATTAAATTACTGTTACAGCATTGGATTTTCACACGATTGGTGTGATTTATTGGATAGGTAAACATTAAGTAAAGAATAATATTATCCAAAATGGCCGTCTTTTGGGGCCACATTACCTAATGTTTACACATTTAAAGTGTGGATTTCTCAATACAAAATGTGTATTTCTCAATAGATTTTAACCCCCCAAAATTTACTCATTTAACAATAACAATAAAAAAAATAATAACTACGCAGAATGTTTTTCTCACAATAATTATTCCATGTCCCATATTTCACTTTACACGACTTGCTAAAGCCACCAGTGTCTAGAGTATTCCATTTACAGAAAACGTTGGAAAGGGAAGTAAATCTGATCAAATTTAAAATGGAAGCTGAGAAGGGGAGGTAACTTTGTCGATATAAAAAACAGGGTTTTTCATTTTAATTATAAAAATGGGAGCAGAACACACGGACACAGAAAAAGAATTAAAACGTTGATTAAAACTTACTTGAAGGAAAGGAAAGGTAAGTAAAAGAATGAAGTTTGTCACCCAGTTGAATACGAGAGACATGGACATGGCTGCTGCTCTTGGGCCCTGCGTGAAGAGCTCGGAAACCAGATTAAATGGAATCGGTCCTGTTCAGGAAAAAAAAAAAGACATAGAAACATTATACTGCAAGAAAATTAAAACTATTCTAGTTTCACAAAAATAAAAACAGTGATTATTTTTTTTAGCAATTACCATCATGAAAGTTTTTTTTTTTTTTTTTTTTAAGGTAATCACTACTTATCAAAGCCAAAATGTAAGGTGGTAGTTTCGTAATCATTAATAGCGTAGATTGGGTAAAATTTGGATTATTTAAAAGGACAGCTCAACAAGAATTTGTTTATATTGGACTTGCAGTTGGTTTTCTTCACATCTTGCAGAATATGATCTATTCTGTCTGAACTACAAGTTTTGTTAACTTTTCTTAGTGGTTTATTGCTTTTTCTGCACTCTTCCACCACTCCTTGTAGACATACTACAGAATACAACCTATTCCATATAGACTCTCTCCAAGACCCATTGTCTCATTCTTTTTAATTGACTGACTGATTTGAAAATTATGGAACTTATACTGTCATGCTTCTAAGTTGTTTAACTTTTCTGCACCCTTCCGCCATTCCTTCTAGACATACCTTCATCACTCCGACTGGTTTTCTGTCCATACAGAAGTGATCTGAGAATAAAAACGAACTTTGTCCATTGTTTTATCTATCACGCATTATCATGTTATGTTCTTGATGGTCTACCGCCGTTTTTTTGCACCCTTCTACCAATCCTTCTACACATACTGCAGAATTTGATATATGTATTAAGTCTCTCCAAAACCTTCTCTATCTCTCACAAAGTTATTTGGTTGACTGACTGATCTGGAAGTCCTGGAACATACATATGTGGTTTACCATTTTTATGCACCCTTCCGCCAGTGGTTAGCATGCTCTTGTTCCATCAGCCACGACTGGATAGAGGTCATAAATAATCCGCTTTATATTTTTTCGTTGCTCACACTTAGGATTGAACCTTTAATCTTCAGGAGTAGGTCATGTATGTTTAGGATTGATTTTTTTCTAAGTACTCTAACCACTGCACCACGGGTCCTTGTGGAAATCGCTTCAGACAAGGCATGAAGCCACTTGATGTAAGGCCCTAAAAAATACTTGAAGGTCAAAAACTTGCCAACGATAAGTGTTAGATGAAATAGAATCTGACCGAGTAAACAGTAATTTTTTCGCTCTTTGTCAGAAACATCGCTTATGAAATGTGAGAACTAAAGGACAAAAATAAGGGAAGCAAGAGTTATGCGGGTGCCCTGCCGATTGTAAACCCAAGATTCACTTTTTACTTTCCGTCATTTGGAGCAGATAATGTAATGTAGATACAACAAAAATTGTTGGGTATTACGTCAATGAACAGGCGAATAAAATAAGTGTTTAATGATATCTTACCAAGACCGAGGGCAAATCCGACAATGTAAGTGAGCATGACGAGAATACTGCAGACTGCCATCCATCCGTGGTGTGACTGAAGATGAAGAAAAAAAAAATGTAATTATGAAATAAATATTTTTGGATTACATGATGTGCCAAAATAAATTTTTGCCGTTATTTAAGTAAACCAAAAAAAAAAAAAAAAAAAAAAAAAAAAAAAACAAACGAAAATTTGCAAATGCTCCTTCCAATTATTCAAATATTTGAAACTTATATTTCAATGTGAATGAAAGAATTTATGGATTCAGCTGGTGACATCGTGTATCGGAAAAAGAAAATATATTACTATTCTTGAAGACATTATATTGCTAAAACAAAATTGATTTTCAATAAATATTGGCGGACCTGAAGAAGCTTCCCCCCCCCTCCCTGCCGTAAAATTAACTCCTTTTCACGTTTTATTTTTTCTGCGGATTATTGTCGATAACAGACTTAACTTTTATATTAGTAGGGAAAATTATTTTTTTTAAAAGTTTATTTAATGACTTTTAACGTGGGTGATCACTTTAAAATTATAATGTTCTATTAAATTGGTACCCCACTTTTTGTTCAATCAGCAAAACTCCTTATTAAGCTATTTTTGTGGTGTAAAAGAAAAATTTAATAGAATGTTATAATTTAAAAGTGATCCCCCCACGTTAAAAGTCATTAAATAAATTAAAAATTTTTTTTTCTTGCTAATATGAAAGTTAAGTTTGTTGTCGATAATTTCACAGCAGAGGGAAAAGCTTGTTCAGGTTGTCCAAAAGTAAATTTTATGGAAAATTGGAGAAAATTGCATTTTTTGTAGATGTTATAAAGTAGAGCGTGAAGGGTTCATGCACAGGGGACATAACTCGGAACGTATATTTTAGATTACATATTCATGGCATGCAATATTTGTAGCCTATATTGATGAACTTTTTTTTTTTTTTACTAAAAACACAACAGCAGTTGTTTTTACTTGATAAATTTTCATGATTTTTGGATATATTACTATTTTCGATACGACAATGATGTACGTAATATGTTTTGGCTTAAAACCACATATTTAAAAAATCAATCTGTCAACTATCTTACCAAACACCAACAAAAGTCTATTGCGATTGGCTACAACAAAACATCAGCCATTACAGTGACGAAAAGGGAGATAAGGGAGGAAAGCTTGTTCAGGTCCGCCTAAATATTTATTAAAAAGAAATGTCTATTGTTTTAGCTTCTAAAAGTCAGAAATTTTTAATTGCACGTTTACACAGAGGAACAGTTTCTTATTCTTTTCATGCACGGCATTGGCAACGAACTTAAAAAAAACTTTTTTAAATAAAAAAAAATAAATAAAATAAAATAAAATAAAAATAAAAATCTGTCAAAAAATCTCACAGATTCTTCTAGTTGAGCAATTCCTAATCCTTTATCAAGAAATTTTTTTCAACCCTTGCACCCTCTAAAATTAATATCGTATTCAAGGATAAATTTTGTGAATTTTGACTAACATTTTATCGAAAAAAAAAAAAAAAAAAAATCATGTTATTCTTTCATAGAGAAACAGATCATAAATTAATATCGGAATGAACCTTAAAAAATGTCTTAAAATAGCATTAATAGCTAAGCAGTAAACAATAGTAAAACATATTGCTCGTTCATAGAACTGAACGTACTTAATGGTCACTTAACAATAACGGCATGATTCAAGTTGATACATCAGTTCCCGTCAGATCACTGAAGTTAAGCAATGTTGAACCTGACCAGTACTAAAATGGGTGACCATTTGGTCATTCTATGTGTTGGAGGTGCTCTCCGCTTATCTCGGCACTGTTTCCAGTCATCTAGCACTTCTCCTTGCCACTGGATTCAAGCAGTGTCGACTCAGGAGAGGTATGGTTGGAGATTGTGCAACCCTTGCTTCACAGTTACAAGTGCAGCTACCCTTACAGGGGGTATCCATTGTTTCTTGAGACTAAACAGAGGCATTGAATAACAATACTAAACTCTAAAATGAAAGGAAAACGTTAGAATTTCCATGGATCCTGCTAGTAAATTAATATTAGCGTGAACCTTTAATAATGTCTTACTCGAAAAGAACGAATAGCTGAGTAGCAGTTAATAATACAATATATTTAATGACAGACTGAAATAAAAAAAACAATATATTTGATGACAGACTGAAATAAAGAAACAAATCATAAGCTACCATTAGAGTCTACCTTAAAAACATTTTACTTGAAATCACACTAAGAGTTTAGTAGCAATTAAAAGTATAATATATTTGAAGAGAATAAAGAAATTAATATACGTGTACAAACGAAAGCATGCAACATGCCTAAAAATATTAAATTGTAAAGTTTTAATATTCCATAGATATTCTGAAAAAACAAAAAACAAAAAACAAAAAAAAAACACTAATTGTCAGGCAGTGCTACAGTAGCTGCCGCCTGAACTTGATTAATACTGTTAACAAACATGTTATCCTGCCTTGACAGAGTTCAAAGTAGACTTCTTAGCCTAGTGGGGGATGCCCTTTTTTCTTTCCTGCAACCTCTTTCCCCATAGAAGAGACGCTGCGAGCCTGTCTCTGCTTTATTGTTATTTTCACGGCAAGTCCTCATCTAAGATCCAATCTATGGCCTCCCCTTGCCTGACCTTCACGAAAAACACTTGTCTAGTTGAAACCACTATCAATAATTCCCCCCACTCTTTATGAAAATAAAGAAATTAATATATGTGGACAAATGAATGCGTGTAACACGTCTAAAAATATTAAATAGTAATATAAGCAATGTAATATTTTTTTTTCAGTGTTATTAAATTTCGAATAACAAAAAAAAGAAAAAAAAAAAAATGATTTTATCATTTCTCAAAATTTTCAGGTTTTCAAATTTTCTTATTTAAATTCATTTAAAAAATGTTTTCTAAAGTGTGTGACTTTACATTGCTAAAATTTTGCGCTTAAACCGAGTGACAACACACAGAATTGAACAGTTACCGAAACAGGACATATTTTCTCTTCGGAAGGCTACGACTCCACATTACATCATTATGTAGAAAAAAAAAAAAAAAAAAAAACCTCAATCGGACTGATCTTAATAAAGCCATGTTATTGGCAAAAATTTGGAATTTAATAACACCAAAAAAAATTAAACAAAAAAAATGATTTTATCATTTATCAACATTTCCAGGTTTTCAAATTTTTTTAATTAAATAGTAATATTTAATATTCCATAGATATTCTGGAAAAAAAAAAAAAAAAAAAAAAAAAAAAGAAACAGTTGCCAGACAGTGCTGCAGTAACTGATGCTTGAACCTGTTTACTGCCGTTAACAAACATGTTCAGTTAAGGCCCTAAACTTTAGGATGTTCTGAACTCGTGGTTATTCTGCTATGTATTTAATGGCCACTGAAGAATACTCAAATAAAAACAAAAAATACATTGCAAAAAACACGAAATAGTAACATATAGCCAATAGTCTACTTTTTATCTAAACTTTTCTAACACTCCCTGGAATATTGTGTTGCACCGCCAGGGGAGGTGTGAGCACCCCAGGTTAGGAACCTCTGTTCAAATAAAACAATGTCACGAATTCAGATTAAGTGACCCACTTAAAAGTAGCCAGATTTAGCTAATCTTTCTCTTAATGATCAACTGACACCACAAGACAAAATGCAATTCTTTTTCCAACAAGATGGTGCTACATGCCACGAGTTCATGACACATACACACACACACATATATATATATATATAAATATATATATATATATATAATCTCTTATATCTCTGTACTCATTTTTATGACGACCAACAGACACCACAAGACAAAATGCAATTGTTTTTCCAAAAAGATGGCGCTATATGCCACACGTCTCACTGACACGAGGTCATGACATGTTTACGGAAGAGAGAACAATAAGCAAAGGATTATGGCCACCACGTTCCCTGGAGTTGTCATCATGAGATTTTTATCTTTGGAGGACTTTAAAACAAAAAGTTTCTGCAAATAATCCTCACAGTTTAGACCAACTAAAGGAGAACATTACCAACATTACTATCAGGAAAATCACCAAAGAAGATCTACAGGCAATATCTGCAAATGTTGTTAAACGTGCCCAGAAATGCATAGATGTCAACGGGGAGCACCTCTAGCATCTTTTATAAAACTAAAGGTAATTTAAACAATAAAAGAATGTCCCTCCTCTCTACTACATTTCTGGACTACTTTTAAGTGGGCCACCCTGTATTTTAATATATTTTATTCCAAATAAAGGGACATAACTATGCAATCATTAAATATAGTTACTTCCATTTTTTAAGATATAAAAATAATTCTGACCTGGACAAAGTATTTTCTGTAATAATCTCAATCGAATTTCATTTATTCTTAATAACAAAAGAACTGACGGATAAGAATCAAATATTGATTTTGTAGGAAGAAAGCTATCGATGACAAAAATCGAGAGAAAAAGTTGACTTTACTTTATGCATTAGATATATATATATATATATATATATGAATTTTTTTATTTTTACATACCTGGTAAGTATCACCCTGCTGTAAATTCAAGAATATTGAAAGTATTAACATGGACAAAATCATAACGATCATTGGGAATAATAATAAGGGCCTGCGTCCAAGTTTCTCCATCAAGGGTACCTAAAAAAAAAAGAAAAAAAAATGAAATGGTTTCTTATAAACACAAACTTCTTATATATACAAGGTGCCTTAAATAAGTTTCTAGACTTTTTTGTATAGATATTTAAAATTGTTGTAGACTCTTCAAAGATTCAGCTTGTTATTGCTATGCATCTTATAAGATGACTGACCAATTTTTATTGATTTCAGGTTCAAATGAACAGCTACAGCAGGAATTGGAATACACCCTACTAAAGCCAGATTGTTGCAGCTAGTGAATTTCAAAAATGCGATCTGGACATGAGGACATTTAAGAACAATATGCAATAAAATTATTTATAACTTAGAAAAAAATGCCACAGAAACGTATGGAATGCTTTAAACTGCTTTTGGACTATCTTGCATGAATCAAGCATCAGTTTCTGAGTAGCATAAGAGACTCAAGGAAGGCAGGGAGTCTGTGAGGGATGAGGAGAGGTCTGGAAGGAGTAAGGAAGTCAGAACACCAGAGTTGATTGGCCAAATAAAGAAAATAGATGTATAAAATTTTAAATAAAATACACAAAATTTTAAATAAATTTTTTAAATATAATACATAAAATTTTAAATACAATACATAAAATTTTATATATAATACATAAAATTTTAAATAAAATTTTTAAATACATAAAATTTTAAATATAATATATAAAATTTTAAATAAAATTTTTAAATATAATACATAAAATTTTAAATAAAATACACAAAATTTTAAATATATATATAAATTGTAAGATGGTCAACATCATGAAATTTTGTCATTTGTTCGTTATATGCTCTGTAATTCCATTGAGCTTCATAAATTAAGGATTAGAATACAAAAAAGGTGAAATATAATTGAAAAAGAAATCCTATTTCCACGGAAATATATTTCCAAATATAACAAACAAATGACAAAAGTCTATATTCCAAATTTCATGATGTTGACCATCTATTTTTCAGATTTTGTAATCATGCCCAAATGCATTTTCTTTTCTTTTGGTGGATTGATATGTTGCTATTTTTTCTGAAGTGTTAAGGGCAAAATAGATTCATTCATTGATATAATAATTAAATGAATGATTTTGCGCTAAAATAAAAAAATTGTAAATGTCAAATTAAAGGAATAAATTATAAGATGGTCAACATCATGAAATTTGTAATATAGACTTTTGTCTATTATTGATTAGTATATAAAAAGTAAAATATAATCGAAAAAAATCATATTTCCACAGAAATATATATATATATATATATTTATATATATATATATTTATATATATAACTACTTCATTTACTCACACAAATTTAATATACGAAAGTATAGATTTATGCGTAAACTTTAAGTATTTACTTCAAAAGTGCTCAATACGTAGGTAGAGCTAGTTAGTAATTTATAAAATATATATGGCGATTAGGCTACACTGAATGGAATCCTACAGTGGATGAAACGCAGAATATTCAGTGTAGCTTAATCGCCATATATATTTTATAAATTACTATATATATATATATATATATATATATATATATATATATTAGAGAGAGAGAGAGAGAGAGAGAGAGAGAGAGGTTATTTGTTTTTGCGATACGTTTTTGAATGAATTCAATTATTTACGAAAGTGCATTTTTACCTAGATGCGAGTTGGGAATAATTTTCCCTTTAACCAATTTGGTAGCCCAACGTGGGGAGCAGCATACATATTGTTTTTAAAATATAATTATCCACTGACACCTGTTTTGTCGTCTACGACTCAGCAGAGTGGCTATATATATATATATATATATATATATATATATATATATATTTGGTGGGTGGGGAGAGTTTTTTGTAATATAGATATCGTAATGTCTAATGTATTATGTTATTGAATACTATGGAAAAATATTTTTATAATGCCAGAGAGTCAGGTTCATTGGGGGTCATATACATCACATGTCACATTCAAGACTCCCGAAACAGCTCCGTTACCGTTACAATGAACTGGAAAATGGCAAAACAATCGTGCAAAAGGCAGCGTGAAAGTGTCCCTCAAACAATTTGGTTTGTATCCAGACTTGTGGGAAAACTTATGCCCAAATCGGCAACAAAGGGGCCCATGATTAAGGAACATGCTATTGGAAACGACAGAGTAGTCAACATCTGCGACAGAATCATTTCAAAGGTGTCTCATGTGCAGGAGATATTTCAGGTCTGACTGATAAGCCGTCTCCAAATCCACAAACAACTGCACAATCATGGTCATATTTGCAAATGAAGGACAAACATCATTAGATGGTGTCTATGCAGCATCAGTGTAAAAATTTGATAAAATTTTAGTTTTTTTTTTTTACAATTCATCATCATCATTTGTCCATTTTACATTTGAGGATGGTTTGTAGATATTCAAAATTTATCAATCTCTGGTCAGTTTACTTGTACGTGTGATGGTATTCTTCGGGGTGGATTGAGTCGGCTCCCAGTAAATTCACCACATCATGAGTCAAGGCAGTCTATCCAGGTCTGTATGCAACTGACTCCTTATCACATTTCAGCCAATCACGATTCCATCGTCATACACCAAAGATTGTAGCTTCTAAGTCAGCTTTGACCATTGTTTTCAGTTGAGCATCACACTTTCTGCACCATCCTAGTAGCGGTGTGAATCAGGTTAGTTGATGGATGATGAAGGGTGTGCACAAACCATCAGAGCCTCCTGATATGAAGTACTTCCTTAAGTGTAGGAAACTTAAATCTGGTGTGCATTGTGGCATTTGGAACGTGGTCAGAGATATGGATCCTGAAAATGGGCTGAAGACACAAATGCTAGCTTTAATCATCCTACTTTCTCTCAAGGATTAGACGGTTCTGTTTGAAATTCTATGTAGATTCCCAAGTTTGACAAAGATTCTCGACTTCAACAAGACGCACCTGAAGAAGGTTGGAGGATTAATCAGATTAAACCTGAAAATAACATCCAAGATTTCGGAAAACTCAATCATGTTCTGCATAATCAAACAGAAAAACAATTTCCCTCTACAAAACAACCAAACCAAAGACAATAAATAAATATTCAAAGATATAAAGAACTTGTAGCCTAAATTTTTTTTACCAAAATGATCAAATCCAGTACATAATGATCCAAAAATGGTTAATATGCCGTAAAACAAAACCAAATCAAACCCTGTACCGTTCAGATTTAATCTTCCTCTGAGGTCATCAGATCTAAGTGTGTCTTTAAGCCTCACATTCCACAACCATTATATCATTTATGGATTAAAGGATCCTGTTTAAAATTCCGTGCAGATTTTCGACTTCAACAAGATGCACCTGAAGAAGGATGGAGGATTCATCGGATAAAACTTTGTGAGAATGACATCCAAGAAGAGTGGCCATACCACTGAAGTCTCCTGTTAACCTATCTTTGGCAAGGCCTTTATTTTTATTATTAATTAATAATTATTATTTTTTTGTTTTTATTCCATTTTAACCCCAGACAAGGCACAATACCGCTTTGATGTAAGGGGGCTACTATCGGGGACATAAGTTGCAGGGATATTATGAAGAGAGATGAGTAGCAAGGTGTCTTCACATTACTTGAACTTCTGCATGTCAGTACAGTTGGGAAAGCAGAATCCCGGAAGGGAGTTTCAAAGTCTAGTAGTTCTGAGGAAGAAACTAGTGAAGTAAAAGGCTTTCTTACACTTAGGGATCTCTGTAGGGGTGGGATTTAGCTGCCTTTCAGGTTACGTCGAGGGGGTACAAGTGCCTGTAGTTTGTCAGAGCATTCACCATTAAAATACTTGTAGAACAGGCAGAGGGATGCAATATTTCATCGATGGGACAGAGACTAAAGCTTAAATGACAGTTCAGGACCTATCAGGTTGGTGACTCTCTTTTGAACCCTGTCCAGAAGTGAAAGGCTAGTAGCAGATGCACCAATCCAAATATAACAACAGTACTCCATACTTTCAAATTAATTCTTATCACTTCCTCCAATATTTTCCTGGACCATCCATTAGCAACTGACCCTGCTACATCGAGCGATCTGCATCTACCAACACAAGCACGCTCATCAATTCTTTCAATACGACAAAACTAACAAAGTCTCCTCTTTTGCGTACATTTTCCTATACCGTCCAGATGTAATCTTTCTCTGAGGTCAGACCTAAATACAAAGTTTATTTATCCCGGCCATCTGACCCTGCTACCTCAACTGTTTTGTGTTTAACTCACAAACTCTCATTGTTTTAATGTGACCAAACCAACTAAGTCTCCTGAACTTACTTCATCCACTCTTAACTAATTAACCTTGCTACATCAAACGATCTGCATCTACCAACACAAGCATGCTCTCATCGATTTAATGTGACCAAACCAACAAAGTCTCCTCTTTTGCATACATCTTCCCATACTGTCCAGATTTAATTCTCCTCTGAGGTCACCAGAACTAAGCCTGTCTTTTAGATTCACATTAATACATCCATCATATCATTCTCATATCATTTCTAACCATGCAACGCATATCTTCAAGGCTTGTTGGCCATGTTTCACTTCTAAACGTCACAAAAATAAATTGCAAATAAAATAAATTGTTTTGCTTACCACAATTACAGTTGCGACCACATTAATGACCCCTGTGCCAACAATTGCATAAGGGATGAAATCAGCGGGGACTTGGGCTTGGGTGAAAATGAAATCCGAATATGAAAATACCTGGTAGAGAGAAAAATAGAATAAATAAACAAAAGCTGAATGATTTTAAGAAAAAAAAGGGTACGCTTGCAGAATTTGACTGAGATCCTTGGAATTTTCCGTCAATTATTGTTTGGACACAACCTGCAATTTCCGGATGAAACCGAGCAAAGTAACAAACACACAGGAATTTCAGAAGAAAAAAAAAAAAAGGAAAAATAGAAATACAATAATAAAAAAACAAAAAAACTTGACGTTTATATATATTCAGTAAATTTACGTCAAGTTTTTTTTTTTTTTATTGTATTTCTATTTTTCCTTTTTTTTTCTTCTGAAATTCCTGTGTGTCTGTTACTTTGCTATATATATATTCAGTAAATTTACGTCAGGTTTTTTTTTTATAACTACTTCATTTAATCACATAAATTAATATACGAGAGTATAAATTTATGCGTGAATTTTAAGTATTTACTTCAACAGTGCTCAATACGTAGGTAGAGCTAGGTAGTAAGTTATAAAATATATATGGCGATTAAGCTATATATATATATATTTTTTTTTTTTCAAGAAAAGTTTCATTTTGTATTGTTTATTTACTTTTATTATATTTTTTGCAATTTTTTATCAATGAAAGTATTTTTGTTTATTTTTAAGAAAAGATGATTTTTTTTTACCAGAAATTGTTAGGTGGAAGCAGTTTTTATTTTCAAGAAAATTTATATTTTTTTTTATTTTCAAGAAAATTAGCAGTAAACTTTTTTTTTTGCAATCAGAAGTTGTTTTTTTTAGAAGAAAGGATGAATGATTTTTTCTGAAAACCGTAAATTGTGAGGAGAAAGTACAGAAAAGATTTTTTTTAAAGAAAATTCAAATTTTTTGCCAACGAATGTTAAAAAAATAAACAGAAAAAATACCCCCCCCCCAAAAAAAATGTTGATTTAGCGTTTCAATATTTGAACAACACTCAGATTAATCTGGTGATTGCCAGGATCAAGCCTGAGCCATAATTGATGGAAAATCCCCAGCCAAGTCAAATTTTGCAAGAGTACCAAAAAAAAGACAAGTACAAACAAATCATATAATAATAAAAAAAATAATAATAATATAAACATAGAAATTAAAATTATGTTGCAGTCTTTTCTCTTTAGATCTTACAGAATATAACTTCATTAATTAATAGTAATATTAGTAATATTAATCATATTGGCATACATATAACAGTGTTTTACAAGAGCAACCAAAGATTAGAACTCTCAAGCTCTTTCGATGCAAATAATGATAGCATAGATAAAGTCCACAAAGAGGATGTAGAGGGAGGTCATATTATGTATTACGAGTCTTTCCAAAAATAATGTTATATACTAAGGGTATATAACAGTTGTATAGGTAATGTTCTATAGTGAGCTCTTTCTTGGAAAAAGACCCCAGCACAAGCCCAAAAAACATTTTCGTGATAGCATCAAGGAGAGTCTGGTGAGCTTTCATATTCCTGTTGACAGTTGGGAGTCCCTAGCGCATGATCGCAAGCAGTGGAGGACACTGATATACAGGGGCGCAGAACACTCTGAAGCAGCCAAAATAGACCGAGCAAAGCTTAAGAGAGCATGTACGAAATGCCAAACCTTGCCGCCCAACCATGGAGATCTCTGGATCTGTAAGGTGTATAATCGGGCTCTGTTGTCTAAGGCAGGTTTTGTTAATCACATGAAAGCCCACAATGATACAGGTTCCGCTGCTGTTAGTTTCATCCAAACTAGTGAACGTTTTCAGTGTCATGTCTGCTTGAGGGTGTGTAAGTCGCTGGCAGCGCTAAAAAGTCATCTTCGGGCACATGGACTTTTAGTGACTGAGGGAGTGGTTCTCATCTGACAAGACGTTGCAATCATCATCATCATCATAGGTAATGTGTTGTAATCATCTTGTAATAATAATGCCATACTATATCATAATAAAGTATATAATCTGGTAATTGGTATAGAGTAATCCAAAAGTGCTCAATTTCCTAGATAGAGCAGGTGTATTTAAATGTAGCATTGTCCGAGAGAAATACTTTCTTAGTTATGATTTTTTTTTTATAATGTCACGTACTATTATGTTACATACTAGACAAAATACATGGTGTTGCCTGCAATTCAAAACAGGAGTAATAAAAAAGAAGTGGTACGTGTTACTCACTCTCAAATTGGCTAATCCATCTTTGTCACATATTTTTATTTAGCTAGCTAACATTCTTGTTTGTTCTAACATTCCGACCTTAACATTCCCGATAAATTTCTAACAAATACCTTATCTTTAAAATATCTAATTCGTCTTGATACATATTTTCTAATATTCTATTTTACAAACGTCAACAATCATAATAATCATCTGGGTTACCCCTTGCCAAACTTTCACAAAAAAAAAAAAACACTTGACTAGCTACAACCGCTATATATGATTTCCCCCACTGTGCCTTAATCTAAACGCAGATTCCATGAACAAAGCTTCTTTCCTAGAACTTCCTTCCATGTGAAACACTGTTCCAGTGGCCTGCTTCTTGGCTGATTACAATATGCTAGCCTTCAAGTCCAATGTAAACAAGTTCTTATTGAGTTATCCCCTTAAATAATCCAAATTCTACCCAAACCTACACCATTAACAATAACTATACCATTTTACATTCGTTAACCCTTATCCTCGAATGGCCTACGGGCCCTGATAAGTGGTGACTCCCCTGTAAAAATGAAATAGATGGAGTGGAGGAAACTGTTGGTGGTTGTTGCAGCTTGACAAGTGTTTTTTGTGAAAGTTTGGCAAGGTGGGGGGGGCATAGATTGAAGCTCAGACGAGCACTTGCAATGAAAATAACTATAGAGCAACACAAATAAAAATTCCTTCAATCTAGAAGGATTTCTTCTTCACTGACTGAGGACAGAATAGTGTAGCATCAGAACAGTTACTACACTTTGTTCATAACAATCATTGGGAATACATTTATTGGTATGTGTATGACATCAATGAAAACCTGTTTTTTCAACATAGTTTATTGCTCGAATCTGCAGGAGCTACTGACTAATTTTTTTTTGGTGCCCGACAAAAGGAGGGTGGACCTTTCAATTCACTCTTGTCCGTTCACCTGTCCACACTTTTCTCAATAACTACGCCTTGGAAAAAAAATACTCTGCATTTTCCCAGAACCACACCAGCACGGAGTTAGGGTTAGGGTGTTTGGTAGTTAAAAAGGGCAAAAAACACTGCGTTAGAAGAAAGTTAGTAAAACTCACAGCATTAATTCCAGACCATTGCTGGAAGACCATCATGAGGCATGCAATGAGCACAGGAAGACGGTGGACCCGAGAAGTAAGAAGTTCTTTCAACTTAAAGGGGGCCTCAGGGAGTTTTGATGCCTCCATACTCATTTCTTCCATTTCTTCAGAAACATCAGACGTACCTCGCAGCCTCTTCAGCGCTGTAAATAATAAAATCGTTTTTGAACTTTGAAAATAATTACCAGCATCTAATTGAAGATTTGAAAATAATTACCAGCATCTAATTGAAGATTTGAAAATAATTACCAGCATCTAATTGAAGATTTGAAAATAATTACCAGCATCTAATTGAAGATTTGAAAATAATTACCAGCATCTTATTGAAGATTTGAAAATTACTGACCTTTAATTGAAGATTTCAAAAAAGTAAATGGCATTTCATTGAAACTTTCAAAATAAAACTTTATCTCATTAAAATTTATATTACTTCTTTATAATTCTCATTTTTTATATAATACGTTACCTTCTGATATTATATTCCGAATTACCTCCCTTAGTCTTGAACACAATTTTATAGATAAAGTGCCGTGCAAAAGGTTACAACACATAAAAACTGTTTCTTTATATATTTCTAATACAGATTAATACACATTTACTGTTCATAATAAAAAATTATAATTATAATAATATTTTGTATTATTTGAACAATTGTTCTCATCTTGAGTTCTAGTCGCACAACATTTTGATCAATGTATCCTCTGACTTTCTTCTGGTGTATATTGTCAAACTTGCAAATCTTTCTGTTGAACTTTGGAATCTGCATGGAATTATGAATGGAACCCTTTATTTAATTCACGGGATAGCATGCTCTCATTCCATCAGCCATAGCTGGCAGGATTTTTAAAATAATTCACAAATGTATTTTGAGTGTTACCCAGGTTATTTGTAGTTGCTAAAAAAGCATAGTTTTAGTATCATTACAGCCAAATTCCACTACAGACTGAAGCTCATTTTCAAGGATTTCTGCAATTGCCTTGGATATGTGTACATTCACTTTTCCCTCATGCTTATTATAGAGTGTGGTGTGATCAGCAAATATACCCATCTCGGATACAATTTTATCAGGGAGGTCACTTATGAATCTCAGGAATAAGGCCCCTTTGATGTACATATCCTTGACTAACACGACAAACAAAATTTCACCACTTTATTGCTGAAGTCTCCAGAAAACCTTCTGCTCAAATAGTTTCTTTCCTTGAACTAAGAGACTTTGGAATTCCCTCCCTGTTTCCCTAACTGTACTAACTTGCAGAAGTGTAAATGTAATGCGAATAGACATCTTGCTGCTTAACTTCCCACACTCCCCTATTAGACATGATCCCAAACAGTTACCCTTTACATGGCAATATGCCTTGCTTGGTGTCAAAGAAAGAAAAGAGAAAATAATGAAAAGACTAACTCACCTGTTTCAGCGTTTTCTACCTGTTTGAGTTTGACGGCCAAATACCTCGGAGATTCGGGACAAAGCGGCATAAGAACTAAACACACCAAAGCAGGGAATGCGTTGAATGCGAACAAGTATGGCCACAATAAAGGTGTTCCTGCAAAAGAAATAAAACTAATGTCATTCTAGTTTTACAAGGGACGTTCCAAAAGTAAAGCCTTCTATTTTTATTTTTATTTTTTAATTAAAAAGTTTTAGAGCTACACCGACAGGAGTGATATCATCAAAATAAGCAACCTTTTTTGTTCACAAATTTATTTTTCTACAGTCTCCACCGTAGGCATTAAAAGTAATTATATGTTATTGTTAAATATTATTAATTTTCATTATTTATATTTAAATTATATTATTAATGAATATTATTAGATGAGAAATCATAATTCAAGTTTCGTTGTTAGTTAATCACAACATCAGTTCAAATTTGGCAGCTATTTTGCTTCGACTTATTTCCATAACATTGACACTTTTCAAGTGTGCTTCTCTCCATTCTAGATAGATGTTTAATAGAAATATTGTCTCTTTGTGTTTGTATGCCCAGCTAACAGTAAAAAAAACTACAAAAACACCCACAAAGTTGGCATATTCTTGATCAGCATTGCCCTGGATGAATAATATCTATAAAAAATCCATTTTTTGGAGGTCAACTGGGCCAACTTTTGTTAGAGATAGGTCGGTTTTACAGCATTCTATATATATCCGACACAGACACAGTTAATCACTCTATATAAAAGCATATAAGATATCAACAGATACACACTCGAGAGTCAAAACAACAAAAAGAATATGCTGTTGTCCTAGCCCTAATAATGACAGGTTTTTTTTGAATTTGCTTCCTCCACTCCTAATCCCCGCAATCACACTAGCACACCATCATATTCAGCTTAATCTCCATTTTACATGCAAATTTTAAAAGTTGCGTTCCAAACTAATCTAGCTCTGCCCAGGTCTTCATTTGTCCCTCTTTCTTTCAAATCCATTTTTATCACTTCATTTTCATTGACCATAAAAAAAACTGGACCTGTTACTTCAACTATTCTACATCCACTAACCAAAGAACTAATCCACTCTTTAAATGAGGTCATACCAGCATATGCCACTGTAGTAGAGTTTACAGTGGAGGGGGTCTAAATGCAGGAGGGGGCATTATCCCGCACATCTCCTGGTACCGACCAGATGTAATTTAATTTCTACAGAAAACAAAAAGGAATAATAATTTGATATTTACCTAATATTTCTTTGATACCCATAATCTGTGCTAAAAGAATTCCCACTGTGATAGCCAACTGATGGCATGTTCCCACGGCGCCACGGATGCTTTTCGGCGAAATTTCCGCAAGATAAAGTGAGGCTAATCCAATGTTTATCCCTGGAAGACAAAAATTACAAATAAGAAAACAAAACAAACAATTATTTGTGAGAAAAAAAAAAAAAAAAAAAAAAAAAAAAAAAAGCAACAACAAAAAAAATGATTCAAATAAAAAAGATATTGTCTACTCTTATAACTTCTTTCATTGGAATTCCTTGCTTGCTTCAAGAGTTATCTGATCATACAACCATGCAAAAATTTAAATGTAAAGTGAACAAACATTTTGTAACCCACTGCTACACTAAGGCTGCCCCCAGCAAAAAAAAAAAAAAATTACAATCGCAAAACGGCGAATTGATGGTGACTTCTAGATCAACGAGTCAAACACGCTGAAACAAAGGAAACAGGGAATATATCAGACAATTTTGAGGAACACGTGTCAAAATAGTATTTTTAGAAAAGACTGAGACTAGCAACATCACGGCCGTGAGAGAGAGGTTGCACTAAAAAAAAAAAAAAAAAAAAAAAAGGCTGGGGCCCTAATCAAATTACAGATACGCTTCTGTACTTTAAGGACCTTCAAATTGGACACAGATTTGCCAGCCAAAATATGACTTACATGGTCCGATAGTAGATTTGTAGAGGTGTGAGAAATGAGGGTAGAGTTAGACATGAGGTTGGTTTTTAATGTGGGAGGGGGGGGCAAGGGAACTCTGGTCAGTAACAAAAATAAAAAAAAATGTGTCAGTCATGAAGGATTTCTCCTCCATTAACCGAGACCAAAAAAGTGTAGTGCAGCATCTGAAGGACAGATACTACACTTTGATCCTGGCCCGAAAGCCTTTTTTCTAGAGTGATAGAGAACTGATTTTACCAGAAGCGGAAAAAGCAATGTATTTAATATAAAGTCCGAGAAAGCTTTGATGAGAAAGAAGATCCAATTTTTGTCCTCCGATTTAATTAGGGGAAAATTTTTATTTTATTTTTTTTCTGAAACAAAGAACTTCATCAACTTACCACTGTGTAAACCGACGAGCGCTCGGGAAACCATCAGACATTCAGGGGATTTTGCAGCAATAGGAATTCCACCAAAAATTCCTGCGAGGAACATTATGAATGTGATGACAATCATTCCCCTTTTCCTGAAACGGCAAAGTACAGAGTGTAAGAAATTGCTTGTAAACACGATCGGAAAAAAGTCAAAATGGATAAAGAGTTATTTCCCCTTAATAATTTGGATTGGTTCTTCTTTAATATTGTACCTATTTACTATGCCTCCCCACGGGACAGAGTTAGACACCAGGGTCGTTTTTTAACGTGGAGAAAAGGTACAAAAATAAAAATTGTCTCAGTCATGAAGGATTTCTCCTCCACCGAAAGAGAACAAGAAAATGAAGTGCAGCATCTGAAGAACAGATACTACACTTTGATCTTGACCAAAAGGCCAAGTTTCTTCTTTAATATTGTAGAGAAATTTGAAGACAGGATCGGAGAAAAATAGAATTATTCCCCCTTAATAATTTTGATTGGTTCTTCTGTACTTGTTTAGTTTGAGCAAGAAATTAAATATACATATTTATGTCGGGGGAAATTATTGATAGTGGTTTTAGCTAGACAAGTGTTTTTCTTGAAAGTTTGACAAGGAGGGGGACCATAGATTGGAGCTCAGACGAACACTTGCCATGAAAATAATAGAGCAGAGACAGGCTTGAAACGTCTCTTCTGTGGGAAAGAGGTTGCAGAGAACAGAAAAGGGCATCCCCTACTAGGCTACAAAGTCTATTTTGAAATTTGCCCAGATGTGGCAATGGTACTCCATCTAAACGAATGAATAAATGATGCAACAAACAAACAAACAAAATGTACAAGGCAGCAGATGCATCAACTGCATGTTGGCATGGGTGCTGCAAGATGTAGTGAACTTATAGGAGCCAGATCCCACCCACCCCGAGCGGGTGAATGCTGTTACAGTTATGTTGTAAAGTCAGGCAAAAACTAACTGATAAAATTCGGCAGCCATTTTTTGGAAGCCAACCTCTTCAGTATAGCCGCTTTATATTTAATAAATTTACAAACAAACTTACCTTCCAAGTCTGTCGGCTATCAGACCAGATATAAATGATCCTATCATTCCCGTGGCAACAAACAGAGACACTGTTAATGACCATTGAAGTGTTATGAAGGTGGTCGTCGGTGGATCGTTATAACGTTCCGTATACGTTTCATTGTAAAAACGCATAATAATCTGAAATGGAAAAAAAAAAAAAAAATCATTGAAAAAATAAATAAATAAATAAATAAAACATGAAAAATTAAAGTTATGTGAAATGGTATTACTAACGGGGGGGGGGTTGTAAAATACGCTTAAATATGATATTTTAATTTATTCAGATTTCATATGTATTATTATAGAGTCATGACTTCAAAAGTTAAAAAAAATAAATAAATAAATAAAAAAAAAAGAAATATTTGGGTGCCATCAGCTAGAATCCGAACTGGAAGCAAAACTGTAGCATTCAAAGCTGGAGATGTTACCACTGTACCAACATGATACACATATGAACTGATTAAAAATAAACCAAGGTGAATGTTTAACGATTTTTTTTCAATTTTGATCCATTGTTGATCCCTTAAAAACTATTTTAACTGGCTAAAAACCCATAAAAGAATGGTCGTAAAAAATCCACTCATTTGAGGCCCCTAGCACTAGCAGTGTCAGAAATCGCCATTAAAAATGTGTGACAAAAACTTGAATAATTCACCCTTCTATCATTCGAAGCTTATAATTACTTGAAAAATGTAATTCAAGCCCTAATTTTTTTTCAATTAAAAGGAGCAAAGACCAAATTAAAAAAAAATAACAAGTTTAATAGCAAATTATGCAATGTTTGTTTTTTTCAAATCGGTTTTCTTTAAAAAAGATTTAAAGAAAATCAACGAATTTTAACTTAATTCGATAAAATATACATATAAATTCCAAAATATTACTTATAAAAAATACTATTCAATGGGTACTTCCATTCTTCATTGTAAAGAATTTATACATATTTATATTTTATATTCCATATCCTTTTTAAATAAAATACTTTTTTAAGCGAGTATTAAAAATATTGCGACTTCAACTTATCACAAATAGAAAAAAAGGGGAGATAACTATCTCTCATTCTTAGAGTTATGAACTATGGTGGCCTGTAAGCGACAGAATTAATGTCTCTTTTTATTGCTGGCTGTAAACAAAAGTTAGTAAATATGGGCCACCGTAGGTGGAAAATAGTCCCATTTCACTTATCATTTTTGCTGATAAAAAAAAAAAAAAAAAAAAAAAAAAGTCGAGTGATTTGGGATTTTTTTTTATTCTCTTAAAGAAATACATGAGTTTTTGATTTAATATATTTTATTTCTTCTTTATGGAGTGATTGTTTTTTTTTTAATATCTATAAAAAAAATTTTTAAAAAATAAAAAAATTGAACGAAATAGAAATAATTGTAATTAATCAAAACTTTCTGTGCAATATAACAAGATCATAAGGTTTCACTTAAAAAAAAAATTCAATGTGGTTAAAAAAAAAAAAAAAAAGGTTTTAAACTTTGGACTTTACAGGTAAATTTGCAAATAACTTCTTTTTTGTTTTAAATTAGCTTATTTTATTTATTGATCTTTTAGCTCCAATTTGTGATATATAAATTTGAGGTGAAAAATTTTCATTTTAATAGACATTTCAAAATGGGAGGCTGAATTTAAAAAAAAAACAAAAAAAACCCCTTGTCTAGAATATTATATTCGGTTGATTGGAAAGAGCATAAATTTTCACATTGAACCTGAAATATCGTAAAAATTGAACCAATAGAAAAATTTTGATAGATTTTTAAAGTGAAAAAATTGAAAAGAATTTAACTCGTAAAATTCAATTAATTTCATTACGTAAACAAAATGGCTGCATGAATGTGTGCAGGCACTTTGTAAACACTTTTTTAAAAAAATAAAAAATAATATTTCTGTTATTTTTTTCAACAACTTTAATACTTTATTTTGGAAGTATATTCCATAAATAAAATAAACAATCCACTTTAAGAAGAGAAATTATGAATTTTTTATATTTTATTCGCAGTTTTGTGTTAGGGGTGTCAAAAATTCCCCCAAAATTCTGACACACCTACTCTAGCACTGCTCTGCGACTTAGTTTTGGAAGAGATAGCGTTTAAAAATATGGAGACAGACAGACATACATATAGCCTTTTATATATTAGATCATTGTTGTTGTTGTTCACCCTGGTCTCTGGTATTACCAGATTAGGCGGTCTGAAGTTACTGGCTTTCTGACCTAAACTGCACAAAACATTGATATTATTGTTTTGGGTTTTTTCTTTTTTACTTTCATTAATTAGAAAAAAATGGTCAATTATTTCATGTAGAAATGTCATTTTATTTGAAGGGAGGGTCATATAAAAATCTTCGCTATGATGCTGAATCTTAAACACACATGTGCAAATGTGAGTTTCTAATTTTCTTTTTAAATAGATAAATTTACAATGTGATAGCATTGTTAGAATCTAAGTGCGATGGATAGGGTGCTTGCTTATAGTCTTATGTTTTACGAGTTTGTGCCTAGCACACTTTTTTTTTTTTTTTTTTTTTTTTTTTGCTTACAAAATTTTGACTTTGGTTTCAGGTTCACTTCTGGCTAATGCCACCCAAGTCCTATTTTTGTTTTTTGTTTTAACCCCCCCCCCCCTGTTGTAACAATTTTTTTTTTCCCCAACCAGCCTTGTCAAATTTTTTGCTCTCCCCTGCTCCCGTCACAATTGATCATATTTAAACAGATCTTATTACTGGGCAACGCATCCTTCCCTCTGCTGTCACATTTTTAACGATTGGGCAACGCCCAGGGCGCTCGTTGACATAATTTTTTCTTTCTTTTCTTTTGGAAATGATTGGTTATTAGTGGTAATTTTGTTTAATTTTCGATTTTTTTTAGTGAAACCTCAAGGTCACTACTAACATCCTGCGGCCATTTTAATTGCAATGATAAGACATGTAAATACAAGCGCTCTAAAATAATATAAAACACACAAAAAAAATTAGGCAGGTATAGGAAGAAAAGTAACTTTTATTGCTTGTGAGAACGGTTTTATTTTTTTTCACTTTTGTGTGTGTGTGTGTTTTCTGTGCACGGATCATTTATCTAAATATCTATCTATCTCTATACATATAGTGTAGTATAATAATTCTCCAAGTTCCAAGTTTACTTAGTTTGTAATTTATTACTTTTCAAAAAGGCAATCATTATAATACTGTTCATTCAAAATGGTGTTTTTTGTATGTTTTTTAAAGGTGAACATCCGATGAGCAAGTGACTAAAAATGCAACAAAGACATAATTTTGCAAATGTATTAGTCGCGAACAAAAATACCAACTGAGAAAACTTGATATTTGGAACTTGGAGAACTATTATATTATATTATATATGCTCTTTTTATTCAGTAATTATTTATCCATTTATTTATTGTGGACTATAAATCTTTATCTTCTGGTTGTTTCACAACATTTTAGCCAACTATTCCCCTGGCCTTCATCACGTGGTTAACTGCAACAGAATAGGAACACCAAATCTAACTGCATCCTTAGCAAATCTGGTGAGACGACAAAAACTATGGAAGGTAGTAGTTACTGAGGATGCAGTTAGATTTGGTGTTCTTACCCTTTTGTGGTTAACCACCTGATGAAGGCCTGAGGAATAGTTGGCCGAAACGTTGTGAAAAAATTGCTGGAAATGTTTTCTCAATTATTAAATCATTTCTCTCTGATAGGATCATAAGAGCAGTGGTTGATGGGCAGAAATCAGAAGCTCACAGTATTAATGCTGGCATCTCCCAGTGGTTCATTTTAGGCCAATTCTCTTCCCGATCTTCATCAATGATCTCCCAAATCACATTCTTAGATCATTCGTAGACATTTATGTTGCCGACACTGTCATCTATGGCAGCACTTCAAAGGTCATAAATGAACAAGATCTCTCTGATCCTCTCTCCTCTAATATTGAGCAAGTGGGGCAATGGGAAAAAGGGTAACTGATTAATTTTGATGCATCTATAATCAAGCTTCTATCTCTCCATCATCAACTGACTTCCGTCTCGCATCACTTGAAATGAATAGCTCTCGTCTTGGGGAAGCTCAATGTTTCCTTGCCTTGTCTGGGGTGACTTTCTTTAAAAAGAAAAAAAAAAAAAAAGAAAGAAATAGCTTCCTAAACTCCAGGTCAGACACTTGCGCTCCTTGGGGTGATTGGTATCAGTTAGTTTTCCGCAGAAAAAGGAATTGGCCAAGTCATCATCAATCGTTATTCATTTTTTATTATTTAGCATGCTGTGTCTCAGACTCTGGGGTGGACAATACCAGGAAACGTTTTATACTGCTCCCCATGTGATTCGATTCAAAGGATTGACACTGATATTTGGTAGTAATTGTCTGTATTTTTGAGATCAAGTGTTTTGTATCGAACTGGGGAACCGTTTGTTAGGAGTCTTGAACCCAACCCTTTATTATTATTACGGTGGTACCGTGTTCGGACTCCAGCTAGGGCCTGGGACATAGTTGCTGATTCTCTGTTTTGAATGTTACTTTTCACTGCCTTCGTTCAGGATTGAACTCAGCACCTTTGGGCAACTGTAAACTTTGATACAACGTCTAGGACCACTCGGCCATATGTCATTGGTTTTGATGAAGGCCGGAGGGCAAAACGGCCGAAACGTTGTGACTATAACAACCAAGATGAAGTCAGTCCGACAATCTCAATAAATGAAAACACCCCATCTCTCAAAAATACAGACAAAACTGAATTGATCATTAAAAAGAAATAGAAAGTGTTTAGGGTAGCAGTCCCTCAGATATGGCAGCAGTATTTGACCCTAAAATTTTGAAGGATTGCAGCAGGATTCAAGTACTTCTTGAAGCAGTAGATTAAAGGTATTTAGTTCTCTCCCACTGCAAGAACTGTGACACCAGAGTCGGAAAGTGCGATTGAGAAGCCACAGGAGACGCACTCTGACCTGCAAAATGTGCTCGAACAGCCCCATCGGCATTCCCTGGTAAGGGCAACTCAAGCAATTAGCAATAAACTAACCCCTTCTTAAAGAGAGAAGGCGAACCTCCTGTGGCCCTCCTAGAACTGCACAAAATCAGTATTACACTGCAATCAACAGGGAACAGGTCATTATAGGAAGCTTCCAATCTCTGCTGATTTTATAATCCCTATAATATAATAAACTAAAATAATATAAAATATAAAACAGGACTCTATGGACAAACTTATCTTTAATTGACCATTGACAACCAAATATTTTCGTTTACTAGCCAAATAGAAAAGTTACTAGCCAAACACATGATTTTTAGAATATGACATCTTTGTTCTGTGACGAGTATGTACATCATAAAGATTTTTTGTGTGTGTGTGTTTTTTTTAAATAAGTGTAATTCTAAATATACAACAAATCATGTTGATACTTGAAGGTATAAACATTTTAATTTCTTCAGATGTTTTTTTTTTTGAAAAAGCCTTCATAAAAAAAAAAAAAAAGATTATATTGTTCTATTAAACTTTTATTGCTTAAATAATTTAACTTTTTTTTTTTTTTAATAAAATGAACAAAGTTGAAAAGATATTTTTATTCAATAGTGAGCTTTGGAAGATTGTCAGTGAAAGAAATGCAATCACCAAAAGATGAGCGTTTCATTATTTCTAGTCGCCATTTTGAAAAATCACTCGCAAATGCGACTCTTTAACACGCAATGTAGAGTCCTGTAAAAAATAAAATAATAAACTAAAATAATATATATATATATATATATTAAAAAAAAATTTAAAAAAATTAGGCAGTTAGGTAGAAAAGTAACTTTTCTTGCTTGTGATAACAGTTGTTTAGTGACCGTTTTCTTCAGGTGAATATTGCTGAACTCGGGAATCTTTCTGTAGAACGTATATATGCAATCTCGGCACCTTTTCTCACAATTAAACATAACAGCTTACGACGTCTCTACCTCGTGCTTTGAATTCAATTGCTTGGAGGTTACATCGGCCAAAACGTTGTGCAAATAACACTCAAGATGAGAATAGTAGACCAAAGAATCCAAATAATACAAAAAACATCTGTTTATTGTTTTGTAATAACGATCAATATGCAATTCAACTTAATAACAAACCAGAGAAATACCTTGATTTACTTAATAGATGTATATCCATAGAAGATTAAGCTAAAAGTGATTTGGATTAATACTGGCTAATTGCGTTAGGATTAATTCCTTAATCTGGTCGCACTAACCTAGTTTGAGAATTAGGTAAAAGTACATAATAGTTAACACTTGATAAAATATAAATAAATAAATAAATAAAAAATAACTTAATTCATATCAAATACAATAGAATAAAATCCTCTACCTAACTAACCAAGGTTTATAAAACTATTTAAGATCGGGTACTTCTACAGTTTATGGGCAGTGCAATTTTTTTTTTTTTTTTTTTACACAGTGATTACCACTTATCAAGGCCCGGAAGCCACTCAGGGATAAGGGTTATTGCAAGTACATTACGTTAGTGTGGAGATTTGATGAAGTGTTTAATTAGGGGGGGGGGCGGTTCATTAGGAATTTGTTAATATTGGACTTGAAGACATCCAAGTTGTAGTCCGGAGGGAAGGGAGGATTTTCAAGTTAAATTCAATTTAGACAGTATTTTTTGTTTATTAAACTGCTAGGTGGAAGTACAGTATAGCTAAGAAAGTCCCCCTCTTCCTATGTTAATAATGGCTTTCTAAATAATAACATTATTTCAGCACGGTCTGTAAACTGCAGAAGTACTAGGACTTTCTTCTATGGAATCTATCCTCACCACTATATTTCTTTATTTTCTTTTCTCTTTCACTTATTTAAATGCCGTTAATTTATCTTATTTTTTGAATATTATTTGACTGCCCTCTTGATCAAGATCTGCTGTAATTTTTTTTTCCCCCTAATTTTCATTAAAGACTCCATTTTTGTATAAACAGCATCACCTGAAGAGGTCTCTAGTTGCTTGTAACTGGCTGACCGAAACATGCTCATGAATGTGTAGCAACATATGAGTGACAAGTTATATTTCACTTACTAAATGCCTATATTTTTTTTTTTCATAAGTATCTGACACGTTTTTCGTTGTATTGATGGAGGATCTATTGTGCCATCAAGCAACTCATCAGAGGCAAATTAATATCAAAAGACAAAAATCTAGAAAACTAAAAAAAATTCCAAAGAAGTATTCTTTTGTTTTCAACATTTGTAGGCAACCTGTTTGGAGATATATATATATATATATATATATATATATATATATATATATATAGTCTGTTTATTATACAAACATTATTGGTTACATATGTGCATACATGTTTCAGCGTTGTCCCTAAATTGGGACTCCACTGAAACATGTATGCACCAATAATGTTTGTATAATAAACAGACTATATACCAGCTCTGTCCTGCATTGAGCACTTTTTAATAATCATGCGAGTTTCATTGGATTTACATCTAGGAAACCAATCAATACAACCGATATATATATATATATATATATATATATATATATATATAATTATTGTCACCCCTTTAAGAAATAAAATTCTTAAAAGTTGAGCACTGTCTGAGAAATTGAAAAAGTCGATCAGTTGGCCTTGTGCGCGAGATAGTAACTTCCTGTTATTTGATCACTTTAGGATCCTATGTATTAAAAAATGTTATGTTTCATTAATGTTAAAATTTCCCTTAATTTCATGGAGGTGAACAGTGGCCCTGAGGTGTGTTCTTTGCTAAAGAAGGAAAAGATGGCTTCATGGTGGGGTTCGAATCCTTCCACCAGCGTTGATTGTAATCTCCTGCAATGATGATTGCCTAACCATAAAACACTAGTGTCTGTAGGTATATAAAAATAATTATTTATAATGTGTGCCTGTGTGTGTGTGTGTATGTATATATATATATATATATATATATATATATATATATATATATATATATATATATATATATTACTTTTTATTGAATACATTCTTTTATTACCTCCTATTTCTGCGTGTTTTTCATACATTTTTCATTCTCATTATGCGTCTCTTCTGAACCTGGAAGTTTAGACACACACACACTGAACAAAAAATTAGCACAAGGAGATTTTGATTAATTAATCTGCTGAAGATTAGCTTTGAAAAAAAAAATCGTCTGGATAATTATCAAGAAGTTCCAGTGAACTAATTTTTGGGACAGGCTCAGGCCAAGGTCATTTGCATTAAAGCAAACACGTATATCACAAGTGGGTTGCCAGAGTTGTTTAGTGATGCAAAAATGCTGTTTGTTTTTATCTGGACTTATTCAAATAATTTCAGTCAAAATAGTTTGGGGGTTGGGGGAGGGGATAGTAAGAAAGAGAAAAAGTGAGAGAAGAGAGATAGACGTGTATTTTATTTACTTAATTTTTTTGTTACATTAATCTTTACCAGCGTTCAACCCCTATGTTTGATTGTTACAGATAAATAGAAGAAAAAAATCTTTTTGATTTATGATGGATTTCTTTTTGTAGAATTGCCTATGTAGTACCTATTTACTATGCCTCCCCACGGGACAGAGTTAGACACTAGGGTCGTTTTTTAACGTGGAGAAAAGGTACAAAAATAAGAATTGTCTCAGTCGTGAAGGATTTCTCCTCCACCGAAAGAGAACAAGAAATAGAAGTGCAGCATCTGAAGAACAGATACTACACTTTGATCTTGTCCCGAAGGCCAAGAAGTATAAAAAAAATTGCTTATGTAGTAATTCGGAATATATATATATATATATATATATATATATATATATAGACAAATTATTCCCATGTCTCATAGGGTGTGCATATGTATAATAGCTCGGATTAAAGAGGGTCTATCTCAGTCTAGAGCAATCACTTGTCTAGTCATGCTAAAGAGTTCCTATTACCTTTGCTTCTCCCCAGGACAGAGTTAAAGACACCAGGGTCGTATTTTAACGTGGAGAAAGGAACAAAAATAAGAATTGTCTCAGTCGTGAAGAATTTCTTCTACACTGACAGAACAAGAAATTGAAGTGTAGCATCTGAAGAAGTCACTCCAGAACTAAACAAAAGTTTCTCTTACCTAGTATCTTCTTCCACCATAATACCGCATTCGCCCTTTTGAACTTGGGGACGTCCTACTTAGCACCCAATTGTTTAAAACATTTTTTATTAGCGTGTTAAAACAAAAAAGATAACAATAAAGGTAATAAAATAATTCACTTTGATCTTGGCCCTAAGGCTAAGAAGTCTTCTAAAGTCAGGCTACAGAGTGGGGATACAGCGAAACAGTTATAATATGGTATGAAAGTCTGGCAAAGAAACAAGGAAAGAAATTTGACAAAAGGCATTTATTAACGATACTTTCTAAACTATGTCTGCATCTTTTTCTACGAGTCTTTGTTTGCCATGCAGTTAACAAAACTGCCTTGTCAAACACATGCTTTTTCTCCTCCTGTATGAACATGTCTACTTGTCCTGTCACCATGTAGGTCTCAAATTTTTCACGCCATTCCATCTTTGCCTCATTGCCTGCCATGCAAGTTTTTTTAACACTCATTTTCATTTTGCTACTATGTTCGCAGCTCGCCCCACAACACAGTGCGACCTCTATAACACATGAGGATGGACTTTTTACTTCAGAGGAAAAAAAAAATAAAGACCAACAAAACTAAAGAACTCTTTCCCTGACGAGGAATTTTAAATCGGAAATTAATTTGTATTTCAACTTTAAAGACAAACACGTGGAGCATGCATGGTTCCCCGTGACTGCACAGTGAATGAGACATTAATAAAAAAAGACTAAGTTCAGCATTGCTCCCCCCCCCCTCATTTAGCCCCAGAAGACCCCAGGGGACGTCAAATCCTGGTGAAAATGAACGAACAGTGCAGTTTTAGGCCTTAACACATGTAAATTTGAGTTCTGCACCATGCAAAAAAAAGAAATGACGAAGTCCATCATTTGCCACCCCCTCCCCATTTAGCCCCAAAAGTTCCCAAGGCCTTAACATATTTAAATTTGAGTTCAGCACCATCCAAAAATACTAAATAAACATACACTGAAAATTTTAGACGAATATGGTAAAATAATACCAAAAATGGAGTGTTTTTATTAACCCTGAAAGACTCCCTGGGGCACACCTAAGAGTTATCACGAAGTATAGACAAACAAAATTATATAGAAATCAGTTGCAACTTTTCAGAAAGTTTTATTAAAATCCAAGGCATCAATTTTTTTTTTTAATAAGCACAAAAGTGTCAATTTTAGCCATTCTAACCCGAAAGGCACCCTGGCCGGGGGGGGGGGGGGAGGGCAACTGGAGTTTTCTTGGAAAATCCGTTTGGTTACTATTTTACTCATATCATGTTTAATGTTTGTGCAAAATTTCAAAAATTCCAAGGCGTAGTTATTGAGAAAAGTGTAGACAGATGAACGGATGAGGGTGAATTTACAGGTCCACCCTCTTTTTGTTGGGGGACTAAAAAGAAAAGAAAATTTTTTTTTTTTTTTTTTGCATCTAAGCATGTTTTAAAACAGCTTATTCTATATTTTCGTATATATATATATATATATATATATATATATATATATATAAAAGCCTCTGTTCAGTGTTGAAAGATAATGGATACCCCCTGTAAGGGTAGTTGCACATATAATTATGAGGCAAGGGTTGTGCAATATCCAACACCTTTCCTGAATCGGTACTGCTCGAGTCCAGTGGAAAAGAGAGGTCCAGGACGACTGAAAACAATGCCGAGATAAGCAGAGAGTACATATGGCGCCTGGAATTCCCAAATAGTCATCAATTTTAATACTGACCTGGTTCAACGTTGCTTAACTTTGGTGATCTAACAGGAACAATGTATCAATGTGATTATGACGTGTGTGTGTGTGTGTGTGTGTGTGTGTGTATATATATATACATACACACACACACCTCCATACAGACAGAAAGTTGGCATCCTTATTATTATAAACAAATCAAAACTTGTAACTTTGCGAAAATTCGCTAGGAAAACTCTAGAAGAATGTAGTTTATTTTCAAGGTATCGAAATAATGGTTTGAATTAAAGAAATATTTTGTCAAGAAAATACTATCAAACATTATTGCTAATTAAAATCAAAAGTAGATTATAAAAAGAATTGTTTTTTTTTTTTAACTTTAATTTATTTACTTTATGGGTTTTATGCTTTTACCCAATTGGGTTTTGTCCGGTAGGTTTTTGTCTGCTCTCTCACTCAGCACTGACGAATATGACAAGGAATGGGCAAAAGGCGTAAAAAAAATTTAGCTTTGAATTCACGTTGACATAACGGTTCTCGTCAGATTACCAAATTTAAGCAAATTTGAGCCTGGTTAGTATCAGATGGGTGATCATTTGGGAATTCTGGGTGCTGTATGTACTCTGCGTTTATCTCAGCATTGTTTCCAGTCGTACTGAACCTTCACATGCTACTGGTATTTAACAATGCCGACTCAGAAGAAGTGTGGATGGAGATTGCGCAACTCTTGCCACGAAAGTTCCATGCACAGGAACCTTTACAGTGGATATCCATAGTCTGTCATATATACATATTTTTTTTTAATCCCCGAAACAGTGTTTCATGGTAAACAACTGATAATCCCTTAAAAAAATAAATTATTACTGTTACTATAGTGAATTCGAGAGAGCAAGTTGATGTAGTGATTGAATGACTTCCTGACTTTGTTTTTCTAACGAATGATAAATAATTTTTTTTTTTTTTGAATAGTTTTAAAGGTTAAACACTTCCAAGACTATATATATATATATATATATATATATATATATATATATATATATATACATACACACACACACGCACATACAGACAGGAAGTTGGCATCCTTATTATGATTATTAATGAGGATGATATTGATTATTTCCCCTTACATATGAATTAGATAATCATGAACGGTAGAAAATGGAAATCGCGAGGATGCAGCCATATTAGATAAAAGAACTTTTGCATTCATGTTAAGTAGTGACAAGGTTTCAAAGTTGCTTAATTTTGGGGAGCCAATGAGAATGGGTCTTTTAACCGTGACTTTGCCAAACGATTTCGATAAGAAAATACGATAGAAAAAGCGAAACAAGTTTATGCACAGTTTTTAACTAGGACAAAGATAGCAATAAAAATACAAACTCATTCAAAAATTAATTGTCTTAGTTGACAGGTTTTATTTGACAGGTGCCTTTTAGTGAGACCGGTCAAAGAAACCAAAGAATTCACACACATACTTTGATACAGGCACACACACACACATTCCAATTGTAATATCTTCATTAATGACTATTATAGCCTACATTTTGGTCAGTGAAACCTTCGTCGGTTCATAGTGTGTTAAGTAGAGAGAGCTGTGATGCTATCGACGTTGCCTCCCCTTCCAACCGCCCCCGGAAGTGTTAAGAAAAAAAAGGAAAGAAAAAATATATAGCAAAAAAGAAATAAGTTTTTCAGAACAAAGGTATAAGAAATAGGGTTTATTGGCATAACAAGTGTTAGGAAGAAAACAAGGAAAGAAGAAAAGATTATAGCAAAAAAAAAAAAAATAAATAAAATAAAAAATAAAATAAAAAAATAAGTTTATCAGAACAAAGGTATAGGAATTAGGGTTTATCGGCATAGTGGAGAGGAAGTTATTCACCGAGGTTGACAAAGGAGGGAAGTGCGGTAATGCCAGTAACAAAAAGGTCGAACAATAGACCTAAATATATTTAGAGTTGGTTTGCAGGCACTTTGAGTTGTTAGGAGTTTACAATAGACAGAATGGTTTGCAGACGATTTGAAGTTTACGACAGTTGGGAACGGTTTACAGATGGTTGAGAGTTTACGACAGTTGGGAACGGTTTAAAGACGGTTGGGAGTTTACGACGGTTGGGGACGATTTACAGACGGTTGGGAGTTTACGACAGTTGGGGGACGGTTTACAGACGGTTGGGAGTTTACGACAGTTGGGGACGGTTTACAGACGGTTGGGAGTTTACGACAGTTGGGGGACGGTTTACAGACGGTTAGGAGTTTACGACAGTTGGGGACGGTTTACAGACGGTTAGGAGTTTACGACGGTTGGGGACGCTTTACAGACGGTTGGGAGTTTACGACAGTTGGGGGACGGTTTACAGACGGTTAGGAGTTTACGACAGTTGGGGACGGTTTACAGACGGTTGGGAGTTTACGATAGCTGGAGACGGTTTATGAGTGTTTAGTTGATGCCGAGTGGTAAATCGAACTCTGTGGAAGCCAGATTGGACTAGGTCGGGAGAGCTTTGGGACATCAACTGACGAACTCGGCCTTAACAGAAAACCTAAGATATGCATGTTTACAGACGGTTGGGAGTTTACGACAGTTGGGGGACGGTTTACAGACGGTTAGGAGTTTACGACAGTTGGGGGACGGTTTACAGACGGTTGAGAGTTTACGACGGTTGGGGACGATTTACAGACGGTTGGGAGTTTACGACAGTTGGGGGACGGTTTACAGACGGTTAGGAGTTTACGACAGTTGGGGACGGTTTACAGACGGTTGGGAGTTTACGATAGCTGGGGACGGTTTATGAGTGTTTAGTTGATGCCGAGTGGTAAATCGAACTCTGTGGAAGCCAGATTGGACTAGGTCGGGAGAGCTTTGGGACATCAACTGACGAACTCGGCCTTAACAGAAAACCTAAGATATGCATGTTAGTGCTTATATATTAGTAGGGAGACCTGACATTACTCGGGATTGAATGATAAACAAAAAATATTTCACACTCCCATATTTTGTCATCAAAATTGGTTAAATCGCATATATATATATATATATATATAAAAACATTTAAACTAGGTTTAAAATAGGTCAGGACACTAGATATCTATGCTCCCCGCTAAAATAGCACACACACAAAGGAATGGGTGAACCGTAGGTCAACTGGGCGTTTGTCCTGTAAGTGCCTGCTCATTGGCTGATTAGGAAGGGTGCGGTGGAAACTAGAAAGCTGATTGGCTAACTAAAAATTCAATAGAAGGTGCATATATGAAAACACGAGACAACCACAAAATCCTCACATAACCCTGATGAATCTTAGCGTGGATGAAACGCGGAATATTCGATGTAGCTTAATTGCCATATATATTTTATAACTTACTATACATACACACACACACACACACACATATTATATATATATATATATATATATATATATATATATATATATATATATATATATACACACACACACACACACTAGCAGGCTGCCCAGCATTGCCCAGTAGTAAAATACGCTTTAATATATTTTGATTAATGCAGATTTCGTATTTATTATATTACAGGACTCTACGGACAAACATTGTTAGTTGACCTTTGACAACTAAATATTTTCGTTTACTAGACGACCATGATTTTTAGAATATGACATCTTCGTTCTGTGACAAGTATGTACATCATAAAGATTTTTCTGTATTTTTTTTAAATAAGTGTAATTCTAAATATACAACAAACTTTATGTTGATACTTGAAGGTATGAACATTTTAATTTCCTCAGATGTTTTTTTTTTTAACAACCTTCGTTAAAAAAAAAAGTAGACTATTTTGTTAAACCTTTTATTTAAATAATTTGACTTTGCTCGTTTTATTAAAAAAAAAAAAATGTTGAAAAGATATTTTTCACACAGTAATAAGCCTTGGATGATTGTCAGTAAAAGAAATATCTTCAAAAGATAAGCGTTTCATTATTTCTAGTCGCCATTTTGAAAAATCACTCACAAATGCGACTGTTTCACTCGCAATGTAGAGCCGTGTATTATATTGGACCTAATATATAGTAATGATTTAAAAAGTTTAAAAAAAATTACTTGTACATGATGTTCATTTATGTGTATGTGCGTGTGATACGGTGATATATATATATATATATATATATATATATATATATATATATAGCAACAGAAGATAATAAATAATGAATTAAACTAATGGAAGTACTTCTGTATAGATATCAAAGCACTCACTAAAGGGTAGGGCTTATTAATTGGTTCATGAAGTTATCGATATATATATATATATATATATATATATATATACACACACACACACACATTAGATGTAAAAAAAAAAGTAGGGTATGAGGAAGGTTTGATATAATAATTAATTGTAGAACACTTAAGATCTAAAGAGTTTGGCATTACATCGTGGCAGTGAGAAAATCTTTTTGAAGTTGGGCAAGTTTTTCTAATGGGTTGAAACAGGCAAGTACTTTCAAACAGGGGAGGTGAAGCAGCGTGGGAGAAATCATCAATAATGAGTCAGATTCAAGTCTTGTAAATTTATGGTTGAAACCGCTAACATCTACGTTTTGGAATAGACAAGAAGACTGATTAAGTATAAAAATGACTACTGGCTTACAATCCAAGCTTATCAATATATTTGGCACTAATGGAAAGTATGCAAAATTTTATTGTTTTGATTTACGGCATATCAATCCTTTTTGAGTTATTTAATGCTTTGGAATAAAATGTTAAGCTTCAAATTCTTTATATTTTGAAATATTTATTCATGGAGTTTGATTGTTTTGTCTTATGGCATATCAACCCTTTTCAGGTTATTTAATGCCATAGCCAATAATTTTGGAAAAAGTTTTTATGCTTTAAGTTTTTTATATCTTCAAATATTTATTCATGGTGTTTGGTTTGGTTGTTTTGTAGAGGGAATTTTTTTTTTTTTTTACTTTGCAGAACACGGTTTAGTTTTGCAAACAGAAAGAAAAAAAAAAGCCATAACATCACTGTTTGGTACATTTTAAGTCAGGAAGCCAGTATCTTCAGACAACCTGATCTGGTAGCACAAAAGGAAGTATGCAAAAAGTACCCACATCATTGTATTGTTAAATATGTAGCAAATCCACTCATGAAACAAACCACAATGCTACAGCATCTAGGAAATCTTGGCGAGTAACATGATCACATTATTTGTTTTATAGATGGTCACATTTACGGTGTGCACATAAAAATTTATGAAATAATCATTATGAATTTCGGAATATATATTCTTGGCAACCCGGTGATTAACATGAGCATATTATTTTTTGTAAACCTCATCCTTTAGATAGGTGTACTCACTCAAACTTGCACCCACACCAAAACAACTTTTAAAATAAGTAGGCTACAAAAAAATTAATAGAGCAAAACATTAAATTTTGAATTATATTACATAATAGTTGAAAAGACTCGTTTTGGGGTTGAAATAAATTTATAATGAAATTAGATCAAGTTTGTACTGTATTTTTTTTTTTAAACCATTATATATAGGACAACAATTAAGTTTAATGGGGTTAATACAAGAGTGCTCAATACCAAAGTAGAGCATGTTATACTTTTTATTTGTTTATATATATAAGCAGTAATATGTTGCTACACAGTCATGAGCATGTTTCGGTCAGCTAGTTATTAGTAATTAGAGATTTCTTCAGGCAATACAGCTAAGACGAAAGCAAGGTTTGCAATGGAAATATCAAGTTTTCCTCGTTACATGGAGTTAATATCAGGAGGTTCTGTCAAATGTTGTGAAAAATAAGATTTGGTTGTATGTAAATAAGACTCAATAGAGGTATGAGAGAGAGGGAGAGAGAGAGAGAGAGAGAGATACAAGGGGCAATCCAAAAGTAATGCCTCATATTTTATTTATTTTGGCAACTTCATCATATATATATATATATATATACACTAGCGGGGAGTACCCAGCGTTGCCCGGGTGTTTGGAGGTGTATGTGGTTTTGGGTAAATCAAAACAAAAGAATAATAAAAAAATCGTTGCCCGGGTGTTTGTGTCGGGGGGGGGGGGGAGTAAAATAATAGAAAAAGTTTTGGTAGGTAGGTATGAAGGGTCGAACCCGAAGCCTTGAGGCGAAGTTGGAAATTAAAGTGTGAAAAAAAAAAAAAACGTGCGACATAATCACTGGGCCACCAAGAAATAGTAACGGAAACATGTTTGAATTTATTTAAGTATTAAGAATTGGCAGGTGCCCATACTTAATGACTTAATGAGGTCAACTTTCACTGCGGGGCAGTATTTATTTACTGCGGGGCAACTTTTTAAAATTTTTTTTTGTTTCCCCAAGATGTTGAGGGGGAGGGGAGGACCAGCTCTCCATAAAAAGAGGATTGTCCAAATTAAATAGCAATTGTCTGATATAAGGATAAACTCCACATCAAAGCTGATTGTTTTTGGACATTCCTGGCGATCACACCGGTAACAATGTTTTTAACTTTGTTTCGCTTTTATTATACGAAAACGCCCAATCCACACACGGTGATCGAAAAATGTGGAATATTTAGCTTTTCAAACTCGAGCAAATTAAATAGACAGGCAACCCCCATTGTTAACTCTTAGATATTATCATTTAGACATGATATAAAAAGTTTTAAGAAGGAGTGAGCCAACCGATCGCTTCTTGGAAAAAAGCCTTTCTCGGACCTACACAAAAAGCAAACATACACACACATTTTCGCTTTTATATATATACTAGCGGGGGGGGGTACCCGGTGATGCCTGGTGTCTTGAGGTAAATCAAAACTCCGGGGGGGGGGGGGGTTTAAATAATAAAAAAAAATGTTTTGGTAGGTGAGTGTATGAGGATCGAACCCGTACCCTTGAGTTGGAAATTAATGTGTGAAAAAAAACCATGCTAATTTAACCATTGAGCCACGGCGACAGACAACGTTAAGCAGGTTATTTAACTATAAAAACAGGCGTGCGCAATAAAAGTTAACTCTGCTGCGTCCATTCGACCTAATTAAGAAGGTCAAATAGAAGTCACGCAGCGTTTGGGTTTGTTTACCCAAATTTAACTGTTTCTTCCCCCAACAGATGTTGGGGAGGGGGAAAGCCGCTCCCAATTGTCCAGATCAAAGCTGATTGCTTCTGGACGTTTTTCCCGGCGCAATGCTGAAGACGTCATTTGAGTTTAGTTTCACTTGATTTATACTAAAAAGCCCAATCAACACGCGAGAAGCCAAAATAGCAATAATTTTGTAAAAGTCGACGTAAATAAATCTATAAGCTACATGCGTTCCCAAATCGTACATATTATTATCTAGGACCTATATACACAGTTTTAAGCGATAGTAATGACCCCGGGGAGCGTGTGCGAGAAAAGCCTTTTGAAGACATACACGAAATGGTCACACACATTTTGCCTTTTATATATAGAAGATACTAGTTGGGAGTACCCGGCGTTGCCCGGGTGTTTGGAGGTGTGTGTGGTTTTGGATAAATCAAAACTTGGGGGCGGGGGGTTAAATCAAAAAAAGTTTTGGTAGGTAAGTATGAGGATCAAACTCAAACCCTTGAGACAAAGTTGGAAATTAAAGTGTGGAAAAAAAAACATGCGACGTTAGCCATTGGGGCACCGCGAAATACTAATGGAAACATGTTTGAATTTATTTATTTAAGTATTAAAAACAAAATTGACACGTGTCCGCAATAAACGTTAACTCTGCTGCTTCTATTTGACCTCATTAATGAGTTCAAATAGAAGTCACGGAGTTAACTTTTGCTGCGGGGCAGCGTTTGGGTTTGTTTACCCAACTTTGACTGGCTTTTTCCCCAAGACGTTGGGGAGGAGGAAACCAGCTCCCCATTGTCCAGATTGAATAGCAATTGTCTGATATAAGGAGTTTGGCTCCACATTGATCAAAGCTGATTGCTTCTGGACGTTTCCCGGGAACAGTGCTTTAGCTTTGAATTAGTTTTACTTTTTATACAAAAAAGCTGAACGAACACAAGACGGGCTGAAATAGCAATAATTTTGTAAAAATCGACGTAAATAAATCTAGAGGCGACCTGCGTTCCCAAATCCTAGATATTATTATCAAGGGGATATATAAATAGTTCTAAGCGATATTACCCCCCCCCCCGGGACCGTCGGCGGAAAAAGCCTTTGCGAGACATACATAAAATGATCACACACATTTTGCCTTTTATATATATAGACTAGTGGGGGGTACCCATGTTGCCCGGGTGTTTGGAGGTGTGTGTGCTCGGGCGGGGGGAAGGGGAGGAGGGGTTTAATCAAAACACAAGAATAAGCGCAGTAAAAAAAAAACAAAACGTAAGGCAAACTAATGATGTTAAATGGAAAAATGGAAAAAACAAAAAA